>NC_056525.1:120366939-120492245 GCF_019175285.1 Sceloporus undulatus
GGTTAAATATCTTTAAATGACTAGTGTATTTAAGAGTAATTACAGATCCCATTCATTGTGTCAAGTGCCTGCAGTTACAGAGTTAATACCCTAGAGTTAGTCCCTTTACATATTAACTGAATTCAATGGGGTTTGTTACTGAATAGATCCTAAAAGATTAAAGGACTGCATGCTAAAAGTTTAAAGAACCACCCAAAGGCGATGGTAAAAAAGACAGAACAAAACCAGGAGCTACTTTTGAAAAGCCTTCAGAAATGACAGTTGGTCCAAGATGCCTTTGAGATGCTGCCTTTACAATCATATACCTGTCCTGCAAGTACAAGTAGGCCCTCCGCATTTATGGCTTTGACGTTTGCAGATCTGATTATTTGCGGTTTTGATCAATACGTTCTCTCTAGGAATCTCAAGGCCCTCTAGCGTAACTCTGCCAGGTTCCACTTTACATTGACCATAGTGTTTGCTGGAAAAGTTTCTGGATAAAACTCTGCTCTGGGTATTTGTAAGTCCCCCAGCATGATTCTATGATCAACTTTTGGCAGATGTTAACCATCGAGTTGCACGAGAGGACCTGGAGATTCCTAGAAGTAAAAAGAATAATGTACTTTTATTTGTGATCTCCCCCCAACAAATGTGGAGGGACCACTGTGTTTCTGTTTTGGTGACTATAGAGAAAACAGGCAGATCAGAACCTTGACCCTAGCCAGTGGGAGCAAAGCTAGGAAAAGGTGGAGTCTGCTCCCAGGAGGGAGTATATAAGAGGGAGGAGTAGGTTTGAAAGGGATGTTGATATTTATTTGTGCTCTGAGGGGTAAAGAAGAGCAATTGAGGCTAGGCTAGGCTAGGCTAGGCTAGGCTGCTGAGAGGGCAGTTAAAAAGGGTTTTAGGTACCCAAGAAAGGGACTAAGAATGTCCTTAATTATATTGTTGTAGTGTCCTGCAGGTGACTGGGGCCTGTTACAGACTGCCAAAATAAAGCTGCTTCGGGTCTCTGGAGGTATGCTGTTTAAATGATGCATGCACCCTAAGAATCTGGAAGCTGCACCAAAGCGGCACTCCAGTGCTTAGGAATGGAGTGTGGCTTTGGTGCGACCTCCGGACTCTTAGGACCCATGCATCATTTAAACAGCATGCCTCCAAAGAGACCTGAAGCAGCTTTATTTTGGCAGTCTGTAACAGGCCATAGTGTTTCGTGACTAGTGGAGTCACAGGTAACCAGAAGATTTATAAGATACAAAAGTTTAATAAAGGTTCTGTGAGAACTTAGTCTGTAAGCAAACATATATAAAGCGACAGAGAAACTATTACAAAAACAAGTTAAAGAAACTGCTAAACTGTGTAAGTAATCAAGTATTTATGCACCATATCTATTGTGAGCAATATCCACTAAGAGAGATATTGTACTCACCCTGACTTGTATATAAATTTATTACTTCGTTTCAACAAGCAGCTGTCTGAAGTCATTTTAGAAACGCATTAAAACGCTACCAACATTGGGACACATTACACAGTGGGTGTGTGGTGTGGCTGTCAAAGAATAGTTGGTGCCAAGCTGGGTGGGGGGATTTGAAACCCAGAGGTATAGCATCTAAAGAGAGTTAAAGTACAGGAGACACTGAGAGTCCCAGGTTTGAGTCTCGCAGTGAAGAATTGGTGAGATAATGATCATCACTTTCACATAATTGGTGGCAGCGGTGGCACACATTAAAAAGAAGTAAAGGGTTTCGAGAGATTTTACCAGTGCCACACTGTCACCTTCATAGTGGCCAAACATACAAGTCTATGTATGTAGATTCTCGCACTACACTCTTAAAACGTTGCCATTCCACCTTAACTGCTCTGACTGCCTCCTGTTGCATGTTGGGGTTTGTAGTTCAGTGAGGACTAAGAGCTTTGTGGCTGAATATTCTAAATGCCCCTTCCTAAACTGCAAATTCCAGGAGGCAGCCAGAGCAATTAAAGTGGAATGGCAACATTTTAAGAATGTAGTGTTATAATCTCCTATATTTATTTTTTTTAACATGCTGGGGATACTTAAATTGGAGAGGCAATCTGGTTTCCCCTTTTCTTTCTGTTCTCTGTTCACACTTACTCAGCAAGGGATTCTAGAGGCTGATGCTTTTCCCATCAAGCTTTATTCACTTGATTGCAGACACACTGAATCATAGAATCATAGAGTTGGAAGAGACCCCAAGGGCCATCCAGTCCAACCCCATTCTGCCATGCAGGAAATCCAAATCAAAGCATCCCTGACAGATGGCCATCCAGCCTCTGTTTAAAGACCTCTAAGGAGGGAGATTCCACTACACTCCAAGGGAGTTTATTCCACTGTTGAACAGCCTTTACTGTCAGGAAGTTCTTTCTAATGTTGAGGTGGAATCTCTTTTGCTGTAGCTTGCATCCATTGCTGCAGACACATTGCTGATACTGCTAAAAAACCTGCAGCTAAGCAGATGACCAGGCCTAAAAAGACTTTGTAAAAATGAGGAGGTTTGTTTTTTAATCATAGGTTTTGTTAATGCAGGCATGTCTACTATTTTGAAAATATTTTACCTGGCCTTTACTATTTACAGACACCAATTTTATTTAACAAAAATAAGTAAAGCAGGTATTTTAATGGATTTCCCAGAAAGTTCTGCAAGCAGCCATGAAAGAGGGAAACGGAGAATACGGTACTTGGTATATTTGCTCTCAAATGCCCTCAGTCAGCTGATTCTCGGGAAAGTTTCTGAATTGCCTTGGAGGAACAGCTTAGACTCTGTGACAATAGCTATGGCATTCTAGGGCAGACACCAAATGGGGAACCAGATAAAAACACGTAATAGTCTTATCTGGTAATCTGAAATGTTTAGTTGATTGGAACTGGGATTTCAATTTCCTCTGTTCATCCAGTTCCTCGAATGAGTTTTTATTGTTCTTTAGAATAACCAAGGGGGGGAAAACAGTAACATTAAGCACAAGCATGTCCACGAAAACTGCTAAACCAAACATTGTATTACCAGTAACATGAGATCAAGGAAATTTCAGTTCCTTTTTTCCCCTATACCAAAGAAAGAGAAATAAGGATAAATCACATCTGATTTATAGTTCTGCACTGGAATGCATGTTGAAAGCCACTGTGTTGGGGCATGGCACAGAGCTTAGGAAAGTGTTTTGGGGTTTACAGTATTTGTTTTTTGGTCTACCATTTCCAACCCCAACCTCGACTACTTGCTGGGTATTCTGGGAGCTGTAATACCAAAAATAACTTTTTCCAAGTTCAAGGTATGGGACATGTTTTGGCCCAGTCAAGCCTCACAGCTGTGGAACTCCTGTCCCAAAAAAAGCCTCTCAGAAATAAACTCTTCATCTTTTTCATTTTAGAAATAAATATCACTTTTTTTTAAAAAAGCAGAATGTTTAGAGATGAGATGTAATCTGTTATAATTGTTACATATCCTGGCCATCCTGCACTGAACAAACTGCATTTTATCATATGCCATAAAACCCTGTTAGACCCGTTTTGACCAATATGAAGAGATGCATAGGACAAAATGGATGTAGAAATGCCAGCTAACTTAATAACATCTGCAAATATTGCTATACATTTGTATGCAGAAGAATGTGTAGCCACAAACATGTATAGGTTTTATAAGATCCAAAATGTATATGTGTGTATGAAATAAATAAATGCACCATACTCAACTTGTTCGGAAAATGATGATAGCATATGCTGTTGCCATGTGCTTTCAAGTTGTCTCCAACTATGGTGATCCTATCCTGGGGTTTCCTTGGCAAGATTTATCAGAGGAGGTTTAGTATCCCCTGAGACAGAGAGAGTGTGGTTTGTTCCAGGTCACCATTGGCTTTCCATGGTTCAGCAGAGATTTGAACCCTGGTTTCCTGGAGTCCTAGTCCAACACACAAATCACTACATAATGCTGACTCTTTCTGGTGATTTATACTGATACATATGTTTAATGTTGATGTAGTTGCAGATATGCATTATCCTCTTTAATTTTTGTTGTTGTGTGCCTTCAAGTTATTTCTGATTTATGGTAACTACTTGCTGGGTGAACTTATCATGGCATCTTTCTTGGCAGCCTTTGTTCCTAGGTTTGCCATGGCCTTCCCCTGAGGCTGAGAGCATGCAACTTGCCCAAGGTCGCTCCGTGGCTTTCATGGCCAGGTAAAGAACTGAACCCTGGTCTCCAGAATCTTACTCCAACATTTAAACTACTACATTGCACAGGTTAATTGTATTCTTCTATTTTTATAAGACAAATTGAAGGAGAGAGGGGATCTGGATTATTCATAGAGAATATTTTTTTCCAAAAGCAGCTAGGGATGGCAGTTCACTTTTCTTTTGTGGACTTAACTAGAAATGCAACATTCTGGCAGATAATTGGTGCCCAGCTCTGAAAAGCTAATAAACATTAAAACCAGCTCTTGATCTGCCAGACAAACCCACTTACTTGGAAAACTAGGAGTAGAGGCTAATGCCTTCCAACATTTGGTTGTTATATTCCAGACATGAAAATGTCCTTTCTGGACCACAACTCTACAGAATCCTTCAAGCATTCTTACCCTGCTTCCATTAGCTCTACTCATTTAAAACTCATCCCACCTTCCCTAAGCCTAACTAATTTATTAGTTCTTTATTATTTTATTTTAAGTGTTTCTGTAATGCTTCCCAGTGCACAAGTATTTTCAAGGCAATTAACAAACAGAAACAAATTAAAATTACAAAGTTGAAATCATATTTAAAACATATTCAAACTCTTTAAAACTCCTAAATGTATTCTAAAAACAACCCCAGAAGCTAGTTTTGAAACAGTTAAAGCAGCAATTTGAAACACCGAATGCAGTGTGGAAAAGCACTGTTCTGACAGCCTGCTGGAAGCTTAAAAGAAATAGGATCAGCCTAACTTCCTTGTTTAGGGAGTTCTACACTCAAGGTGTTGCTCCAGAGAAAGACCTGTTGTGTGTGCTCACCAACCTAAATTCACAAGGTGTTGGGAGATGTACCAGGGCCTCCTCTGAAAATCTCAAATTTCCAGCCGGCTCATATGGGTAGTCTTTCATGTATTTTGGCCCCCAAGTCATTTAGAACTGTTCAGGTCAACACCAGCACCTTGAATTGAATCACAGGTAGAATTCTGAATTATAGAATTGGAAGACACCACAAGGGCCACCCACAGTCCAATCCATCTGCCATGCAGGAACTCACAATCAAAGCACTCCCAACAGATGGCCATCCAGCCTCTGTTTAAAGACCTCCAAAGATGGAGAATCCACCATACTCCAAGGGAATGTGTTCCACTGTTGAACAGCTCTTACTGTCAGGAAGTTCCTTCTAATGTTGAGGTGGAATCTCTTTTCCTGTAGCTTGCATCCATTGTTCCAGATCCTAGTCTCTCGAGCAGCAGAAAGCTAGCTTGCTCCATCCTCAACATGACACTCCTACAAATACTTAAATAGGGCTATCATATTGCCCCTTAACTGTCTTCTCCAGGTTAAACAT
This sequence comes from Sceloporus undulatus, assembly GCF_019175285.1. Lineage (NCBI taxonomy): Eukaryota > Metazoa > Chordata > Lepidosauria > Squamata > Phrynosomatidae > Sceloporus > Sceloporus undulatus. The sequence continues at coordinate 120,372,440 of NC_056525.1, forward strand.
ACTCAGCTCCCTAAGTCTCTTCTCATAGGGCATGATTTCCAGGCTCTTCCATTTGAGCTTTGAAGCAAACTGGAAACCAGTTCAATTCTTGCAAGACCTGTGTTATTGGTCTCTCAAAATGCACACCTGATACCAGTGTGCCTATTGTGTTTTGCACTAGCTGCAGTTTCCAAACACTTTTCAAAGGCATCCCCACACAGAGTGCATTAAAGTGGTCTAAGAGGCAAACAAGAAAAGGCACAGCTGGTTTACACTGAAACAGCTAAGTTATTTATGCATGCACACACAACGTAAGTTGTACCATTTAGAAGCTCTGTGAGTCACATCTAGGTTGTATCCCCAGCAAATGATTTCCCAAGGCTTATAACTTCTTTAAGTCAAAGCCAGAAGTCTCAGGCCTTTCTCAGTAAGAGCATTTTAGGTGCCAATTTTTAGAATGCACTCACCACCAGCAGTCTGGCAAGAGAAGGCAGCAAGAAATATGGTGCAATGTGAGGAAAGGAAGGATTTTTTGGTTCCCTTCCCTTTACATATTGGCTTTCTTGTTCTGGTTTTCCAAAATTTTAATGATTGAATAATCGCTTAAAGGCATGCCTCTGCCACCAGAAAATCTTTCTCCTTTTTAAAATTCAGGTCACTGCTACAACCTCTGTAGCAGAGCTTGGGAAAACTTTCTTGTTTTGGACCACTGCTTATTATTCAGCATGGCCAATGGCTGTACTGGCTAGGATAATCCAGAATTTGTAGAATGAAAACATAACTTTCCCAAGTTCTGCTTGGGAGATCCAGCAAAACACAGGAGTCTGTCACACCGGAAGAATTTATCTTAATTTCGAATGAAAAGAAAGTGGGGCCAGTTTAGCAAATTTGCGTGAATGCGAATTGCATTCGAACTGGCTTCTCATTGCCCGAAAATAGCATGCCATTGCCTGAATTTGCGTGTGGTACTCTATCACGCAATAACGTGAAACCCCATGATTGTGTTCGGACTGACTTCCCATTGCCCGAAATTGCAAGTGGTAGTCTATCACGCAATAACGTTAGACCCCATGATTGCGTTCAGATTGCCATTGGATTATACTTCCTATTTCCCTTGTCTGATAACTCCATAGTGAGACCAGAGCCATCCTGTTAATTCTCCCTCAAATAATGATATATCGGTAGTTTCTCAAACTAGTAACAGTGTCTATGCCCCGTTCCTACCTTATCACAGCAGCTGGCACAAGTCAGCTTCTTAATACGCACAGACCAATAAAAGCCTATGTGGCTTGGATCCAGACTATCTGAAAGACTGCTGTCTTCCAATATGATCCTGCCTGAGACTGAAGATTATCAAAGTAGGGCTTTCTCTTGGCCCCAACAACATTGCAGGCATGTTTGGTGAAGACACAAGAGACAGCCTTCTAGGTGGTTGCTTCTAGGCCTGTGGAAGTCTCTCTCTCATGTGGTTAGGCTGCCCCCCCATAACTCTCTTTTTTCCAAGACCTTTCAATTGGGATATGCTGAATTTTTTTTATCACTGTTATTGGTTTAATTGCCTTTTTAACTGCTTTAATATTTTTAATTTCTTCTTATTGTTGTTGCGTGCCTTCAAGTCATTTCCTTCCACTGAGGATGAAAGCTTGTGACTTGCCCAAGATCACCCACCCAGTGAGTTACATTACATGGCTAAACAGAGAATCAAACTCTGGTCTCCAAGCTAATAGGCCAACACTCAAGCCACTATGCATGACTGTGTAGTTAATTGATTTTAACTCCTGTATTAACCATTGCTTTAATTATATATTGTTTTAACTTCTGTTGCGAATTGCCTTGGGACTCATGCTTGGAGAAGGGGGAATATAAATAAAACAAATCAAAATAAACATAATTAAATATAATTAAATCCAATTAAGCTGAATGGTAGGAAATCTGGAATAGATAAAATGGTGTACTTCTTCACAGAGCACTTAGTTAACCTGTGGTACTTCCTACACAAAATGTAGTAATGGCCATAAATTTGGATGGCTTGAAAAGGAGAATAGTCAACTTCAGGGAGAACAAAGCTATCAATCACTACTAATCATAATAGCTATATATTACTTCCAGTATCCGTATAGCTCTCAAGCAGGGATGGGAACATTTGAGTTTTGATACATTTTTAAAGCCTTCAGACCCTTTCTCCTCAAATTTTTAGAAACTTGCAAATTTTGGTAAATTCTTTAAAAACAGAAGAAAAATCCTTTAATGATCTGTACTAATTCAGAATCAAGAGGGTTGAATACAAAAGGATTCAGAGGCAGGCTTCTAAGAAATAGTCATTGTGAGCCTCAATTCTGGATGGACAAGTCTTTCAATTTCTTCCCAGTAACGTCTTTTTCCCACTTCTCATGTTCTTTCAATCTTCAATACAAATAATACAAATTTGTACATGTTGATAGAAGCTGGCAGCTGGAGTTAAATATCAAAAGTCAAATTTCAAATATTTCAAGTGAAGTGAAAAGAATTTATCAGTAAAATTACATGTTACTTAGAGAATTGTGGAACTGACTGGGACGAATCGGTTGATAGAGGAGAAGGCATGAACAGAAGTGAAAACAGACCTGAAAGCGGTGGAGAAGGAACAGAGTATATAAACAGGAGCACCCAAGGGAACCTGAACTATCTGTGTTTATCTGTCTTTATTGTTATTGCCCTCCATAGGTTGTTTGAATAAGTATGGTTCTGTTCCTCTCCACTTCCAACATGCTTATCAAAAGCAAATTGGGGAAAAAATGTTCTCAACCATCCATACTCTTTATACCAGTTAAAGGGGAATATAGTGGGATGCTATGATTATGTTCATGTCCCACGCTTGGGTTTCCAATGGGAATCTTGCTGGTAAATGAACACTGAAGCAGACAGGATTTTGCTTTGATCCAGCATGGCACTTCTTGTGCCTTGCTGCCTTATTTTCCTGATAGCCCCTCTGTACCTTTAACAATAAGGCTAGAGAAGGACAATGCTTCTTCAGAAATGATGATGAATTGCCTGTGGGTCATGTGTAAAAGCCTGTCAAACCTGTTTGACAAGAGATGATAGTAGGACAGAAAAAATGACTGAACGCCATGAGTTACAGTGGATCCATCCACCACCTTATCCTTTTAAAACAACTATTCTCTGTATCTGGCCTTTAAAATTCCTCAAGTGCACCTTCCACCATTTGTCTTCTGCCCCACAACCAAAATAAGCCGAACTCTTTGAATTTCTGCACTAACATGGTGCCAAGGGAGCCAGACATGGTGTGTTGATTTGAGCGTTGGACTACGACTGAAATTCAGGGTTTGATTCCCTGCTCAGCCATGAAACCCACTAGGTGACCTTTGGCAAATCACACTCTCTCAGTGGAAGGAAATGGCAAACCCGCTGAACAAATCTTATCAAGAAAGCCCCATCATAGGGTTTCCATAAGTCAGAAATGACTTGAAAGCATGCAACAGCAACTAACATGCCAAACCATGACAGTTAAGAAGCAGCACTTTGGAACATTACATTTTGGGACTGCAACCCACAGAATCCTCCAACCAGCATGAGTTTTTTTAATCCAAAAAGGAATGTACACAACTCTGTTAGAAAGTTACACTTCTATAATGTCTCACAGAATGCACCTTCTTGGCTGCTCTGAAAAAGCACTGTATGTTAATTTTTAGCAGCTCTTCTCATGTTGCCCCTGCCTTTGCCCTCTCTGCTCAAGAATAGATTTCCCCTGCTATGGCTCTCTGCCTTGCTGATACTTGACTTGCGGAAAGCACAAGGACTTTGTCCCTCCCATCCCTACAGGTGCAATCGCTTGGCTTAGGTTTCTCAATCAGTTCCAGTAATAGCTGCTTTCAAAGGAGCTAACCTATCCATGTAGTTTTATTACTTCCAAAAAGGTCAGTCCATTCAAAAGATTAGTTCTACACATTCTATGGAGTATGCAAAGCTTGAAGGGGTTTAATTGAAATGCCTATGTCAGATTTCATGGCTTAAATTCTAACATTAACTTCTGGGTCTCTCAGCAGGAAGCCCAGATTAAAACACACAATGACACCGAGTGTTGGGTGGATAAAATGAAACCCACCAAGATTTGTTCAAAAAATATACCCAGCATTCCTCTTGGTAGCTTTACGTCCACACCTGCCTTTATGTTTCAAGAAGACATATTTTAACATATCTCAGTCTGCTTTTTTCCTTTTCAAGATGCTATAGCACCAGTAATTTGAAAACACTTTGATATGGTTTTGTGTTGAGCCCCTTCCAAAGATTCAGGACAGAGGTCCTGTATGTTAGAACATGTCTTTGAACAAGGGATTGGAAAATCCCATCATTTTGCTTATTCCTGCATTTGAATTTTTGAAATTTCCAAAAGCCTTTCTACCCTGAATATGAAATTTTTTTTAGCAGATTTTGAAATATTTTACAAAAAAGAACTTTAATGAAGTTACCTTCCACCAGTGATGGAACAAAAGAGGAATGGGGTGCACTCAACCCTGCATGCAAAACATGGGGGAAGGTGCATTGGCAGCTCTCTCCTCTGTCAATGAGGCACCAGGAAAAGGAAATAGGACTCAGTTGTGCAAATTGAGCAGCAAAGCTGCTCTCCCTCCCCTCCCCTCCCCCTTGCAATGGTAGGTGCTATATCACATACACTGTATTTTATTATGTACTCAACCATATTTTTCTATTGAACTTATCTTTCTTAAAATGCCTTGTTGGCTTGCAATATATTTCTAGAACTGTGAGCAAGACAACAGACTCTTGATTGAATCTACAGGGTTGTTCCCGCTATGGCTTAAACTGGATCGTGATTTGAAATGATCTGGTTTAAGCCACCATGGTTAATTCAAATCACTGAAGCGATTTGAAAGGGGAGGGGCATGGTTTTTACCCATTTAACCCACGTCAAAAAAGACACTGGTAAAATGGTTTTTTTCTTTTGGGATGCGAAGATAACCATACTACAGACAGGTTGATTCATCCCAGTGGGAACCACAGGCGGATTTGAATCTGCCCTGGACCAAGTGGGAACTAGGCGGGGCAGATTCAATTTCACCACCAGTTACAGGGGGCAGCTGCAATGGCCCCGGCCATCTCCCCATCACCGGCCTTCCTGCCGCTCTGTACCTGGGCCACCGGTTTATCTTCTGCTTTCCTGCAACCTCCTTCCCGCCTTCCCCGGGCACAGAGAATGGAAAAAGGTTGGGGGGGAGCTGGGAAGGAGGTTGCAGAAAAGTCGGGGAGGCTTCTCTGCAAGCTTCCCCGGCCACGGGGAACTGAAGGAGGCCACAGGGAAGCTGAGGAAGCCGGTTAGAGGCTGAAGGAGGCCAGAAGAAGCTGGTAAGGAGGCTGGACCATGACAGTTGGGGCTAGGAGAGGCCAAGGTGCCTGATCTGAATTGGTAGAACTGGCGTAAACATAGTGCGAACCAGTAACTATTTTTGTACTGATTAATCAATTCGCATCAGGCACTGAATTTTCCGTAAGTGGGAACAGGGCCCACATTTAAATTATTCCTTTCATTTGAGCCCTCCCTCCATGCCATCTGTCATCTTCCAGCCTGGGAGGGAGTGAAAAGGCAGGCCCAACTCCATCAGGGATAGGCAGAGCAAGAAGAAGGGCCCTCCCTTCAGTCCATCTGCCATGGTCCAGGTCTCAGAGGGAAAGAAGAACCACTGGACCTGATCCCCTTCCCCACCACCATTCCCTTCTCCTTTTGTGTCATGTCTTTTTAGATTGTGAGCCTGAGGGCAAGGAACCATCTGAATAACTATCTGTAAGCCGCTCTGAGAGCCTTTAGGGCTGAAGAGCGGTGCATAAATACTGTAAATAAATAAAATAAATAATAAATTTGTACATAGTGTTGAAATTAAGGGAAAACCTCTTTCACCATTTGCTTTGTGTCCTCAAGCAGCCCATTGCCTAACACGTTGGCTGTCCTTTTCTCCTATAAGAAACAAAACGCTCCCAGGGCTCTGGGTATAAGTCTTGTCTGCTGCTATTCCTAGAAGAAAGGAACTTTAGAAGGATCCATCTTATCCCTTTATTTGCAGCGAGGACAGGCTGCCAGGTAGATGCATTTCTCGAAGGAGAACAGCAAGCATGGTGTTGCTGAATGGGCTTCTAGTTCTCACTCATGCTCAAAGTGGAGGACATTTTGAAATTTCTTATGAACAGAAGGTTCAAATGTACGACATGTCCTAGAAAAGGAGGCTATCTGGTCCCTGTCCATCATGATCTTATATCTACACGCCTGCTAGTAAATATTGACAAAGTACTTGGCCCTTCCTTCCTTCCCTCCCTCCTTCCCTCCCTCCCCCCCCCCCTCCCTCCCTCCCTCCCCGCCTCCCTTCCTTCCTTCCTTCCCTCCCCCCCCCCCCCCCCCAGGACCTGTCTGTAGTATGCTTGTCTTCTCATCCCTTTTGTGTACAAATCCATATGTTCATCCACTCAAGAAAAGGTTTTGGCCCCAAGCCACTTTTCCCTGCTCAGTGCCCTCCCTGCCCCACAGCCTGGCATGAAGGAACATGCTACAAAGACTAGCTACATACATCCCGAGCCTTCCACTCCCTTGTAGTTTAATGATAATATACTCAAGCATGCAGTCAGCCTGCCTCAGTATAAAACCACGAATGTCAAATGAGTTCATCTTATTACAGGAAAAGAGAGTTTAGAGTTCAACCCAACATTAGTTGAAGTCAGCACAAAACTGCTTGCTTTCCACCACACTGAAAACTGGCAAACTGACATCCCCAGCTCTTTCCATTCCAAAGTATTCAGCTGAACTGAAGGCCTGTTGTGAGGCCACTGTGCCTCCTTCCTGGCATGGCCAAATCCCTCTTCTCCTCCTGCCCTCACATTAGGATCTTTCTGATCCTGTACTAATAATGGTGTAATAGCACCAAAACATAGAGAGTGCTATGGGAAAGAGAAAGCCTCACCTTCCCCCAAACCACTCTGCAGCAGTCACTGCCCTACCTTGAGCCTAAAGCAACACAGGTCTAATCTAATCTACATAACTTTATTTTATTCATTTCAAGGATTTATATCCCACTTTTCTCCCACAATGGGATTCAAGGCAGGATGCACTAATTTAAAAATACAGAATAACTTTAAAAGACAGACATAAAAACATTAATTACAAATTATTATTACAAAGAACTTATTATTATTACAAGTATTACAAAGAAATAATTCAGTGTGACACTGCTTTAACTGCCATGGCTCAGTGCTGGGATTTATAGTTTGTGATGGCACCAGCCCTTTCTTAGAGAGAAGGCTAAATAGCTCACAAAACTAGAGATCCCGGGATTCTATCACATTGAGCCATGGCAATTAAAGCTGTGTCAAACTGAATTATTTCTGTAGTGCAGATTAGACCACAAATTCTGGGATGGGATGCAGTTAAGGTCTGATAGCAAGCCTCCTCCACTATGTATGTACAGCATGTATGCACACACCCATGTGTGCTAATTTCATTCTTGAAGGATGCAATGAGTAATTTTAGCAGTTTTCTTCCTGATGTGAGACAATCTTCAAAACTGCCATTTTTGAAGATTAATGACAATTTGAGACTTATTTTTATGTAACATTCATAAATCATAGACTCTTAGTATGGGCATGAACCACAACAGTCATCTAGTCCAACCCCCTGCTATGCAGGAATACAAATTAAAGCACTTTTGAAAGATGTCTATTCAACCTCTGTGTAAAGACTTCCAAAGCTGGAGAGTCCACCATCCTCTGATGATATTTTTGTGTGTGCAGGAAACAGTATTTTCTGCACATAAATAATAATTTCTGTTCAAACATATATTTTTCTGTGCAAAGAATACTATTTCCTGTACAAAAATGTGTATGGTTGAATTTTGCACAGAATAAGTCCTGAAGTGCAAAGACTCTCATCCTCCAGCATTCCCCTGACACTTCAACATATTTTACAACCAGTTTTTCTCCATCATTAGTCTACACTGACAATTGGGAATTATACTTGTATATAAATCCTGCATATGTGTTGCTTGTTTCCCAATAACCAACACTATTAGGTGTTAGATGGCAAATTAATGTGAAGAACCAATCATTGTCAGTTAGCTTACCTCCTGCATTAGCAATATGTGCCATACTGAGATATGATCTTCCATATACATCAGGTCTTTACACTTTTCTTTGATTTCAGATGCTTCATGAACAAGGTGCTAGAAAATCTTCCAGGTGAGCTTTGGAGAACCAGTTAGTTGCAGTAATGATACACCTCCTGTATTAAATGAAAGGTCATAACATCAGTAGCAGCAAATCTATTTTACATTCCCTTTTATTTATTTAGAAGGATGTACAAACCTTGCTAATCACCCCCCCAAATGTGTTACAAGTCTATGGTGTTTGTACTAGTTTGCTTGTTCACACAGTACCTTGACATGTACTAAATGATTACAAAGCGTTTTCTTTCAGGCAATGCAGAAATTGAATTATTTACATCTCTGTACTTTCTCTCAATCTAAATTATGTAGGAATCCCAGATACGAGTACACCAAGAGTGGGCAACGGTTAGGGCTATGGAGCTGTACTGCTCCCCCAAGAACCGTGGAGGATTACACACCTGAAATTCTCAACAACAAAAATTATGAACTCTTAAAATACCAAAGGTGTTGTGCCTGACAACTCTGTTGTAGTTTTTGGCCAGAGGCTGTTATGCACCCCTGCATATGCTGAACTGTGTTTTGGAGTCCTTATATTTTGATATCTTATATTTGTTTTAGAGAGATTGCTGACCTTTCGGGAACATTAAAAAGGTCAGGTTCTCAGGAAAAAAAAGGAATCGCTTTCCCCAAGCAGGTGTATATCAAAGTAAACAAAACCATCATATCTAAAGTGCTTCATTCCCACCCCCCTTGAAACTTCAGACCAAGGGTTTCTTCGTACCTAAAGAAGTAAGCCAGTCTCACTCTATTCCTAACCCTTATTGTGATTCCAGCCAAACTTCTCCATCCACCCATCTCAGGGCTATTCTGATCCAGTCTGCTTTTCGTAGAATCATTGTTTTTTTCTTGAAAAGTGTAGACTTAACCAAGATGGCCACTGCATAAAAAAGTATGACTGAAAGCTTGATATTTTTATGTGTTACAGTGCACCCACGTTATACGCAGGCGCGCCTTACACAGACTCCAGCAAATGCAGGAAGTCTGCACCAGAAGAAGCCTCGGCACGTCCAGAAGTTGTAATGGCGCGTGCGCCGCTGCGTGCACAAACCCCATTATCTTCAATGGGGCTCGAGCATATGCAGAATTCCCCTTACATGGGGGGGAGTCTAGAATGGATCCCCCATGTAAGGGAAGAGCCCACTGTATTTTTAAAAGATGAGAAACTGAGAAACATCCCATTAAAACAGGGAAATCAAGTATAACTTATCCAAACCCTTTGTATATAACCTTTGATTCTTATGGGATAACTTCTAGAAATCATTTCAGAAGCATCTTAAGTGCAGAAGAAAATAATTAGATATATGCACAGTTAACCCATCCAAAGACTCTTAAAATAAGAATAAAAAAATATCTAGTATTGAATGAAGAGTGTTCAACATAATAGTGGTTGCGATGAAAGCTCCTCTGTAGAAGTAGAACAGAACTCAGGAGAATGTGGCAATGTGAGGAGGGTCTCTCCAGATGACCTCAAAGGCTGAATGGATCTATAAGGGAAATGGTGGTCTCAGATAACTTGTTTGCAAGTTGTTAACAAGAAACCCTTAATCAAAGCTCTGCAGCAAACTGGTAGCCGATGCAGTTCCTTTAGCAGAGGCAGTATCAGTGGTGTCTCAAGTTGCTGGGGATACAGACTATACCAGGAGACACCTAAGAGGAGGGGTGAAACCTGGTTGGTTCCTCTTCCTATTGTGGTGTGGTGGTGCAGTGCTGGTGCTGGGCCCACCACTTCTTTGCTGCCATGGCTTTCAAGGGAGTCAAGGTGGTACAGAAAGAGAGATGAGCACATGGCCCTCCCTCCTTCCCTGGTGCTCTGGGCAAGCCAAGGCACCAGGAAAGGAGATACTGCTTGCTTGCCTCCTTCTTCAGTGCCTTGGCTTGTTTGCCTGAACCAGCCAAGTCATTGGTGAAGGAGAGGCATGTATGCAGGCACCCCTCCTCCCTTCCCCAGTGTCTTGGCTGACTTGCCTGAGCTGCCCAAGGCACCCTGGAAGGAGGTTAATGCATGTGTGTACTGCTTCTGCCATCCCTGGTGCCTCACTTACCCAACCATCCCTCCCAGCAGCCCTGCGGGGGCATTTGGACAGCTGGAGCCCCCACCTCTTCAGCAGCATCGGGCACCCACACCAGGTGACATCAACACTAGGCATGCCGCTGGGAGGTATTATGTACTATCAGTACATCACTCCATTCAGAGGCCTAGCCAAAGCAGGTGCATCAGGCACAGTTTCTAGACCAGCTTAATGCAGAGTGCATAAAGAGTTTCAACCTTGAGGACACCCATGTCTGGATGTGCTATATACCAAAAACATGGTTAAACACTGAGAAGGAAAGGCAAGAAGTAGTGATTATGGAGAGAAAGCCACATTCATTACCCAAGGCTTTATTTACTTATTAAGAAGCCAGTTTTAATGTATACAAAATGCCAGTGGGGAAAATCTCTTATGGGAACCTTTTTCATAATTAAATGTAGCCAATTATTTCCAGGTAGTTCTTTTTATATAGATAAGTATCACGCATATAGATTTACAAAAGGCAACTCAACAGTTCACACATCATGAAATTTCTGTGAAGAAGAGACTTTGCTATATGTATCAATGGACAATTGATTTGCAGACAGTTGCATGTGAGGATCCTATCAATGGGTTTTTGTAGTTGCTCTTGCACATACATTTCCACGTATGCATCCAAGAAGGAAATATGAGGATCAGCTTCAAAATATGCATTCAGATATGAAGTCCTTCCTCATCTACGTAATTTTCAGGGCAGCCACCTTTGAATATAATTCCATAGTGATTCCCGGATCTCAGATTACAGTGCAAATAAGAGTACAAGTATGCAAATTAAAAACAGATTATATGGAACTGGCAATAAGGCATAATTCATTTCACACTTGCAATATAATAGTTAGTACTATGTGAGTTATAGGTCTGTTCTAGATTAAGATCAAATTAATATGTTTCTTTTTCCAGCTGCAAAGTTAACTGTAATGTTGGTAAAGGAATTTCCAGCTTTTCACATTTGAATGACATTCTTTTTTTGGAATAAGACGCCGACTGGAAAAGTGATACACATATTTTCTAGTTAAAAGGCATGAACTGCCACCCCACTATGGCACGGCATTGAGTAGAGAGCCACTGCAATAGGCTTCCTGAAACTGGTGCCTTTCAAATGAGATGGATGCTGGATGGGGATGATTGCAGTTGTAGTACAAAATATACGTGATCATAGGAACGGCGGTATATAAATAAAATTTCAATCAATCAATTTCAATATTGTGTGTGTATAATTATATCTATCTACCCACACAATTATTATTTGGGAAAGGGATCTTGTATCCCCACACTACCCATTAAATAATAATGTTTGTGACTCGGATTTAATTTTTAAAAAACTAGCGGAATATTTGAGAGGAAAAATTAATTAGTTACTATTTCTTTAAAACCTCCTCAGTTCAATTTGTCAGAGTGATACCATGGGGAGAAAGAATTCCACACAAACTAGCTCTATATGATGATGTTTGGATGGAGAACCCAGTTCCCATGAGAATGTATCTTCATTATCGGTTGTAGGGGCAGATAACAGATTCCTCTTGGACTATACAGGTATGGTATCAGGCTCAACCATCCTATGTGCTGAACAGGGACTTCAGATAGCAGACTAGAATAAAGCATAGCTTGGCTTGATATCTAAATCTGACAGTTTGGCAACTGCTTTAAAGCAGGAATTCCACTTATTGCTTTATTCCACTAGCTGCTCCAAAACCATTTGCAAAGCTGCGTGATCTTTCTCCAACCCAATTTCCACTGCGAAGTAAAAGTCAGAACAAAATCTATTTTGCACACCAACATCCCTACACATAGAGAGGAACTGCTGGACCTCATCCCCTTCCTCACCACCTCTCCCTTCTCCTTTTGTGTTGTGTCTTTTAGATTGTACACCTGAGGACAGGGAACTGTCTAATTAAATAGATTGTATGTACAGCGCTGTGTAAATTTACAGCGCTTTATAAATAAAGGTTAATAATAATACATACATACATATATGCCTTTTCTGTTTTTATATTTAAATGCTGAAAAGGGAAGAGAGAATACTATGCTTCACTCCCCTGGTTTCTAAGATTCTTCTTTTCCATGGGGACCTCAAGGTTCATGTATTTCATCATCCGACCTATTAAATAATAATGTTTGTGACTGGGATTTAATTTTTTTTTAAAAGAAAGAAAGCAACAGACAACTTTTGCATTACTCTAGTCAAAAATCTCTTTGGGGAAATTGTATTGATTGCAGAGACATTCCTATTCTGCACTGAGGTCCAATGGAAAGAAAACAGCTGTGCTGACTTCCCACTCAGTTTTCAAACTCATGGTTTTCTCCGCAGACAGCAGCTTTGGCTTCATATGTTCCAAGACAATGTCAACAAAGAGCAAATATTGGCTGCATAGGAGCGAGACTGGTGAGAGAATAGATTGTAAAAAAACAAGCTGACCTTCAGCAGCCATACAGCTCCAAAGAAAGTGGTGGGAGCCTACTTCCTCAGATACATTCATCTGAATGACTTTAGGGGTCATTGTGGGCATGAGAGGACTGATTCAGAATGGGAACACAGAGAAATGTATTGTTTTGAAAATTATCCTTTGCAGAAATTCATTTCCTGCATGGCAGGGGGTTGGACTGGATGGCCCTAGTGGTCTCTTCCAACTCTATGATTCTATGATTCTATGATTCTATATATTTTAAATTTGAAAACATTATTTTGGAAGAAGACATTTCTTTGAAATCCATGTTTTTCTGCAAAAAAAAGGTGGTTTTTTTTTTCTTTTGCACAAAACACTTTTCCCAGACAGCGCGTGCTTTTATGGAAAACTGCTGGGTTTTATAAGGAAAAACATTATTTTTGCACAAAAATGGGGATATCTATGAAATGTTTGTGTGAAAAAACACATTTTGCACAAAAAAAACCCTGGTTTCCACTTTTTTTGTGTATAAAATGATTTTTTTGGTGCAAATTTGCTGTTTTTGTGCAAACCCAGCAATTTTGCGTTTTAAAAACAAAAAGGTATCTGGAAGCTGTCTTTTTTGCATCGAAAACATGTTTTGTAACCTCCTCCCTGTCCTATTTCACGCAATTAATCCCATATATACTTCTGTGAAACACCATGGGATGTGTGAATACCTGTTCAAACCTCGTGTTTATGTTCTCCCAGAGCAGGGAAAAACCTTCAGATCTTATTAATTCACATGTGCAAGGAAAAATAGCCAAATATTTACATCAGTGGCTTGAATGTTCATGGTTTGCAAGCTCTGCTGAGAACAACCAGGACTGATGCTCTGTTAATAGAAATTCGATAGGAAACATGTAGCATAATAACTTACTCAATTTAATTATTATAATTGAGTAAACAATTACCTTAACAAAAAATGCATTGACAATAACTACATTGAGAAACTGACCATCCCTGAGACAGCCAGCAAATATTTTGGGGCAACCACCCCATCCCCCCAGCAAACCCATAAAAAGACAAATGAATGTAGACAAGTCACCATTTACCATGGCAAAACCATAGTTTCAAAAAATCATCATGTGATATTGACAGAATTTTCTCATTATGTGGACAGCCTCTGATTTTTTTATATTGATTGGAATATTAAGCAGGATACTTAAATTTTCATGTACCTGTATGGAATCAGTCAACTAAGAACAACAATCAATTGACTACAGCATCATAAGCAGAAGTTATTATTCTTCTGTTATTCTTCTAGGTCCAAACTCTAGTCTGTTTGTCCATCACACTATTGTTGAATCAGATAGTCAAAGCTCAGTTTTGTTGATGAAATCAATGACATGCAAACCAATGGGTCCAATTATTAATTGTTAGCTATGTCCTGTTGACCTGATGACATTTGACATTCAGATATGTTGTTTAGCATTTAACCTAATCAATCCACAGTACCATCCTGAATGGTCCCCTCTTTGTTGTCCTTCCTTCCGCCTGCCCAGCAGGCTAAGACCTTTTTGTTTAGACAGACATTTAAAACAGAAAGATTAAAAAAAAAACATCTGGGGAGAAGTGTATTGTTTTCAAATGTATGGTTTTAAATGCTTTTTATCTTTATAATTGTATTCTATTTTAAATAAATGATCTGTTCTAATATTGCAACAGTTGAATTCCACTTTACTTGTCACTTTTGTAAGTTTTTAGTTGTACTATGATTTTAGACTGTAAGCTGCTTTGGGTCCCAATTCTGGGAGGAAGCGGGATACAAATTAATAATAATAATAATAATAATAATAATAATAATAAATTCCATGGTGATTAATTAATTCCATGTCAGTTACTCACAGTTAGCAAATCCATACTTCAGAAACATTTGGTTTTGGTTTTGCAACCCCTGTTAGTGCAAAATCAAACAGCTCCCCCCAGAGCTCCTCATAATCAGCAACAACCTCCCCCTACAAGAACATGGAGGACTGTTGTGTGAACCATCAGTGTGCCTTGCATGATTTCCATGATTACAGCAGTACTTTCTAGAGCCACTCCAATCAAAAGAATCATTGCAGAGTCAAAATATGTGCTGCCATGCACACAAATCATACATTTGTTCCTAGGATTCTGTACAGAGCTAGGTTTTTTGGAAAGCAGCCAGCATTACATTCTTGCATATCATACTGTCAGTTCCATTAAGACAGTGGCAAAAGCTCCAGATGATCACAATGCCTGTGATGCAGCCCCTAGCATGACCTCAAAGTCTCTAAGCATCCAGTCTTACAATGAGATACTGATGGGACCCTTACCAAGGGCAGAGGGTTACTGTGTAATTGCTATGGAATCTCCTCATGTGACTTTATCAGTTCAGTGCAGCACTTCAGTTTGACTTCGCTTCCCAGCCAATTCCTGCACACCACCAACAAGACGGTTCTCCTCGTCATTCTCCCAGACCTCTGTGCTATTCAGAACCTCTTGTTCTGAAGGATTTGCCGACAGGTACTTCTATTGATCTCCTTCCCCAAAAGGTATTTTTAATTCATATTAGTTAAACAACATGCATAAGGCAGCAGGAAAGATCAACATTTAAGCATGATTGTACTGCAGCAATTTTTGCTACAGTATAAAGAAAGATTAAGTCTGAATGCATTGATGACATTTTAGCAATCTTAATAAAGATACTATAGAACCTTCAACTTTGATTCTGTTCATGGATCACTCAGCTACTTTTGGTTTTTCAAATCTGAAGTCTCAGTTGAGGCTGCTTGTTTGGTCAAATTTTGGAAAAGATGTGTTTTTGTTGTTTCTCCTTTCTTTTCAACTGTGATATATGAATTATCTAAGATACACAGAAGATCTGACGGAGGCCCAACAATTATCTAATATACACAGAAGAACTGAAGGAGACCCATTTTCTTGGGGAAATCTGGCATAGCTAGTACTAACTGTAGTCACAGACAAGTAAAGGAATTTTTATTATACTCACTATGTTCTCATGTTGCATGTCCCAAAAAACTATGGTTTAAGACAGTCATTCTCAACCTTTGGTCCTCTAGATGCTTTGGACTCTAATGCCCAGAGGTCCCTGCCAGCATGTCCAACAATCTTGGATTCTGGATAATCCAAAGGTTGAGAGCCACTGGTTTAGGGAGCTGTGAATAAACTCAAATGTGCCCAAACCTGGCTAACCCTCCTCTCTCCGCCTCCTCCCCTGGCAGGAAGGGATTTCAGCCAAATTTACTTCTAGTTAGTTTCAACAAGTTGGCTTCATAACCCACGGTTTGTATTTGGCTTGTTCTGAAACTGACCAGAGTTCATGATTAACTATGATTCCCAGTCAGTTCACCATGGCAAGCAATTTTTATGGGGAAATTAAAGTAAATTCTAGTAAAGAAATTATTGCTTTCAGCTGAAGGACTGGGAGTGAGCAGGACACGTATCTCAGGTTTGGTTAAGTTTGTTCCACTTCATGCAAGTTGTCTTCAGCTGTGGTTTAACATAATGTGAAAAACAGGCAGTGTCCAAATGTCTAAGTTCTATGTTTGTCGCTAATTTTAAGTTAATTCTTCTTGTCATAGGAGTATTTAGTTAGATTTACGAAAATACAGTGACCACTCTGTTAATGACATGTTTCTCCCTCTGCTCTAAAAAGTCAGACACTACAGAAATGGCTTTTCATATTCAGCAGATTATACTAAATGGCATGCCACACAGAGCATGGTAGAATGCAGAATCTGCTACCTGGCACAGATTTAGTTTCCTTTTTAAAAAGTTTAAGAGCTTTGTCTTAGTTCTTCTGACTGCGAATATTGAATAGGCCATTTTATGTAGAAACAGAAAATACCCATGGCTCACAAAGCTTATGTGTTCTGCATAGCTCCATCCATGACTTCTTCTTTTCTCCTATCTATGTGTACACTTACTGCTACTCTTCTCTCATGCAAGATAACCTCCCGCTTGGCAGCATTCTAGAGAAAGTCAGAAAAAGCCTAAAGCTGCGATGGCTTTGACGCTAACTTCTGGGAGTTATCCCTAAAAAATGATTGGCTAAATGCAGAGAAAAGAATTATCACTGTTAAAGAGATGTAACACTGAGAAGGAGAGTGGTATGTTTCATAAAGGTAACAGGTAAAATACTGTATGTAAGACACATTCAATCAATCAATCAATGGTGTATACTAGTATAATAAATAATAGAACAATGACTGTGCGCGATCCAAAGTAAACCCGTCATATAAATGGAAGATTCCCGCTGCCCTCCAATAAAGTAACCGTACTTGGTGGAAGCAAGCTCTGCTCAAAGCGAGGGTTTCCTACCCCCATCGCAGCTCCTGTGCTGCTCCACTGCACCCAGTGTTCAGAACAAATGTTACAACTCTGAGAATCCACTAGTTGGCAGAGGACCTCTGGGAGTTGTAATCCTCCAAAAGAGAGGAGGAGAGACCAAGAAGGTCTCCCCATCTTCCAGAGAGAATGTTCAGCAGGCAAAAGGGCTGCTGTGGGTGTGAGGAATGGGATGGCCATAGACACAACCCTCTCCTTGCACAACTTGAGTCCAGTCTTCCTTTTTAAAGGTTAGTTTGTGACAGCAATCAAAACACTTACATGGGCTCTATAATCCTTACAAGAGCTCTGTAACAATGGCCCGGTACATACCTGATTTAAGGTCCGGAACGGCAGCGGCCTTTTTTTCTGTGGAGGGAAGCCACAGCCGCCAAACTGCATGGCTTCCCTCTGCAGGAAAAAGAACCCGCAAAATGTGGGTTCTTTTAAAGCCATGCCATGACGCAACAAGTGTGCCACTGGTGCACTCGATACATAAGTGCTGTAGGGCAATGTGTGGATGCCGTGTGGCGCTTATGTAACAATGGTGGTGCCCATGTATACAGGGCACCGCCATTATTACACCCTCGTCATGTGCTAGGGTTGTGGGGCATGTGGGCGCTCCGCCTCCAGGCAACCCTAGCACATGACGAGGGCGTCACAAAGGGCCCGTATCTACTGGTCCCTAGGTCAGTATTATCCCCTAGGGCCTGGACTGGAGGACTAAGGAAGAATCACATGCCCAGTCAATTCATGATGGAAGTATAATCAACCAGAGGCTTTTTGGCCATTACTTTACAGTTGTTGTTGTTGCTGCTGCTGTGTCCCTTCAAGTCATTTCTGATTTATGATGACCTTAAAATGAGTCCATCATGGGGTTTTTTGAGACTGAGAGAGTATCATTTGCCCATGGTCACCTAGTGAGTTTCCAGGCCGAGCAGGTATTTGAACCTTGGTCTCCAGTGTCATAGTCCAACACTCAAACCACTGCACTGGCTCCTTTATAGTAACTCTTAATAAATCTCACACAGCACTAGCTCTAAATACTGGTACAGCATAAGCTCCAAGGAACAAAACTGAACAGAAACGTGGCAGTGCAAAGCAACCCATTAACTTCTGCATGCAATTTAACATAGTATTTTAATACTGGAAGTCAGAGGAATATTCCATCTGTTGCATTCCTCAGAGATACAGACATTGCAGACACTCTTGCCAGTTCTCCTATCAAGTGTTTTCGTGCATCTGTACCTATATAGGGTCCAGTTAGACAGTGGCAACATCTGCCAAAGCCCTAATGTGGGATCAAAGACAGACAAACACCAGATGTGCACAAGACATTCTCCTAATGCCTTTAAAAATGCCTCTGAAAATCATACCAGGTACTCTTAATAGCTAATGAGAAACCCAGGGCCAGTCTGGCTAAAGGTATTTCATGAAGCGTAATTGGACTCATCTGGGAAAAAATAAAACAGACATGTTCTTGCACAACCCAAGCTACAGCATTTCATTTTATGTATTTTTAAGCTGATTTTTAAAAACATGGTGCTTTTCATAGCCTTTGCCTCCAAATACACAACATCCAGATGTCTTCAGATTCTTGTACACACTCACCAAGAACACACCCAGGACTGGAAGTAACTAAGAAAAAAGATCATTCTTTCAAGCACCTGCATGACAAAACCACATCAGAAAATGGTCATGCAACACAGACACAAACACCTTCAAAACCCATCACCAAGTTTTAAACTTTTTAATTGCTTTAAATTAATGTTTTAATATGGTTGCTTATTTAATTGTTGTATTTTTAAAAAAACTTTTGTGTTACCCATTGTTTTAACCGTATTTTGTTTTAACGTACATTGTGAGCCAGCTTGGATCCCATACTTGGAGAAAGAAATAAAGAAAGAAAGAAAGAGTGTTGTGTTTACACTATCAGTTTGTCTTTGCTGCAATGCAACAATCTTTCCCCATTTCATGCAACAATTGTCAAACTGTGCCAAAATAAATAAATGAGACACGGAAAGGCTTTGTTGAGCTAAGTCACACCAATCTATAGAGGAGGCTGGCCATATATCATAGTAGGCCTTTCCCTCATTTGCCTTTCCGTCCTTGCAGTCAGCCTTCATTGCATGGGTGGGAATCATGTAGCACTCCAGATGTCATTAGACTGCAAGTCCCAGCAGCCCTAAGTGAGGAATGCTAGGAACAACAGTTTCCACAACATCTGGAAGGCCACAACATTCCGACCCCTGCTTTATTCATGGCTGTGTATGAAGCTTTCAGTCATTTCTCAGGCAGAGATAGAGTAGAACCGTCAGACGCAACAGGGAACTGCCTGTTGTATCTCTGCATGAGCAACTATTCTAGATTTTCCACCTTCCATGAAGAGATACGGGCAACAGAACCTTGAATTTCAGGACACAAGTTCTTCACATGCTAAAACATTTCAGGTGTAAGCAGTGGCATCAATAGGGGGTGCAGGAGTGTGCGGACCACACTGGATGACACCCCAGAAGGAGGGTGACACCTGGTTGGGCCCTCCAAGGGGTGAACGCAATAACAACAGCAATAGTAAGTATATTTCTATACCACTTATCAGTGCACTTAAGCACTCCCTTAGCGGTTTATGTAATAAGCTAATTGCCCCCATCAAACTGAGTACTCATTTTAGCCACCTTGGAAGGATGCCAGTCTGAGTCGGCCCTGAGCCCCTGGCTGGGATTGAACTCACAACCTTGCAACTGTGAGTGAGTGGCTTCAGTACAGGCATTGAAGCCCAGTGATGGAGCAGCAGGAGGGGAGAATACACACCCTTTCCAGGTGGCACCGTTTGCACAAGGTAACCCCCTAGCTCAGTGATGGCGAACCTATGGCACGCGTGCCAGAGGTGGCACTCAGAGCCCTCTCTGTGGGCACATATGCTGTCACCCTAGCACAGAGTTTGCCAGAGTTTCTTACTAGAAAGCCAGAGGGACATGGCACTTTACAATAAATAAGTGGGGTCTGGGTTGCAGTTTGGGCACTCGGTCTGTAAAAAGTTCACCATCACTGCGCTAGCTACTGACTAGCTAGCTAGGTGTAAGAGTAAACTTTATGTCCAGGTTGACTAAAAAGACCAGAAACTCCCAGTTATTATTCCTTCCCAGTTTATTTTGGCGATTCAAAGACATGCTTTGTTCACCCCATAATATTTTCTGTCAGCTCGCAGTATGATCAGAGACTTTTTCCCAGCAGGTCAGTTTATTTTAACCCAGTATAAAATCAAAAAGAACAGGAACAAAATTTCAAACTTTTCTGTCAGTCTGGATGCATGCCTCAGTCAAATTTTAAGTCAGTAAATAAATGTGCCCCAGGTAACAAAAAGGTTTGGGAGACAGTACCTTACAGTAGTACTTGTAAAGTATAATTTATTTATTTAATTTATTAATTGATTTATATGCTTTCTCCCAGAAAGTGACCCTAGGCGACTCACAGATAAAAACAATTTAAAATTTACAATATTTTTTTAATAATTAAAATCATCTTACCAAAACAGTATAAATTACATAAAACATACACAAGTTTTTAAAAGTTAAAAGTACAGTACAGCTTGCATCCCTCTGTGTCATTTTGGTTAGTCCTAATAAAGATATTACCCAACTTTGATCCTATCCTTAAATTACGTTACCTAGATGAGGACAGATTAGCCTTGGTGACACTTGGTGCCGGAGGGGAGCCCTGATCGGTGAGGGGTTGGCATCAGCCTGCCTTGCCCCCACCTCCTGCTGATCACCCCTCGGCTTCCCTCACTTCTGCCTTGGCTCCCTCCTCTCGGCTAAAATGTACTTTTGGGGAATCATTTTAAAAAAGATTGAGAGAAGATATGCTATTTTATATGATAATAATAGTAATACTAATAATAGTTTTAATTTGTATCTTCCCGCCTCTCCCAATGGATCGAGGCGGGATCACAGCAGAGTTAAAAACACTTGTAATATTACAACATTAATTACAATTAAAACCATAGCTAAAAACATAAATCATCAATCATCAATCAATCACGGGGCCAGGTGCTCTCGGTCCGTACCAATGGTCTTCATAAAAGGTCAGGAGGATATGCGTGGCGGAAGAGCTCCGTCTTTACCACCTTCTTGAAAATCTCCAGGGATGTAACAAAAATCTCCATAGTCTAGGAGCAGCTATACTGAAAGCTTTTTGGGAAGTGGAAACATGTTTGGATGATGACACCTCCAACAGGTTCTTCCCACTTGTTCTAAGTTTGCGGGGCGGATTGTATGGGGAGATGCGTTCCCATAAGTAACCCAGGCCCAAGCCATGTAGGGCTTTAAAGGTAATAACCAACACCTTGTACTGTGCAAGAAGTATATATGGGGGGGGGGGGGGGGAAAGGGAAAGAAAAGCAAGCACCAGGCACATGTAGTTGCTTAAAATATCTGAATTTATGGAAAATTGAAAGATAACCAACTTAGAAGTGAACTGACAAACAAATTTATAGGTCAAACCTATTGATGTATTGTAAGAAATTTGGGGAGAGAAAGTACATTTGGAATAGAAGATTATATACTGCATGTATGTGCATATGTGTGTATACACACACACACACACACACACACACACATAAAAATTATAATGGCCAATGTGCTGTAGTAATCTGAGTGTTGGACTATGACTCTGAAGAACAGGGTTCAAATCAAAGAAGGGGGTGGACTTTAGTGCTCCCCAGAATGAAACAATAAACACCCGGAGGGTCCCTAGACTGTGATGCAGAAAGAATTGTGCACTCAGAGGGTTAAGGCATATTCCCTACAGCCATAAACCATGCTGATACTCAGAAAAGCATCTAGTCGCCAACTCCCCGCACAACCCAGCTATGAAGGACCCACCACAGCTCAGCAAGACATCCTTTGCAATTCCGTTGCCATCCCCTTTATGCAGTTCAACAGAGTGATCCACATCTGTAACAAACACTATGCATCTGTTTAAAAATAGAACAATAATCTCCATGCATTACAGCACTGCAAGAGAAGCCGAACCGCGACAGAAGCACTGGCTGGAAGGAATTCGGAATATATATTTGGTACAACAACAGTACAAACATTAACTCCCATCAGGAAAATGAAATCAGACTACTCACAAATTGATTAAGGAAAGAGCATCTTTTCCGCTTTGATATGTTCTGATAGCATTCAGACCAAGAAATGCAGCAAGCAAGCCTGAAAACACCCTCTCTCTCCCCTCAGTCTGCATCTGCAGTATCTTAGCTGAGAACAAGAGGAAGGTTGTGGATCTTCCTGCTTTGTGGGCATCATCTGATCAGGTAGATTCCTACACAGTTCAGAGATTTATCAAAGGAAACAGCATTCTATGAACCATTCGAGATTGGATTCTAATATACAGCCAACAATGAAATCAGGCATTGATCTATTCTTGGATGCATACATGGCAAAATCTGTGCACTATGCGCAAGGCAGAAACACACTGAAATTTTGTTCAGTCTAGCAATCACCTTTCAGAAATTCAGGAATATATTCATGTACACACCTTTTTTTTTCTTTTTCTAGGTAGATTTGTTGCATTCGTAGCCTTTTCATTTTACATTTTTATATACCTGTTTCAAAACTGCTGTCTTATCTCTTTAACAACCCCTTTGGTCAGACTGATTAATACAAATTTCTGCAGCAATCAAGTAAAAACATAAACAATACATTAAATTCTGTAACATAATATAATATAAAGACAAAAAAGAGAAATCCCAAAGTCAGTTGAAGAAGAAAGCCCCCCTGCCATCCCCAGTTCACCAAAACTAATAACCTAAAAGTTTCTGGCGGTGTATTTCTCTGCCTTCAGTTCTTCCACATAGGTCTATATAAGTGTGAGTTATCACACATAGCTCCTTGGATTTTGCTGGGTTTTACATACTGTTGCCTTCATATCCACTCACTCCACTCTTTTTTTGGAAGGGAGGTTGTTTATATCAATTTCTTGGATCTACAAGGAGGTTATTCCAAAGGGCTTTAAATGCTACTTTCTGATAACTTTAGCTACATTGTATGGAATCTCAGAATGAATTACACCTTAAGCCCATCCATTTTGTATTGGTCCTGTCCCAATTTCCAAAGGAAACCAAAGCACTCAGGTCACCTCAGATCAGGTATTATCATTCATATGACCTCACTGATCTGAGGTGACAATGAGCTGACTACCCTTTGCAGACATGGTCATATGATTTCACAAAGGGTAGGCAGCTCATTGTCTGGTGTAAGGATCTGGACTAAATCCAGTTGGAAAGACAAACCAACATGGCTGACCTTAGTGTGTTTTTTCCAGTGGGGTTGCTTTGGCTGGATGAAGAAAACAGCCCCACTCCAGAAGAACCTCTTTCTGGTCAGATTTGGAAGCTGGTGGCAATTTGGATCATGTCCATCCTTATTTCAATTCTCTGGACAATCAGAGCTATGGACTGGTGGCAGGGAAAGAAATCCAGTTGCTGCTGTTGTTGTCCTAACAAAGGAAAAGAACCTGCCACACAGGTGAGCAGATAATCTTTCTTTCTCACATGCCTCTCATGGTGTATCTACACTGTAGAAGTAGAATGTGCCATCCACTTTAATTGTCTTGGCTCCATCCACACAGAAGCATAGGGTTTGTCGTTTTTATAAGTTTTATAAAACTACAAACCCTAGGATTCCAATAGGAGCCACTTGATCTGCCATGGCTCCATCCATACAGAATCCCTGGGATTTGTAGTTTGGAGCAGCAGCACCCCCCCACATTCTTTGAGCAGAGAAGGCAAAAGATCTTATAAAACTACAAATCCTAGGATTCCAATAGGATGGAGCAGCGTCTCTTAAAGTAGCATCAAACTGCATTAATTCTACAGTGTAGATGCACCAAGAGGAAGGGCGGGAGGAGTTGTCGAGGCGGGTGAAATAATGTTGTGTATGCTGTTATTCCAAAAGCGGAACACACTCCTTCCTCGGTGTATACTGGAAACTCCTTTTTTGGAGGTCTTTAAGCAGAGGCTGGATAGCCATCTGTTGGGGATGCTTTGATTGAGAGTTCTTGCATGGCAGAATGGGGTTGGACTGGATGGCCCTTGGGGTCTCTTCCAACTCTAGGGATATTAGCAGAAGGCCAAGCCAGCTGGTTGGGTCCTAAAGAGAGCCCGGGGCGGCAAGGCCTTCTCCAAGGCAGAGGACATGCCTCGCAGCTCCCCTGCCTCAGGAGAAGGCACCTAGCTGGGCCCTTCCTATTTCTCCTCCTCTTCCCCTCTTCTTTTGCTTCCCCTCTTCCTCTTATACAGTGGAGTTGATTTGATGAGAATGCTGCCTTTTAAAAAGCTGCGAGCACCCCCCCCCCCCCCAGGGTCCTTGTCGTTTCTGTTCCTGATGGCTCACAAGGTGGGATTGGCAGAGCAGCAAAGGGCCAGTGTAACAGGAAAATACAAAGCGTGGGTCACGTGAACTCATCATGTCCCACTGATACATCAACATCCCAGATATTTCTCTTTAGCTCCTCATTTAAGCATCTCTGAGAGAAGGCACTGAAAGACCTATGCATCTTCCCAGAAAGACGACCAAAGGGTCTACACAGGTTTTTTAAAGCTTTAAATAAGACATTACTAATGTGTTTTAATATTATACCGCCATCCTGTGCCACTTTTTGCTTGTGGCCAGACTAATCCTCTTAATGTTAAACCACTTGGGTTAATTTTAAGACACTAATGGCTCTCTGGGAGAGCCAGGATAATGTAGTGGTTTGAGCGCAGAACTACAACTGGATAGTTCAATTCTCTGGAGATCAGGATTGATTCCCTGCTGGCATAAAACCCACTGGGTGACTTTGGGAAAGTCACACTCTCTAGCCTCAGGATGGCAATGGCAACCTCCCTCTGAAGAAACTTGCTAAGAAAACCCTGTGATAGTTTGCCTTAGGGTGGCCTTAATTCAAAAATGACTTGAAGACAACAACAACAGCAACAAACAATGCTCTCTAGAGAAGATTCTCTAATTTTTCTGTACCTTGCAGACACTGCAGGGATGCGGTGGCTTAGTGGTAAGACGCCCATTCTGATGATTGAGATCGGAAGGTTGGCAGTTCGGGCCTGGGTGCCGCATGATGGGGTGAGCTCCTATCACTAGTCCCAGCTTCCGCCAACCTAGCAGTCAAAAGCATGCAAATGCAAGTGGATAAATAGGTGCCACTTCTCAGTGGGAAGGAAACAATATTGGTACAGTCATGCTGGCTACATGACCACAAGAGCAGTCCTCGGAAAAATGCTGGCTCTTTGGTTTAGAAATGAAGATGAGCACTGCCCTACAGTCGTTACGAAGTATTTATGTCAAGGGACTACCTTTACCTAGATAGACAGACAGGAGTAAGAAACAAAGTACAGTCCGCCCTCTCCTTACACGGGGATCGTTCCGGACCCCTCCGCGTAAGGCGAATTCTGTCTATGCTCAAGCCCCATTGGAAACAATGGGGCTTGTGTGCGGAGGCTCAGCAGTGCGGCGGCACACAAGGTGCAATGGGGTGCAACGGGCACGTGGCCCATTCAATTCATTCCTGTACTCAGTTTGTGCACCTGGGAGCACTGACCATAGGCGCTCTGACATTTGAATTCCACTTGCCCTCATCCAAACCACTGTTCATTCAGGCTAGGCACCAGTCCAGCCTTGGCATAGCCTCACCTCATCTCTGATGTGATGAGAAAATAGACTGGTGTCATCAAATCCGATTTTCACCTTCAGATAGACTCAATTAGGAGCAAAGGGGCCACCTTAGATCCCTAGGGGATTTTGGAGGGCTGCACTCTTCCCCTCCACTTCAAAATTACCTCCAAATGGCTCTGGGAGGTTGGGGGATTTTCATAGTGTTTTGGGTTTCAAAAAAGGCTGTCCTGGGCCTAAGTTGGCAAGGGGAACCAAATTTGATGAAAATGCACAGCACTCCCCTGATTTACCAAGTGGCCATTTGGGGCTCCCCCCCCCCAAAAAAAAAAAACGTTTTTCATAGAATCATAGAGCGGGAAGAAACCACAAGGCCATCCAGTCCAGCCCCTGTATGATAATCTTGAAAAATCTCTACAAAGTAGAATTTGTTAACCACAAAATACAATCTTCCATTAAGTTTATATCTGTACTTTTGGGAGCTTACTGCGTTACTTTGACTCCTGGAAGGCCCAGAGGGCCACAAAAATAGTCCTGGGGGCCCTCACTTTGTCCGCCCCACATTAAATAATAGAGCAATAAGGAATCTGTCGCCTCTCCCCTTAAGTTCTGCTCCTTGTTTCTGTGTTTTAAATGTCTGTTGTTTTTTTGTTCCTGGGTGAACCTATGAGCATTTTTGATATCACCTACAGCATTGGACATGAGAGGATGCTGTTTTATCCTGCCATGTTATAGTACGCGACGCCCCTTCTGCCCCATGCGTGCCCTGCGGCTTGAGCCGTAAGCTCAAGTCCGCTTAAGCGCGCGCATGCGTATGACGCGGGCGCTGTCTGTATGGTCCACTACTTTCACGTGGAACAGGTATATGCCTCTTATCATTAACAGTGTATCGATACTGTCTCAAAAGACAAAAATTGTGATGTTAGTACAAATAGTGCAGTGAGTTACTTTCTTGAATTACAGTACATTATGCCCTGTTGGATTATCAAAGAAGTAAATCAAATAAATGTTGTTAACTGTCTTTGAGGAAATTGTGATCATGGCCCCTATGGATGAGACATCGCAAGATTCCCGACTTATCTCTCACTGCTCGCTTAGGTCTTGCAAATTCATGCCCTCCTTACTATAGTCCTCCATCTAGCATGCGGTCTTCCTCTCTTTCTACACTCCCACTCCTCCTAACTCATTGGTCTTTTCTAATGAATCTCGCTTCTCATGATGTGGCCAAGTATGACAACTCAACTTTATCACTTGGTTCCAGGGATTTCAGCGTTGACCTGTTTTAGGTTCATTTGTTTGTCTTTGTTCTGTCCAGCTGCTTTATTTTAAAATTAAAATCCCAAGCTCAGTTCTCACACATAATGAGAGCACACCATCTTTGCAAAAGAGGCTGTATTATACATATTTCTGTGTGTTCACTTTTCTTTACAAACACCATATACATTGCTCTCACTGTGATACGAAATATATAGAATCACGTTCTTAGCGCCAGGAGCTGATCTGAAAGGCTTTGCAAAACAGAATGAGGTCAAGTCTCCTGTTTTACATCTGTGTTCTAGCCCTTGAAATATCAACATAACCCATGTCTCTACTGGCCACTGAAAGCACTGTACCACAGAGTATGTAAGGATCAAACGTTATTAGAAGCCATTTAAGGAGTAAGAAGAGCAACTGATCTTTTAAAACAAAATGTAGTTGGAAGAGGATTGTTAAAACATTTGAAAACAACCATTTATAGAGGTAAATAGAAGACAATGAGAAGAGCTGTGGATATGTTAACTGTTTATGACTGATATGGTCACCACCAGCTATTGACAGTAAGTTACATCTGTGCTATTCAGTCTAAGGATATAACAACCTTGTACTTATTTCTGCAATGCACATTATCTCATTTCTGGGAGCAAGACAGCCTTCTATTGCATACGTTTGTCATTTGCGCCTAGGTTTATAGAGCAGGAGAGTGTTTCAGGTCCATACTACAGGTTCCACATTGTAATATGGCTGTGTTTTCTTTTTTACAGTCAGGAAAATAAAGCAGGCATGTGTTTTTGTGGGTTTGGGAATAGCTCAGGAGTTAGTGAATAGGCTATTTAATTATTCTTTTATTAGATGTTGTTCAGGCAAGATTACCAACCAACCTGCTTTTCTCTTGCAGGAGCAAGGGGAGAAATATAAAATTTCCCCACTCTTTGGAGTCACAAACAAGTAACACAATCTGCCTGCCACACAAGAGAAGATTTAATAAGCTAAGTTACTAAAACACCAATTTTTCTGCAGAGGAACATGCCAACGTCTTTCAACAATTCTATAGTGAAAATTGGGTGGAACTATTTCTGGGCCAAAATTCTGGAAGCTGTAGCTCAAAAACCTTGCTCTTCTAAGTGATGCTCCTGACCCATCTTTTCACTACACAATGCTGGCTCTCCTACCAGGACACTGGGAGATCAGGGTTGATCCCCACTTGGCCATGAAACCCCACTGGCTGACCGTTGGCAATCACAGTCTCTCAGTTTCAGAGATGGCAAGAACTTGCCAAGGAAAACCTGTTATAGGTTCGCCTTAGGGTTGCATACGTTAGAATGACTTGAAGGCAAGCACACACATAGAACAATACGTGTTTATTACAAGCTTAACTCATTTGGCTTCTAACTATGGGCCAGAGGGAATGTAATTCTAGTTGGTCTCAATCTTTAGCACACAAAATCCCCAACGAGAAAGAAGTAATGCCCCTAGGGTTTGGAGACTGAAGCCACAATGCAGTAAACCTTTCAAACTGTTTAAAGTATAGTGTAAACTCAGGCCAAAATAAAGCTGCTTTGGGTCATTTTGTGGGTATGTTTTTAAATTATGCATGTGTCCTAAGGGCCAGAAGCCACACCAAAGCCCACTCCAGGCCTACGAAACGGAGCGCAGCTTTGGCATAGTTTCTGGCTTTAAGATGCATTTGTCATTTAAACACGCATCCTCCAAAGTGACCCAAAGCAGCTTTATTTTGGCCTGTCCGTTTTGGCCCATTGTTTTCAATGTAAGAGGGGGAAATAACTAAGGACTTTGTTGTGTGTGTATTTCAGGGCTGTCACAGTAACAAGGCAAGATTCCCATACCCTCATGGAACTAGAGACTGAATCATTTTGCCAAGATACCTAGCACATAAAGGTACAGTGGTGAAGCCATATTACTGGCTAACAGAGAGCCGGCCTGTATCAGATGTCCTTATCACATAAGAACAGGTGAAGAGCAAAGTTCCTTATGCAATTCCACCAGGCATTTGGATTCCCCTATGGGCCAACACTCACCGAATAAACACCTTCTCTTTTTGAAGTGAGGCACTTCTCAGGCAAACTGATGCAGAAGGGCCATGCGACGAACTGTACAGAGTACAACATCCATCCAGAATCAATGTTATTTGAAATGGGAAGTTACCTAGACTCTCTTGTACACAACTGGGAAAATGCCGCATGCATAGTTCTCTATTCAAACTATTCTCCTTGCAACGGGCAGAGCACTGCTGCATAAGCAAAATGTACAGCTTCCTGAGGAAGTATCCAGATATCCAACTTTGCCTTTATTTCTCGCAGCTGTATCACACGGAGGGGACTTCCCAGTAGCTCCATGGAACTGTGAAGCTTTGCAGACCTTGCCAGCCGGTGGCCTCAGGTGTCGCTAAGCCCTCTGAGCGTGGACTTTGGCAGTCTGTCCTCCACAATTTTGTGACAGTGTTCCACAGAGAGGCCTTTACCATCCAATTTTGCCCATAAGAGCACATGGCTGATAGACAATGCACAACAAAATAAACAACATAACAGGAATAAGGTTTCCTTTTATGAAAGCCCTGCCTCAGCAAGTCTATGGAACACAAGTGCCATACCAAATCTGCAGGAGAACTATTTGTCCACTTTATCTTCAGCATCCAGCACAATGTATGTCGGTTGCCCCGCTAAGAGGCAACCGCTCCATTTGGCCTCTCCCATAACGTTTCCCCCCCTTGGAGACAGCGAGCCACGTATCCTAAGCCTAGGAATTTGTCAGGCATGTCAATGCCAGAGAGTCATTAAGCAAATGAAACTTTGCAAGTAATTCCAAGGGAAGAGCTGTTCACATGGAGAAAATTACTGAACTTCGAAGCAGCAAGCCGGCAGAGCATGAAGGCCACAGGAAGAAAAAGGATTAAATTCACTTCATCTAGAAAGCTATTGCAGGGTGGGCAATTCCCTTGCTTTGAATGGTGACAAAGGAGATACAGTGAGCTAAAGAACTGAAGCTCATTTGCATGCAGTGCACAAAACATGACATTGTTTTCACATGTATTGTGGAATTGCTGACATAGAGATTTCAGCTGCCAACAGCACAGAAAAACCAAAACACAGACCTCTTTTGTCATCTCTGCTTTAGCCACTGGACGTATCACTTGCCAAGAACGGCTAACTGCCACAGCAGACGAGCACGGCCCAGTTTTCAATTAGAATGCTAAACCTTTTTATTTCAAGAGTCTTTCCTCTAATAATTTTATTTGTTGTTGTTGTTGTTGGTGTGTCTTCAGTCGTTTCTGACTTAAAGCAATTCTATCACAGGGTTCCTGGGCTGGAGTGTGTGACTCACCAATGCCACCCAGACCCAGTGGTTTCCATGGTGAGCGAGGAATTAAAATCTGGCCTCTAGAGTGTCCCTGCACAATCCTTACATCACATGGCTCTATAATAATTTTATACTGCTTGAAATCATTCTCTGTGCCATTTCCCAGAATGCCACAGCTTTGGACATGGTGTCAACCGATAATTCTACAATCGGATGCAGTCCTGGGTTGTAGAAAAAATAGGTACTCATTAATGTATTTTTGCATATTATCTATTTCACAAGCCTCTCCTATGAGAGGAGCAAGCAAGAGAATTAACTCTTGGCTTTGTCTTTACTTACTGCTGCTTTCTTATTTAGATATTGTGTTAGTTGTATACATTTTGTTATTCTATCATTCTTTTTTATTATTAATAGCCTTGCTTATGAGAATATTTTTTCTGTCAATGATAAAGGGACCACTTATGTATATTTTTCATAAGATAAAAGTGTGCTTTCAGAATTGGATGCTGTAATATTCTTTACACTTTAGAAGACCCTTTTTGTCAAAACAGATATTATCCAGAAATCGATTTTGTTCTTTATCCACGGATTCAGAATCCATAGCTTGCAAGTATTTTAAAAATACGTAAATTCCCAAAAGCAAACCTTGATCTTGCCATTTTATATACAAGAGACATTTTAATTCATTGTATTTGATAAACTGCTCAGATTTGGTATCGGTGAGGTTCCTGAAACCAAACCCAGTGGATAATAAATGCCCACTGTTTTGCTTTCATTAATTATTCTACATGATGTTAGATTTGGTATTGTATATGTATTTGATTATAGCATTTTATATTTCCATATGATTGGAATACTTTATTCTGTTTATGCACTCCCTCATTTTTTTGCTTTGGCATCTCTGGTGCTTTTTCCTATTATGATCCTCACCAATACGTATTTTTTGTTGTTTCGTTTATAGGGGTAATCTATATTTGGATAACCTGGGATCTGATGAAACTGGGCTGTAATTCAAAAAAGTTGTGCCACAATAGTTAAAACAAGGTGTTGACAAATTGGAGGATGTCAAAGGAGGCCACCAGAATGGTGAAAGGCCGGCAATACTCGCCCTATGGAAAGAATTGGGAGCTGAGATGTTTAGCCTGGAGAAAGAGTACGGTTAAGAGGTGATATGTAGCCTGTTTAAGTATTTGAAAGGTGTGCCATATGAGGAGGGAGCAAGCTTGTTTTCTGCTCGCGAGACTATAATGTGAAACAATGGGTGCCAAGCTACAGGAAAAGAGATTCCACTCAAACATTAGGGGAAATCTTGGCTTAAGAAGCTGTTTGACAGGGAACACACTCCCTGAATTGGAGAGTGATGGCGTTCCTCCTTGGATGTCCTAATAGGGCTGGATCTCCCTCGTCAGGGGTGCTTTGATTGGACTTCCTGCATGGAGAATGGTTTGGACTGGATCGCCTTTGGGATCCCTTCCAGTTACTCTATGATTTCATGACTTGAACTGTGACTTGATATTTTTAGCAATTATTTATTTTGTTGGCCTAACTTCTTTCAGCCTGAGGTGAAGGTTTAGGTCTACTCAGGCTCCTTCTAAAGCTATCGAAAAGCTCCGGACAGGAGGATCTTCTGCCTCAAGGGCCCCCACAACCCCATCTCCTTGTTTTCGTCAAGTTTGGCTCCAGAAAATGAGGCTTGAGTTGAAGTATCTTGCAAGGGTTGAGACCCCATTGAGGCTTGTCAGTGGCTGATAGCCTCTAACAACATAATCAATTTTTTTTGTTTTGTGAGACCTTTAGCCTTCTCTGTCAGAGGAGCATTGGGGCCACGACAAACTACATGCCCAGGATTCCACAGCACTGAGCCATGGCAATTAAAGCGGTGTCAAACTGGATTATTTCTGCAGTGTGGACGCAGCCAATAGATCTTTCATCTCTGGTGCGAAATAACCCATATGAGAGTGCTTTAACTGCCATGGTTCATGCTGTGGATTCTGGGCACTTGGCGTTTGTTGAGACATTGAGCCTTCTCGTTGAGGGAGCTCTGGTGCCACATAACACAATTCCCATGATTCCCTAGCATGACCCAGGGCAGTTGGTCTCAGTTGTGTGAGACAAACTTGAGCTCCCATTTGCGCATGCGCGGGAAGCCTGGGAGCCGAGAGAACATAAGGCAGCTCCTGATGAGGGTGTGCAGCTGTCAATCTATAGCGTGACGTCACACAGAAGCCAGCCCCGCCTCGCCATTCTGGAGAGACCTTTAGGAAGAGGCATTTCCCCGGGATCCCTAAAGAAGCATTTATTTCCTTTCCATTGTTGTTCAAGTCGCGCCACCTTCACGTTAAATGAGAGGCCGCCCTATTACGAACTGTCCTAGTCAGACTTTCCAAGGCCAGGGGTGTTTCCCGACAGGAGTACACTCCGCCCTCAACAAAACATGGCAGGCCGGCAAGTCGGTCACGTGAGACTCACAACCGTTCACACCTTCCTGATGAATCTTCACGCAGCCCCGCCATTCTCGCATGCGTAGATCCCCAGACGCGGCAACAAAAAAAAAAACTGAGTTTTGCACATGCGCAGTAGAACAACAACAACAACAAACCATTAAATGCTACATATTATTGTATAATAGGATTTATATCTACTTACCCTAGCAGTTAGTTAAGACTGCAAAGATTTCAATAGAGAGTTACTTATGGGCACCTTGGAGACTACGGCTGCATCCACATTGCAGGTTTACTCTATGTTGACACCGCTTTAATTGCTATGGCTCAGTACTGTGGATCCTGGAACTGTAGTTTTTATGGCACCAGAGCTCCCTGACAGAAAAGGCTGAATGTCTCACAGAAAATAGAAACCCCAAAATCCCATAGCACTTAGTCATGGCAGCTAAAGTGGGTAAACTGGATTAGTCCAGCAGTGTGGACAGCCCCTAGTTAGAAACTGAATGTCAAAAACCAGGGTCAGGAAGACCTTTCTTTCTGTTCTGCGTGATCTTTCCATGTCTGCCTGTATTATGTAGTATTTGTTGTTTGTTTATTTTATTTAGACTATTTCTACCCCGCCCTTCAGCCAAAAGGCTCTCAAGGCGGCTTACGAATTGTCAATTAGACATTTCCTTGCCCTGACAATCAAAGAAGCATTATTTATTATTCTTCCTGTTATTTATTAATTATTATTATTAATTGATTATTTATTTATTGTTGTATTATTTATTATTACCTGTTATTAATTATTATTATTGTTGTTTTATTGTGTCATCGTCTTGTTGTCATTATTATGATCCTTCAGCAGCGGCAGACTGCGCATGCGCTGCCCGGGCTTTAGCTGGGCTTTCGCCCCAAGGCCTTCCCTTGCGGCGCATGCGCAGTGCCGTAGCTCCCCCCCTCGCTGGGTGGGCGTGGTCCTGGGCCTTCTTTTGCCTCTTCTCTGGGCACAGCAGCCGCAGCCATGGCGAAGCACACCGTCTCCTCCGCTCGCTTCCGCCGGGGACGTCGACGGTACGACGAGAACAAGTTCGTGGACGAGGGGAGGGCGGGGAAGGGCAGGTCAGGGCCAGACGGGGCGAGGTGGACTCCTGCTCAGACAATATCTTCCTCTCTGGGCTGGGGTTTGATTTTGGACCCTAGGGCTGATCCACCTTGGAGAGATAACCCGCTTTGGTAGCGCTTTAACTCTTTGTCTAGCTCCTTGCTATGGATTCTGGGAGTTGGAGTTTGTTGTGGGGCCCAGAGCGGAGCTTCGGGCCCCTAACAAACTCCAACTCCAGAATTCCATAGCAAGGAGCTAGACAAAGAGTTAAAGCGGGGCAAACCGTGTTCCTTATAGGCAAGTATTCCCCAATGATTCCCTATGGCCATCTGTCAATGGGGATGCTTTGAGAGGGAGTTCCTGCATGGCAGAAGGGGTTGGACTAGATGGCCCTTTTTGGGGGTCTCTTCCAACTCTATGCTTCTAACACTCAAAAACATCTGCTGGCCAGCCCTCTGAAACCTTCTTGCAGCCCCCCAAGTTTTAGCACTGTGTCCCCAAAGGCACCAGGCCCCCTCTGATCTGGAAGCTAGCAGGGTCTGTACTTGGTTAGCCTTGGATGGGAGACCTCCGACCAAAAAACAGGTTGCTTTGGGGTCGTATTTCGGAAGAGGGGTGGAAAAAATACCTCTTGATGTTCCTTACCTGACCTATGGCATTCACCCAGTTGCCATAATTCAAGAGGGGCTTGACAGGGAATGACTTTAAACCTTCGCTGTCAGGAACACTAGAGATTTGGAAACTGAAGGGAGATTTCACATCTGTGGGAGTCCCTCCTTTGGTTTCTTTGTAGCTACACTCCTGACCAGGAATGACAACATCCTGAGAACTGGTCTATGTTTACTTAGACTGTGGTCTCCAGTAAATGCTGCTGTTTGTGTTGTTGTGTTCCTTCATGTCATTCCTAATATGGCGACCCTAAGGCAAACTTCAGGGGGTTTCTTGGCAGGTTTCTTCGGGGGGGGGGGGTTGCCATTGCTCTTGTCTTGGTAGTCTTGACACCCAGCCACATCTTAATATGGTTAGGAAACATTGGTGGCCCATCTGTGAGGCTCTTCTTGTAAGGCTTACAGAAACACTGTTCTTGGATACTCTGAATCTCAGAAGAACCATATACCATTTGCTTAATCACTGTTACCACTCATTCATTCTCTGCCGTTAGGATGGACGCCTGATTCTAGAAAGGGTCACTTAGAAACAACTTCAGAAGGGTTTACCTCTCATGTAACAGTACAAAAGATGTAACATAAGCTTTCCTTATATACTTATGGGAATACATCCCATCAAACTCAGTGGAACAAAAAGTAAGTCTGCATATCTCGTGTTTGCATGGAGTCTTTTGGGGTATATAGTATATGGCGTTGTGTCTGCTTCAAGCCATTTCTGACTTTGGCAACCTTCTCAAGGGGTTTTCTGGGCAAGTTTTTCAGAAACTTGCTATATTGTCATTGCTATTCTCTGAGGCTGAGAGTGTGTGACTTGCCCAAGGTCACCCAGTGGGATTTATATGCCTGGGCAGGGATTTGGGAGCCATCGTTCAGCGCGGCAAATGACAACACCACTGGTGTCTAGTGGTATACAAAGTATACATGTATATACTATTAGTATATAATTATCCATTATATTAATTAAAGTTATAAGTGCATGTAACACTGATGGGAACTGAGGACAGAGAAGAAAGTGTAACAGTGGGCTGATATTTATTAAGTAGTTCAAGCATGTTCTCTACAGCTCTATCTCACAAGACCTCTGCATATACTTCAGCCTGATGAAGGGCTGTTAAGAGTCTGTTTTAACCCATGCAGTTTTGAATATGA
Source organism: Sceloporus undulatus (assembly GCF_019175285.1). Taxonomy (NCBI): domain Eukaryota; kingdom Metazoa; phylum Chordata; class Lepidosauria; order Squamata; family Phrynosomatidae; genus Sceloporus; species Sceloporus undulatus. The sequence goes on from NC_056525.1 coordinate 120,408,030, forward strand.
GGATAAAAAGGCAGCTACTCTTTCTACCCATTCTAGAACAGATGGGTAGACTAGGCTGTGTACCAAATAGCTCAGGATGGTGGGTATATCTCGGCTCAGCCCAATGCACATCCACTCCTGGCTCTCCCTCTCCTCTTTGTTTCAGCAGGCTGAGTATGTTAAAATGGTTCCTGTTGTGAGTCAGTTGGGAATTAGGTTTACTGATCTACTACAGATTGGCCAGAGAACAACCAGTACACTTCATCTTTCTTCTTCCTGCCTTTGTTCTATAAAGTCACTAATACATATGCCATCCTTATTATCCTCACCTAATTCTGTAAAAAGGAACAGAGGTGTGGATTTGTATCAGGAAGTGATTTGTGCAAAGGCAAGCCAATTAGGCACTAACAATTTTAATTCCACAAGGATTTCAAACTGCCTCCACCTTTAATACACAAAGTCTTATCTTGCTTCCTTTGCTTCTTTTCTCCACATCATTTTCCCCAAAGTTCATTATTCTCTTTTTTGGAGGGGAGCAGGCTAAAGGTGGTGTTGGTAGTGGTATTATTATTATTATTATTATCATCATCATCATCATCATCATCATCATCATCCCACCTTTTTCCCAGTTCAGGCTTCAAAGTGACTTAGAATGAATTTAAAATCTATAAGATGCAAAGGTTGAAACAATAAACAATCAAAACATTTAAAACCAGATTTTAAAACTTATGTCCTTAAACACACACACACAACAGCGCAACCATTAGCAAGATCCAGCACATTATTTTGGTGGGACGGGCCTTATATATTAAATCCTCAAACACCCGACTAAACAGAAAAATCTGTACTTGTCTGTGGAAACCAGTAGGGAGGGTATTATTTTATTTATATGCCGCCTTTCGCCCAGAAAGGGACCCAAGGCGGCTCACAGTAAAAACTCTTTAAACACTTATTACAATAAAACAATTAAAATGTCACGTAAGAACAGTTTAAAATTACACACATTAAAACCACAATCAAAGCATGATACCCATCCCATATAACAACATCCCATGATTACACATTAAAAGCCTGCCTGAATAAAACTGTTTTTGTTTGCCAACTGAAGGCAGGCAGAGAGGGGGCTAGTCTTGTTTTCCATGGAAGGGTATTCCAGAGCGCAGGAGCAGCCACCAAAAAGGCTCCCTCTCATGTCCTCACCAAGCAAGCCTGCAATGGTGATAGGACCAAGAGAAAGCCTTTTCCAGAAGACTTTAAGGCTCTGCTACGTTCATATTGGGAAATATAGTCTCTCAAAAGTCTGGGCCTAAGCTGTGTAGGGCTGATAGGTCATGACCAGCACTATTAATTGTGCCTGGAAATGAACCAGTAGCCAGTGAAACTCTTTCAACAAGGGAGTTACATGCTCCCTGTAACTAGCCCCAGCCAGCATCCTTGCTGCGGTGTTTTGCATGTGCTGAAGTTTCCAAACAGTTTCCAAAGGCAGCCCCACGTAGAGTGTGTTACAGTAATCCAGTTGAGATATAATCAAGGCATATGTCAACATAGCCAGATCCACCACTCGCTCCAGAACCTTGCCCAAGAATAGAATATTAGAGACCAATTGATAGTTATCCAGGATGGTGGGATCCAGGGAGGTCTTTTTCAGTAACCACAGCCTCCTTTAGGCAGGATGGAAACCTCCCTTGTTGCCGTAAGGCATTCATGACTCTCTTTACCCACTTGGCCAGTCTCTCTAGCTGGTTTCAGAAGCTAGGAAGGGCAAGGATCCAGAATGCATGTGGTGGCCTTCACTTCTCCAAGGAGTCTGTTCACATCATCAGGCTGCACAGGTGAAAACTTATCCAATAATACAGGACAAGCAGGCACCAAGATTAAATCCACTGGACCTGTGTCAAAGTCAAACCCTCTCTGAACAAATCTTGCCAAGAATCTCTGTGATAGGTTCGCCTTAAGGCCTCCATAAGTTGGAAACAACTTGAAGGCACATAACAACAGTAGCAGCAATGGTACTTGGTCCACCCCTGCCCTAAAGAGTTAAATCCAGGGTCTTATGAGTAGACAGGACAGGGAACTGTCAGACTGATTGTAACTGCTTTGGGAACCTTTGTGGCCAAAGGGCAGGGCATAAATACTTGAAATAAGTAAGTGTGTCTTCTTCCCACATTGCACACATCTCATTGCCCTTAAACTACCCTTTCCTGCCTGCTGAGATCTAGCGATTCCTGGGGTTTAGGAGAGGTTTTTGCGTTTCCAATTCTTCAGCAAGATCAATATTTCTGCACTGCTGCTGGGGGAAGGGGAGTAGCTGAAGACTCCCCAATAGTAATGGAGAATCAGCGATCTTCAACTCTTAGAGTATGGGTGAGCAAAGTGCACCCTCAGAGCCTCCATACCCCCCAGACTGCCCCTTTTCAGGTTTAAAAAGGATGAATTGCCTTTTCTGAAAGCCTCCAGGAGTGACAATTCACCTTTTAACACCCACACCCACCCCCTGTTTAATATCAGAAACTACCTGTTTTTCAAAACTAGAAGTAGACTATTTGCTTTTGGGGGATTTTTGGCAGTCTTTGCAGCCTCTGTAGATGCCAAGGTAAAAAATTGGCCCCTTGACCAATGTACTGACCCACCCATACTTTAGGGCCAACAAAGTTGTGCATGTATAATAAAAGTCTATATGAATAAGACCATCTATTTCTATTACAGAATCTAAGCTTTTCCTTAATATATGAAGAAGGAGTACTTAATATAGTGTTGCATGGGTAGCATTAGTGTTAAGTAAAATAATGGCTGGTTTGCACATAAACTTTCAAAAGTGCCTGTTATTTCTAATTTGCTTGTACAGGTCTGAAGCATGCATTAGACAGTGCTAAACCTAATGACACAAGAGACCAAACTTCCTGCTGTCCAACTGAAACAGTAGAGGAAGTACATGAATTCTGCAGGGCCTTACCTTTTATGGTGACAGTTGCATTTAGTCAGTGATAGTGGAAGTAACTGGTATTGAAATCATAAACACATTGTTTAAAAATATATAGCAGAAACACATTCTCATAAAGGAGACTTTCATGTGAGCTTCAAGAAGTAATGTAGGGGAAAGCAGAGAAAAAGAAACCCCTTTCTGAAATTAAATGTAGGGCTGATTAAAATATTGTGGTTCATTGTCAAGAGGCTAACTGAATTTCCTGTGTCTTTTGTAAGGATCGCTTTTGTTTGCTTTTTAGTGCCAGTTAGTTTTTTAATTAATAAATAAATACTACTACTAATATTTCTTATATCTTTATGTTTGTGGTAGAGCACCACGAATAAAAGCAGGAATACATATCTGAGCAAAATATGCTGGTAAACCATTGAACTCCTTCTGTTTAATAACTGATTGACTTTCATCTTATTTGATGGCTTTTTTGCAGCCGATGTGTAGTAGATCTTCCCTGTAGTGGATTTGTAATTAAGAACCTCTGTGGTATGAGAATTGAAACTGAGGCGGCTGAAGGTTTTACTTACTTGTTAAATTATTTCTATCCTGGTCTATATCCTAAAATCTATAGTGGGGTACAGCTGATAAAGACAGCTTGAAAACATTTTAGAAACTTAAAGATGATTCAGAAGAATAAAAAGGAAACAAACACACACAAAAAAAATACCCCAACAACCACAAACTAGTACCAAAATCGGGCCATGATAATTAAGCCTCAGTAGCTTTGCTGATAGTTCATTTCCTTTTAAACCAGTACAGGTATGGTGTGTTTTTAGATTATGTTCCAGACAGCAGTATAACTGAAGTTTCTATGATGTCCTGAAAGGTAGATTCACACAAAGTGCAATGGAGTAATCTAGATGGGAAATTACCACAGCATTAAATGCTATGGACAACTGTCCAGGAACATACAGTAAATGGTACGCAATGCAAAAACATTCCCAAGTTCCAGTGGCAAAGGTGAATGCCTGAGGAGTCCCAATCTGTGAACTAGCTCCTGCAGCCCTATCCAGAAAGGGTCATGTACTCAGTTTGTGTGCTTGGGAGCCACCAATCCATAGGCCCTCTGACATTTGAGTTCCACTTGCCCTCATCCAGCCCACTGTATCATTCAGGCTAGGCACCAGTCCAGCATTGGCATAGCCTCACCTCATCTCATGATGATGATGAGAAATAGAGCTGGGTGTCATCCAAATACCGATGTTTCACCTTAGAGATAGGCAACTCTGGAAGGCAAAGGGGCCACATTAGATCCCTAGGGGATTTTGGAGGGCTGCATCTCTTCCCCTCCACTTCAAAATTACCCCCAAAAGGCTCTGGGAGGTTGGGGGATTTTCATCGTGTTTTGGGTTTCAAAAAAAGGCTGTCCTGGGCCTAAGTTGGCAAGGGGAACAAAATTTGATGAAAATGCACAGCACTCCCCTGATTTACCAAGTGGCCATTTGGGGCTCCCCCCCCCCCAAAAAAAAAAACGTTTTTCATAGAATCATAGAGCTGGAAGAAACCACAAAGGCCATCCAGTCCAGCCCCCTGTAATGATAATCTTGAAAAATCTCTACAAAGTAGAATTTGTTAACAACAAAATACAATCTTCCATTAAGTTTATACCCATACTTTTGGGAGCTTACTGCAGTTACTTTGACTCCTGGAAGGCCCAGAGGGCCACAAAAATAGTCCTGGGGGGCCCTCACTTTGTCCGCCCCACATTAAATAATATGAGGCAAATAATGGAATCCTGTCGCCTCTCCCAGTTAAGTTCTGCTCCTTGTTTCTGTGTTTAAATAGTCTGTTGTTTTTTGTTCCTGGGTGAACCTAATGAGCATTTTTGATATCACTTACAGCATTGGACATGAGAGGATGCTGTTTTATCCTGCCATGTTATAGTGAGTCAAAATTTCTGAGTCAAATCTTAATTCAGCCATAAATTCACAAGTCAGCTTCAAGTGAGCTACTGCTCTTTCAGCCTCAGAACCAACTCAAAAATTATACTGACCTAGATCATTAAGCTGTTGTAAGGACTACAGTGTATGTATCTGAAATTGCAAAGTGTAAAATATTATCGCTCTCTTATTCTGATGCTGGGCAAGATTGTGTTGTCCTTGACTGCTCTTTACAGGTAATATGATGGCTGCATTACAGGCAGCTCTGAAGAACCCTCCAATCAACACCAAGAGTCAAGCTATAAAGGTAGGTTAACAGAAGAATATTGTTGTTGTGTTCCTTCAATTACTTTCCAACTGATGGCGGTCCTAAGGTGAATATATCACAGGATTGAGCAGGGAATCAAACCCTTAACTCCAGAGTCATAGTCCAGTGCTCAAACCACTACATCATGTTGGAGAATAAACACTGTGCAGTATTCATCACAAACAGCAATCATACATAGATTCAATACAAAGCTGAAAATATAGATGAAATTCTGGTCTCACAGTAATGTATACAGGCCTTTTCAGAAAGCAGTTCTGTGAACATTTATTTTCTAAAAATGGAATGATGGAGTTTTATGCTCTTCATTGACATCCAGCCATATATTTATGTTAAAACATTGAAAAAGCATGCTTTGCAGTTATCAGCTGTGGGAGCTGATAGTGGTGCAGAGAACTGGCATAATTTTTGTGATGTAGATGACATGAGAGTTTGCAGATGGATTTCTGGCTTTTAGTTAAATTCTCAGAAATATCAGTGGCTTTGCAGAGATTTGGTGTAAAAGTACAAAAAAGCCAACATTTCAAGGAAGCTGCTACTGACAGGTGGGTTGGATTCAAACTTAACCCTACTTAGAAGAGACCCATTGACTAAATTTTGATTCTATCTAAAGGCTATTTTTGTCAAAAATAAAGTGACATGATTTCAAAATTAGAACAAATTTCTTTTCTGTCTGGGCTACATACATTGAGTCAGCTGTGTTTGATTAGTATTGATGCTTGTTGAATTTCTGTAGTAAATTATAATACAGTAGTAGTCCAGCCCAGTGCATGTTTATTCAGAAGGAAATGGAACTGTGTTCAGGGGAACTGATGCCAAGTAGGTGCACATAGGACTGTAATCTAAAGCTAGATGGGAAAGCATTTTAATTATTATAATTCCTTTTCTGTTTCTAACATTTTCCATTTTTTGTAGGATCGTGCAGAAAGTATTGTCCTGAAGGTTCTCATCTCTTTCAAAGCCAGTGATATCGAAAAGGCAGTACAGTCTTTGGATAAGAATGGAGTTGATCTTTTAATGAAATATATCTATAAGGGCTTTGAAAGCCCCTCTGACAACAGCAGTGCTGTCTTACTGCAGTGGCATGAAAAGGTATGGTAGTAAGGATGACAGTCCCTTAGAGCAGGGGTAGGCAACCCTTTTGAGCCGGGGGCCGGGTAGCTGTCCCTCAGACAACAGGGGGGCCAAAGCCAAAAAATAAATAATCAAATAATTTTTTAAATAAATAAATAAGCCGGGACAAATGTAGGACAAAATTTTCAGATGGAGGGCACTTTTTAAATAAAAAATGGAGGACACGTGAAAAAATTTGCTGATTTTTTAAAAAAATGTTAAGATAAATGCATGTTTCTGAGGCTTCTATAGACAATGGCCCCCCAAAGGCACCAGCGGCAATCAGCAGCAGGACCGGGCTGGGGCCGGTCCCAAGGCCTTGCTGGGCCGCATCTGGCCCACGGGCCACAGGTTGCCTACCCCTGCCTTAGAGGATATTGAGTGTATTTCCTCAACAACTTCCTTGGGGTTTTGAAGGTCTTATGTAGGCATTCAGGTGAAAAGTGTAAGGGACATGGACATCCACAGAAATCCCTACACTGCAGCAACTTCATCATTTCCCTTCCCACTCCTGCTGTTCTTTCTACTGAGAAAACCAATCTGAAGGTCACTTATACCCTTGATATAAGTGAATGAAAACAGTAGTCTCAGTGCAGTTGAGAACCCTGATAAACTATGTTTCCTGATTACACAGTGGCTTCACACATTCTGCTGCTGAAAACCGGCATGACTTAGTAAGCTAATTCACACTTGCATATTCACCGCTTGTACATTCATCACTTGATGACGATTGCAGAACTGAATCATGTTTTGCATGTGAATGAACCACCTCAAATTTTCACACTGCAAGTGGTATTTCCACATCACCTATATTTTGTCTTAAATGCAAAGATTTTTAATGTTTGATTTACGCTTAGTATCACAAGTTGAGTAATCAAGTGATGAGAAATGGAATGGGATATATCCATATTTGAAAAATCATGGTAAATTTCTTTAAGAGATAGTCTATATTACAGCTCTATGTTCCTGCACTCTGCATAGAAAAACCCACCAACTCAAAGGTTTTTATTTTTCTATATACTGTAGTTAAAGCTTTGATAGATGGACTAGTATATAGAAGTTACCTATACATGTTACATGATTTTCAACATAAATAATTGTTGTTTATTGAGCATGGTTGTGAACCAATGATGTATTGCCTGATTTCATCAAAACTTGTAGTGATTTGCACAGTGAACTAATAAAATACATTAGATCTTGCAGCACCTTTGAGATCAACTGAAAGAGAGAAGTTGGTAGCATGAACTTTTGTAGACTTGAGCTTACTTCCTCAGATGCATTTACAAAAGCTCATGCTACCAATTTCTGTCTTTCAGTTAGTCTCAAAAGTGCTGCAAGATCCCTTTGCATACTGATTTTCCAGACTAACACAGCTATATCTTTGTATATACATTAGCGTGAGAGACATAGCTGAAGAATTAATGAAGAAAACATTGGCCTGTTACAGACTGCCAAAATAAAGCTGCTTCGGGTCTCTTTGGAGGTATGCTGTTTAAATGATGCATGCATCCTAAGAATCTGGAAGCTGCACCAACGCTGCCCTCCAGTGCTTAGGAATGGAGTGTGGCTTTGGCACGACCTCCGGACTCTTAGGATCCATGCATCATTTAAATAGCATACCTCCAAAGAGACCCGAAGCAGCTTTATTTTGGCAGTCTGTAACAGGCCATTGTTCTTTTAGTGACTTGTGTCTTAATAAAAGCTAGTATTTGTGAAGCGACCCCACCCTTCCACACCATCTGGTAATGTTTCTAATTCAGGATACTAATGTTTCTTATTTCTTGAGCCTTTTTGTATTATGCACATGAAACATGTTGATAAGACATCCATTTAATTATATTAGTTATTACATGACTGCGTCAACCTCCTGTTTCTTGTCTTCTATTTGTAGGCTCTTGCTGCTGGAGGTGTCGGTTCCATTGTCCGTGTCTTAACTGCAAGGAAAACAGTTTAAGTCCAGCAAAAAAGTGCCCTTCTGCCATGGGTGTGGGAAATGCTGGTACAAAGACCAAAACAGCCAAATGCCATCACTGCCCTGTGGGTAGTATCTGTATGTCTGTGTGTCTCTCTCAGCTTGCCTTCTTGCTTTTTCATATCTGTGGCATAATATGCATATCCAACTTTTTTCTTGCTAAATGTTGAATAATGATAGAAGTGCAATTTTATTTCTAAAAAGAGTATTTGGTACTCATGGAGTATTTCAGTGACACTTGTACAAGTGTCTGCATAGGATGATTTGCCATGATTCTTTTTACAAATGCAAGATAAAGCCTTCTGCTGCTTTTGTTCTTTTATTTTTGGGGGTCTTTTGCCAATATCTCTGAGCAGATGGATTGAGATCAATGTTTTAAATTTTTTGGCCAGTCAGGGAGCATTCCATGTAAAATATGTTGAGACTAGGGCAGCTTATGAATACCAGAAACTGAACCTTGCATTTTACGGTCAAATCCTAAGACGTGCTTCAGTCAGCAAGTGTCTGTTGAAAGTCAAGCTGCTGTAGTAACATTTTTCATAATTACTTCATCCAGTGTTTCTTTGCAATTTGTATTATATGATCAATTCAGAAAAGTTTTTAAAAAAGAAATTGTATCACAGTAGTTATCTCTTGATAACCTAGGATGTACACAAAATGAAGTTAGGGCAAAAGTACACAGGGTTGCTGTCACAAATCACATCCCTATGACAAGTTCTTTCCCTAACTTGTAGGAATCCTTGCCCCCATGTCCATATGTCATATGGTTTTCCTCCACCATGACATAATTTTTTGTTGCTGGTATAGAAATGTCATACAATATCATTACATGGAACAGACAGTTCTTCCCATTAGATGAAAGAGGTGGAAGCAGTGTAACACAGGGTGCTAATTTTGTTGATAGCACCAGTCAGATAAGATGTATCATTCCAGCAGAAGATGCAGAAATGCCTTGATTAGTTTTCAGATACTAGGATGTAGAAAATGTAGATCTGTGCTCCTAATATGGTTGTTTTTCATATTGTATTAAGAGAAAACAAGTATTGACCAAGAGGAGAAAAGTGCTTATAAACTAGAAAATTGACTTTCCTAGTGCATTCCAGACCTGGAAACAGCTTGAAAGTGCATGACTCAGGAGCAAATCTGACCTGTGTGTTTCATTTATACTTAATGCCAGTTGTATCACAAAACTGGTAAGGAATTATGAAACTTTTGCTCATTTTTTATAACTGCCTTTTGTAAAATGGAAAATAAATAAATAATAAAAGGGTCACTGTTAAATATTTACTTACATTTTCAAAGTGTGTTTTTGTTGTGTAAAGTGTTAATTTATTCTTGGGAAATGGCACTAAATGATCACCTGACAACTAACTTTTTGCAACAATCTAAAAAGAAGCATAGTATTCATAAGTGTGGCTCATATATTATTTAGTAAGGATGGGGGGAAGGTCTTTGGCTGCAATCCAGTGATTTCCTCCCCTTCATTGGGTTACTATTCTAAATCCATAATAAAAAACTTGAACTCCCTCTCATATATTCCAAAATATGATAGTTTTTGAAAGTAATTGGATTCTTCATCATGCAGGGATGGTAAAAGGTGGAGAGAATGATCATTCTGTATGGGGACCTGATTTTCAAGAACAAGGTAAAGCAATCTGAATTGGGTTTCTATTGGCACAGCTAAATTTATTTCCAAATCTGGCAGCATGGGAACTTCCAGGGAAGAACACTGAACTCTGTCAGAATAGGGGCTTTTTGGTTTAATTCAATGGATCAAAACACTTCTCAAGGAAAAAGATTGAATGACAGCAGTGAAGAAAAGACATGTACAGTGGACCCTTGTTATACGCTGGGGTTTGGTTCCAAGATCTCCCGTGTATAACAAAATCCGTGTATGCTCAAGTCTCATTACGTATAATGACATAGCAAAATGGTGTCCCTTATTAAAAAATGGAAAATCAAGGTAAATTTATACTTTTTTGGAACATTTTCAAACCGTGTATGCTTAAATCCGTGTATAAAAAATCCGTGTATAAGAAGGGCCAACTGTAATGACCTTCTTTTACAGTCTTTGTCCCTTTTATTTCTGTGCCTCTCAGAGTGGTGGGCACTCAGCTTTCTGCCTTCAGGAAAATGCATTGTAATATCCAAAATCAAAGATGTAAAGCTGCAGCCTTTCTAGCAGTGTCACTTTTGTTTCCCATGCAGGCTGGTTTTTAAAAAGAAATGATGGCTGCCTGATGAAAAACCAGTGAGCATCAAAAGCTATCATAATGGTTTTTTCACTTTCTGGTTGGTCTGATAAAGGTATCACCAATGTGTATTGGGGATTTTGTATTTTGTTTATTGGTCAGTGGAATCTCTAGTTTTTGTCTTGATGTACCACAAAAAAGAACTACTATTCTGGACAATAATCCTACTATATGGGGTGGGCAACTCCAAGAGGGGCAGAAGGCAATTTTTACCCCCACCCCACCATCAGGAGACCTTACTGGCAAGTCTTGCTGCACTAGAAGTAGCATCACATCTTTGGTAGTCAGCTCCAACTGAAAATGTGGGGGGGAAAGGTTTAGGGAGCATTGGGGATTCCAGAAGAAGGAAGGCAAACTGCTGTACCTCAATGTGACGTTCTTAGTGATTTTCAAATTCCACATAAATCATACCAAATTTAAAAATCTACATTTCAGGGGAATTTCAGTTTCCAGTGGCCGCAAAGCTGGGGTTTGGGGCTCTGCCTTCCCCATGCCTCTCCCAAGCAGAACAGTTGGAAAGTAGCCCTTTCATGTTTCAAGTGATGCTTTTAAAAAAAAATCATCACCCAAGATCATGCATCATGATGGAGCAATGTTGCTGTTACAATATGCAACCATCTTAGTGATTTGCAGTCAAGTGCAAAGGGGTACTGCGCAAGATGTCCCATTACACAACAGGATATGTTGTTTATAAGGACGCATTGTGAATGGGGACCTTTGCATAATGGCTACAGTGCTGCCTCTGCTTGATCAATGAACCGGATGGTGTAGCTACGTCTCCTCTCCTGATAATGTCATCATTGTGCAATGATGCAATTCGAGATCAGACGTCACTTTAAGATGCTATAACTTCCCAACAGGATCCCAGCCTTTTCAAGATATGGAAAGCTTGGAAGACAACAGCAAAACCATGTCCCAAGGTTGTGGAACTGTTAAAATGAGCTGGAGGGTATAGCTGCAATTTCTTATTCAAGGGCATACCATGCAATAATAAAGTAACAGACGATACAGTAGCTCTACAAAGGAAAATGTTTTATCATTCTCACAAAACTTAGCTTTTTTTCACCCTTCAAGCTGATGCTGGCAGATTCCACTTTACTTTCCCTACAAATTATACTTGCAAGTAAACCCAGAATTGCCCCTGCATTGCACAAGGTTGCTATAGCAATCTTGGATAAGTGGGCTTGTGACTCATTTGCTAGATGCCTTTAGGATTCCTTCCTTATAATGAGAGAATGTAATGAAAAGTCAAAGGTGGTTGCTTTTCTTTCAAATGGGAGCACTGAATTCTTAATGTAAGAAAAATTAGTCATTGCAGCACAGGGAATAAATATTCCCTTTGAGGCCTCTTTTCCCACTTTTCAAAGGAAAGATCAGAAAAAGACATCAACATACAGATGCATCTGCCATGAAAACTTACAGGAAGCAATTAATTGAGCTACGGAGGGCTTCCAAAGCATCCTTCTTCTAAAATAGGGAATCTCAGTCTTACCACAAAACTATACAAAGTTGTTTCAGGCAATAGATCTGGGAAGGGCGGTCCCAATGACTCAAGGCTGTCCCTTCCACTAACTGAGGTACATATCCAGGGGTAGGTTGAAACATGTATTTTGTGCATTTTGGTTGGTACAATAAAGGTATTGCTGTTGTGTGGATTGTGGATGTTATTGTAATAATTGGGGTGAAAGAGTTGCTTTAAGTAAAAAGACACTGGGGAGCACAAGGCAGTAATAAGATGATGAAGACACAGCTGTGTGTCTTGGCCACCTTAGTTCACACCTACTTAGACAAGCATGCTATACTTGAAGCCGGCAGAAGATACCATCTTTTCATCAGGATGGACTTAAGATTCAAATGTCAGTGCAGATGGCCTCTGAATGTGGAATGACTGGTGGCTGGGGCCATTTTGTCCTTTGCCTCAGACAGCGAAATCTTTTTTTCCTGGACATGCATTGATTTCTTGCTTCAGGTGTGGATTTATCTATAGCTAATATTGGCCTAGCAGAAGAGAGAAGAATACTGTATAGCAATGGTTGCTCTCAAGTCTACTTCCTATTTACCTCTTAGAAAAGGTTATCTCCTTCAAATCCTGGAAGAGATGTGACAAAATCACCTCACATGTCCTTTTAGGGGACATGGAAGACCATTTTTACCTCCCCTCCCCCCCCTTTTTTTTGGGCTTTAAAAAACTGGGTGCTAAATGGCCCTGGGAGTTTCAAACATGTATGGCCAGAGGAAAAACAAAACAAAGTCCACATGCATTTTAGGGTTGCCAGCTCAGGAGCATCCCAGGCCCTTTCAATACCAAAACGTGAAATCCAGGGATAGCTCCTAGTCATGTTATCAAAGCCTCAACCACACTGACTCAGAGTGTATAATTCAAATAAAAACCCAAAGGCCATTACCCTCCAATAAGAGCTGTGATGTTTAGCTTTATTATGCTTAACTTTATGATGTGCAATGGGGCACCAGGCAAGATGCCCCATTGTGAAACTGGGGTTGTTTTCATTGTATTGTACAATGTCCATGCTGCTGGCTGCACATCTGAAATGGTCCCAATGGTATAGCCACAGAAAGCGAACACCAATTCAACTTTATGCAGCCATACTTCCCAAAAGGATGCCAGCCAAAGTGCAACAAATGAGAAAACATGTCTTTGGTTTGAAATGAAAATTTCAAAATTCTCCACACAAGCACAACACAGTCTGTTTTTAACACCTTCCCAGCCACTGCTTTGAACCGAACATGCAAGTCTGCTGTTGAAGCAAATAAGACAGTTTCCCACATGCTGCTTTGAAATGATTGCTTCCAGTAACCAGTGTTCTCACTGGCCACCGTTTCTTTCTTTTTTATAGCCAAGTTGTAAAAGTCTCCCTCATCTCCCAAATCGTCTCTCAATTGCTACTAAGAATTGCCAAATATGTTGGGAAGGAGGAGACGTAATGAAGAAGACAATGATGTGGTAGAGCAAGAGGCAGGACGGACGGACAGACAGACAGACGGAGTCCTGTTCAGATTTATGGGACTTGCAACTTTGTTGAGAATCTAAGGGCCCGAACAGATAGGCCAAAATAAAGGTGCTTCGGGTCACTTTGGAGGTATGCTGTTTAAATGACATATGCATCTTAAGAGGCCAGAAGCTGCGCCAAGGCTGCACTCCAGTCTATCATTTAAACAGCATACCTCCAAAGTGAGCTGAAGAAGCTTTATTTTGGCCTATCTGTTTGGGCCCTAAGTTATCCAAGTCATGGTTTTAAGGTTTTAAGAGGAGAGGGTGAAAAGACGAAAGAGTTAGAAAGAGAAAAAAGACAGAAGATTATTAGTACAGTAGGAAAAGTGCAGGCATAAGCAGAAACCAGTAAGAGAGAGAAAGAGGGATGAGGAAACAAAAGCCAAAAGCAGTCAAGAGAGCAGGGGAGGAAAAGAAGAGGAGAGCGGAGGAGGAGAAAGATAAGGAGAAAGAATATGAATGCAACAGGGGAAGGTTAAAAGGAGAAAGAGAAGGTGAAGACCAGACATTGGGCCCAGACAGACAGGCCAAAATAAAGCTGCTTCAGGTCACTTTGGAGGTATGCTGTTTAAATGATACATGCGTTCTAAGAGGCCTGAAGCTGCACAAAAGCCATGCTCCAGTCCTAAGGACTGGAGCACAGCTTTGACGCAGCTTCTGGCCTCTTAAGCTGTGTGTGTCATTTAAACAGCATACCTCCAAAATGACCCAAAGCAGCTTTATTATGGCCTGTCTGTTTGGGCCCCTAGTGAATAGTGGAAAAGAGAAGGGGATACAGAACAAGAAAGAGAAGAGAAAATGTTTATCCACATGTTGTGAATCAGGAAGAGAAAGAGGACATAAAAGAGGAAAATTAGAAAACGAGGGAGAAAATTAATGTAGGCAGGAACTGTGAAGGAAGGGAGAAGCAGAAAGAAGACAGGAGAAAGATAGAGAAGGGGATGGAAAATCTTTTATCCTGGAGCTGGAGGCAGAAGAAGAAAGACAGAGATGGAAAGAGAAGTGAATTATAAGAATGAAAAGAGAAAGATATCAAAGCAGAGTTGAAGAAGACAGACATTTGTACCAGGCTTGTTGCTAACAATGGTGCCACCCACATGTGCCTCAAGAAAGGAAACGGTAGTGTGACTTTAATAATTTTAAAGAGGATGAGGAAATGGAAACATTAAGCAGGAATCCTGTGCTACTGTATTCAACTACTGCCGAGGTAATGAATACTGAAGCAACTCAGTATTTGCCTTGCTGACTGATCCGTTCTGCTGAGCACTGGTGCCCATCACAGTCTGAAACCTGTTGGGAAGAGGAAGGGCAGGCACACAGACAGCCTGGAAAGTCTACAGCTGCTGATGTGAAGCATCTGGTCTAAAGTGATACCACCATCACCACCACCACCAAAACATTTCTTTTAAATACAGTGTCTCATCCTGAGGCTTGGAGAAGATGGTCAAATCCCTGAGCTCTTTGAACCCCGATTTGCATTTGGACCTTTTCATCCTTTCCCCAGTTAAACCAAAGGGATACGATGACCGGGTTGCTTATGACTACTTGTGGCTGACTCTTGAGCATGAGGTTCTCATTTGACCATCATGGTATCATGGTTTTTAGAAGGAAATGTGTCAAACAGATGGTATTAGTCATGCACAAGTTCTGCTGAATGCAGAAGCAGGCCTCAGATGAAGAAAAGGAGAAGGAAGCCTTCTTGCCTCATCAGAAAAAATTGCTTCAGGTTGAGTTGAGTTTTAAAACGCACTGTTCAGCAGGGGTGTCACTAGCAGAGTGCAGAGAGTACAGGGCACACCAGGTAACACTCAAAGGGGTGTGTGTGACACCACTGCTTCCCAGGCATCTGCTTTTTGGCAGAAACCGGCTGTGGCATTTGCCTGCATCTCTTTAAAATGCTGGAGATGGTGCAAGTGGGGCGAGGCTCAGTTGGAGGAGAAAGGGGAGGCCTCAGGTTTTATTTTATTTTTTTATTTTAAATTTTTTTAAACAATTTATTCTTTTTAAATGTTCTTAAAAACCATCACATCTTACCAAATTTTCACTTTCACCACATGAAACAAAGTACATGTGAATACATTTAGGCTGAGCGTATGATAGTGTAATTTAAAGGTAGCATTTTCATTTTTTGAGTCGTTTATGTCACAACTATTACCATTACATTCAGTGATACACTGGAATTACGATGTATGAATAATATTAGTACAAAAAAATTACTAAGGATTTTTTTATGGTGTGGTATGGGAGGAAGTTAATGGGTGGGTGACACCATGAAATGCCACTCTGGGTGACACCAACCCTAGTGACACCACTGCTGCTTGATATAGAGTCTGCAAACGGTCTGAGCTGTGAGCCAGGAAGATTTATCTTCGGATCTAATTTTAGCTGTGAACTCACTATTTTTTCATTGTCCCTCAGTCTGCCAAGTGTGTTTGGTAACATTGGCCTGCCTTACAGAATTGTTGCAAGGATTGCTTATATAATGCAATTATGAGACTAACACAATGTTGTACTTAAGTATGTTAGACTAAAATTTGGAACGATGCAGCTTCAAATCTTCACAGGTTGATGCAGGTTCAAATCAGCCATGAAACTCAGTGGGTGATTTTTGGGCACCCACTGTCTTTCAGTCTAAATCCCAGACACACATTGGTGATACCTTTAGTAGCAGAAGAATCTGAGACACATCGCAAGATGTACAAAGGACAGTAGCTTTATTAGTAAAAAAAAGCCTAAAGTGTTTCAGCCTATATCTGCTCTTATGACCTTCTTCAAATACTTAGAATGCACTTGCAAAAAATGCAAAAGTCCTCTGCACCAGGGACTATGAGAACCTTTTTCTCTTAGGAGTTTATCACATGGGGGAAATCCCGTGCAAAAACAGGATTTAAAAGGTAGAAAAAACCCAGCAAAAGCTGGTTGATTTTCACACATGTTGTTGTTAAACTTGTGTTAAACCAAACGGAAAGAAAGCAAAAGCCACTCCTTTTTACTTTTGGGATTTGGGATAAAAAAGTGTGGCTTTTGTCTACTTTCCCTCCACTTTCCATTCGGGTTAATATTAATTTAACAATGATGTCGTATGAAAATCAACCTGCTTTTATGGGTTCCTTGCAATTTAATCCCCCATTTTTGTACGGGATATCCCCTATGTCATAAACTCCTATGACTGGTTTAAGAGTTCCTGGACAACAACATATAACATGACAAAACCAAAGCAAAACAAACCTGCAGAATTAGTGGAGTTTGAAACTGCTTTAGCTGTCATGGCTCCATCCTATGGAGTCCTGGAGTTTGTAATTTGTTGTGGCACCAGAGTCCTCTGACAGAGAAGTCTAAATATCTCACAAAACTACAACTCCCAGAATTCCATTGCATTGAGCCAGGGCAGTTAAAGATGTGTCAATTAAAAGCATTTAATTCTGCATTGTTGATGCAGCCCTAGTTAAGCAATTTGATCATGGTTCAAATACGTTCAGTTAGGCAACCCAACAGCTGCCTCCTTTTATATATACAGTCATCCCTCCATATTTGCGGCTTTGATATTTGCGGATTTGATTATTCATGGATTTCATTAATATGTTCTCTCTAGGACTGTCTAGGTCCTCCATTGCAACTCTGTGGTCAACTTTAACTAAAAGTTGCACTGAAAGACCATTTGTAGCTACTCCAGTGCCATTCTATGGTCAGTGTATGTTGGACATTGACCACAGAGTTGCACTGGAGGACCTAGAGATTCCTAGACAGGTGTCCTCTCCGGTAAAAACAGTGTTTTTGTTATTTGCGGTTTTTCCATATTCATAGTCTTGTTCCCCTAACCCTAGCGAATATGGAGGGACAACTGTACATCCTCTTGCCAGTGGAATAGTGGTCCCTGGGTATCTGCTAGAGTTTGCTTCCAGCTCCCCATGGATGTAAAAATCTGTGGGTGCTCAAGTCCCATTAAATATAACGGCACAATACAATGGTGTTCCTTATATAAAATGGTAAAATCAAGCTTTGCTTTTTGGAATGTATATATTTTAAAATTATTTTCAAACTGTGGATGCTTGAATCCGTGGATAACAAAAAACAAAAACAAAACAAAAAAAAAACAACCCTTGGATACGGACGGCTGAGTGTATTAAGATTCCTGTGGAATCTTCAAAATGGAAGGCATCACTGCAGTTGCACAAGGAGGAGTCAACGTCAGAAAGCCCAACACCTGAGCAAGAAGATCACAGAGAGTGCTCTGTTTAGAAAAAGCTGCTTCATCTTAAGGCCAGCCTTCCAGGCCGTGTGGTATTACTTCCTCTCTCAAACCTGGCTTCTGTTTCAGTTATTAGTGAAGTGAGGACACTTCCTGGTGTCTTTATAACTGCAATACTGGCGAGCTTTCAGAGGGAACTCAGAAATACAAGCCTGCAGAACATAGTGGCTGAATGTTCAAGAAGAAAGGAGTTGGCAGACTGGATTAAGGGGGAGCACTGCGAGGACCTTGTTTGCACCTGAACTAGCTCGGGAAGGGCTCCAGCATCACCATGGCACTTGTGGAGACTATCCGGCTTTGGAATGAGGGGGTATCTGCAGCTGATCGCAAAGACTGGACAGCAGCCCTGGCAGCCTTCACTTCAGTTCAGAATCCTTCCTCCAAAATCTGCTTCAACATTGGCTGCATCCACCTGATCATGGGGAATTTGGAGGAGGCGCAGCAGGTAGGTGGCCAAGAAGACTGAAATTTCAAACTACAGGAAAAGAGATTCCACCTAAACAAGAATTTCCTGACAGTAAGAGTTGTTCGACAGTAGAATACACTCCCTTGGAGTGTGGTGGAGTCTCCTTCTTTTGAAGTTTTTAAACACAGGCGGGATGGAGATCTGTCAGGGATGCTTTGATTGTGAGTTCCTGCATGGCAGGGGTTGGACTGGATGCCCCTGGGGTCTCTTCCAACTCTATGGTTCTAAAATTCTACCAATGCAGCCAGAGAGCATAGGATCAATTAAACTTTCACTTTATGCAGGCATCCAACTTAACCCTATTCTTGGCTATTCCACTTTTCATGTGTTAGCATAGATAACCTGCCTTAGTACCTGTTGCCTAATGCAAGAAGAATAGGCATGTGCAAAGTTCATTGATCAGAAGCTCAAAAGTGAACCATCTGCTCCTGATGGCATCATATGATGGCCAAGCAACGTTGTCCAAGTGTGATGCAATAGAAGTTTCAGAGTAGGATTGCATTAAGGAAACCGAAGGTGTTACTACAACTTAGGAACGAGTGGAAATATGATTTACTTTAATTGTTTTTACTACAGCCTCTCAGAATGTTACAATATCTTCACATATATGACAAAGATAAACTTAGTTTTTAAAATGGAACAAAGAAGAAACTAAAACTGATAGATGTGTCTAAGTAGGTGGAGGACTTTGAGTGCTCAGCCCACAGCAGAGAATTTTGTTCTATTCATCTTTTATATGAACTTTTGAACGTCTGCAAATTTATTTGTAAGTGTAGGAGAAAAACTTGGTAGTTTTTATTTTAAAAAAATCAAATAAGGGAGAAGGTAAAGCGAACAAGTTGTCATGACCAGTGTGAATATCAGATTATTGGCCTCAACTTGGAGGATGATTTTCCAGCTCGGGCTTGTGCTTGTGACCCATCTGCCCAAGCGCAGCTCTTCAGTCATGTAGGTTTGCCAACTTCTGGTTCTAGAAAGGCTGCTCCTTTCCTGGTGAGTCCTGGATGGAATCTGGCAAATCATAGTTAGGAAAAGGGAGACTTGCCAGGCTGTAGCGAGAACCTGACAAAAACTGGCAGTCACCGATAATGCCAACCACATTATACTTGTTACATCACAAAATACTGGTTCATCTGTCCAAACTAGCCACATAGTGGTTGAGTAGGAACCCTTCATTGTGAACTACCAGGTGCTCTCAAACCTCTCTTCTCCAATACTGGAGAGCCAGACAGGTATCAAGCACTGAGGTTTACTGTTCAGCAACTACTTGTGTAACTGCTGGATTCAGTTTGGTCATCATGTTGGTCATAGTTCGTATTGGCAATAGTTAACAATCCAGGAGTCCTAAACTGCAGTATTTATCCTGTGGGTAGATGTTACAAAATGGTGGCGGTGGTGGTGATGGTGATGATGGCGATGTTTACATATTATTTCTGCTTCCTTCAGGCCTTTACCAGGAGCACCAACAATGACAAACACTTAGCAGTTGCCTACTTCCAGCGAGGAACTGTGGCGTACCAGATGGAGAAGTGAGTTGTAACATTTTGGGCACCTTATAAAAGTGATGGAATCTTATTTTACTTTCCAATGCTCATGAATTCAGCCACTTTCTCTTTGGTCAGTTAGTGTAATGCTATATACAACTTGAGGCCTGTTACAGACAGCCAAAATAAAGCTGCTTCGAGTCACAGTGGAGGTATGGTGTTTCAATGATGCATGCGTCCTAAAAGTCCATCACTGGCACCTTGAACCCACCCACTGCAACTTTTGCCCACCCCTGAGCTTGTCTCACCACAATACTAACATGTCATCTACATTCAAATAATGAGAACGCAAAGAATCATAGAATCATAGAGTTGGAAGAGACCACAAGGGCCATCCAGTCCAATCCCCTGCCATGCAGGAAATCACAGTCAAAGCATCTCTGACAGATGGCCATGCAGCCTCTGTTTAAAAACCTCAAAAGAAGGAGACTCCACCACTCTCTGAGAAAGTGTGTTTGTTCCATTGTCGAACAGCCCTTACTGTCAGGAAGTTCCTCCTAATGTTGAAGTGGAGTCTCTTTTCCTGAAGCTTGCATCCATTGCTCTGGGTCCTAGTCTCTGGAGCAGCAGAAAACAATCTTGCTCCCTCCTCAATATGGCATCCCTTTAAGTATTTAAACAGGGCTATCATATCACCTCTTAAACCTTCTCTTCTCTAGGCTAAACATCCCCAGCTCCCTAAGTCGTTCCTCATAGGGCATGGCTTCCAGACCCTTCACCATTTTAGTCGCCCTCCTTTGGACACGCTCCAGTTTCTCAATGTCCTTTTTGAATTGTGGTGCCCAGAACTGGACACAGTATTCCAGGTGGGGCCTGACCAAAGCAGAGTACAGTGGCACTATTACTTCCCTTGATCTAGACACTATACTTTTATTGATGCAGCCTAAAATTGCATTGGCCTTGTTAGCTGCCGCATCACACTGTTGACTCATGTTCAACTTGTGGTCTACTTGGACTCCTAGATCCCTTTCACATGTAGTTTCATTCAGCCAGGTGTCCCCATCCTATATCTGTGCATTTCATTTTTCCACCTGAAGTGCAGTACCTTACACTTCCCTCTCTGTTTAATCCAATACCAGTTATAATAAACTACATACAAAAATAAGTTTCATGAAATCTTGAGTATACAGAATGACAAAAATGAAAAATTATAGCTTAAAGAACAGCACAGGCATCCTATTTTAAAGTTTTCCCTTGGATGATAATAAAGAAGTTAAAAATTAATGCTGTGTAGACTAGAATAGTTGCCTCAGAGTACAAGAATTGTACAGTCTAGTGCAACAATACCTTACTCCGCATTTTTCTGGGAACTTAGAGGTATACCTCAGTTAACAAAGCCGATGTATTCCCAAGTATTACTCTTTTAACCGAAAATGTGGTGCCAGAGTCAGAAACAACATGGAAAGAATATGGATAGGTTCTTACAGTTGAAAAAGGAAAATAGTTCAACGTGTTTTAGCAACCCTTACCTTAAAAACTAACAACATATACGTGTGAAATAAATCAGTCAGGTCAGGTAAGTGTTATATAACTAAACAATAACATGATGAACCTTCCAGAGAACACTTGAAGGCTTCTGCTGAAATACACCCAGGGATGACTTTTTCTTTCACTAGCAATCACGTTTCTTATGATTTCTGTTTTGATGGACAAATGTATACATCTATGTTTTTTAATATTGGGGAAGGGGGGAGCTTATCTGCTCTCCCCTTTTCTGTCGCATCCCACTGCTGATGCTACTAAAAACTTTCAGCTAGACAGAGCATGAGGAGGAAAAGGGGGCTTGGCAGGAGTAAAACAGATTTTGTAAAAAAGAGCTTCTTTGTCGGAGGCTTTGTTAACTAAGGTATGCTTATCCTACTCTTTCCTTTCTTTGCATTCCAGTTATGAAGCAGCCCTTAGTGACTTAAAAGAAGCATTGGCTCAGCTACGTGGGAACAACCTAATAGACTACAAGATCCTAGGCTTGCAGTTTAAGTTGCTTGCTTGTGAGGTGAGTTCTGGGCTTGTTCAGTACCACTTGAAGCATCCACTCAAAAACAGAAGAGATTTGACTGCAGACTGCAATTCCAAGCATATATGTTTACCAATGTATTATTACATTTGAGTCTTGCGTTTCCTCCAATGAGTTTAAGGAGATTATTTCCTTTTGCTTTCACAACAACCTTGTGAGATACCAGTATGGTAGTTAAGTTCAGACAGACAGTTAAACTCACAGACTAAACTTTGCGAATTTGAACTCAGGTCCTTCTGGTCAAAGACAAATGCTCTACCTATTAACTTTTCCTGGCACCCAATAGAAATCAATGGGAGTTCCAAATAAATATGGCTATATCCTCCTGACTCTCCTGCTCTTTTCCCCACAGGTGTTGTACAATATAGCCCTTGCCTGCGCCAAGTTGGATGACTGGAAAAATGCTGAAGAGCATATGATAAAAGCAGTGAACCTGAAGACTGGATCCCGACACAGCAAAATTGATAAGGCCATGGAATCCATCCTTGTAAGAAAATGTAGAAATGAAACTTAGGAAGAGCTAGGCTTTTTGCCCGAGAGCCATGTAATTTTGGGGAACTCATGTAGCGTCTGTATTTTGAGATAGCTATATTCAGGGATGCAGCACATCTTTGTGATTATCAGCCTGACGTTCTAAGAAGGCCTAGGATTTCAGCGCAAGTATGCAATCGAGAATCATTAACCATGTCACAGCTGTGGAGGGAATAGCCCACTTCATTTATTGCATCCGTTTGTATTTGCATCTGTTTGTATTCAGAATGCTAGAAATGGGAAGCCCAACCACCCCAAGGGCATCAGATTCCATCCGATCTTGGAAGCTCAGCAGAGTCAGGCTTGGCCAGCACTTTGATAGGGGACTGTCAAGGAATACCAAGTGCTGTAGGCAATGGAGAAGGGAATGGCAAATTGTCTCTGAGTATCCTCTACCTAAGAAAATCCTATGAATAGTTTTTCGTGAGTTTTTTCAGGTTATGTGGCCATGTTCTAGAAGAGTTTGTTCCTGATGTTTCGTCAGCATCTGAGAATGGCATCCTCAGAGAAGGTGAAATGTCAGGAACAAACTCTTCTAGAACATGGCCACATAACCCGAAAACCCCACAAAAACTATAAATGCCAGCCATGAAAGCCTTCAACTTCACAAATCCTATGAAATTCATAGAGTTCTAATATGATGGCATCTGAAGGCTTTTAGGTATCTAGTTAACTAGCTATCTGACAACTCCATCAGTAGTTATGTAGAGAAGACAAATGTTGTACAGGAATAGGAAAACATATAAATTGCAAAATTCTGTTGACTTTGGTATAAGAACCCGAAACTGTGTGGCGTTTGTACGTAAATGATAGTGTGGTTCTTCATTATCCTAAGCTTTCATCATTAAACTATATATGGACACTTGTCACTGTGTGCCTTCAAGTAGCTTCCACGTATGGTGATCCTAAAGTGAACTGATCATGAAGTTGTTTTGGCAAGATTTGTTCAGATACAATGGCTGACATCCTGACTGTTGATTACTGAGTCAGTTGTATGTACCTATATGTTATTACCATTCAACAATTGATTCAGCTCTGCTCAGAACAAACCAACAGGATGTCAGCCAATATTTTCAGTGGCATTTGGGGATGAGAGGGTCATTGCTGTTGTTCAAGTGCACTGAAGGTAAATATGCTGAAACATGGGGGGACGGGGTGGGACAGATGTTTACATGGATTACATGGGGCGGGATGGGTGTTTACATGGATTTAGCGCATGGATAGGGAACCTTTTCCGCCCCTATCATGTACCATGTTCTCTCAGGGATAATTAGAATTTGGTAAAAGTTATTTTTGGACTATAGCTCCCAGAATTGCTTGAGCTAGTATGTCCAGAGGCCATGGTGGATGGGAGATTCTTGGAACTGTATTACAAAAAAATATTTTAAGTTCTGGGTGCAAATGCTGGTGGTGGATGGTGCCAGAGCTAGGAGTAGCAATACTATAGCATTCTCTTTCCCACTACCTCCTCCTGATACCAATCCCTCCACAAGCATGCTACAAAGAATGCTGAAGGAATGCTGGTGTTTTTGGCAAGATATGTTTTGTGAGAAAACCACTGATAATTAATTAATCAATTAATTAGGTCTTCTTGTATCTGCAGAAACAAAGATTCTTTGACCCCATCGTGATTCCTGAAGGGAAGTTGTTTCGGCCGAATGAAAAGCAAGTGGCACAACTGGAAAAGAAAGACTACTTAGGGAAGGCCACGGTAGGATGTGAATCTATGGCAAAAGTAGAATTAACAGATTCTATCAAACTTGTATTCTTAAAGTCTCACCCAGATGATAATAGAGTTTCCAAAGTTTCTAGCTGCCCAGGAAAAACAACAACAACAACCTCCTAACTTGCTTTTTTAACAGCAGCAGTTAGCCAGTGAAGTCCATATTTCCCCTAGTTATTTCTCTCTCTCTTTATTTAAAGTACTTCTTTATTGCCCCCAGCCCACAAGGGCTCCTGAGGCAAAGATAAAACCCAACTAAAACAATACAGAGATAAAACATTTTAAAAACACATTCAAATACTTTTTTTGAACTCCTAAAAGCAGTCTTAAAAACAATCCTGGAATCCACTTTTTAAAACAGCAATTTTAAACACTGAATGCCATGCAGGCCAGCACTGTCTTGGCTGCCCACCGGAAATTTAAAACTGATGGGGCCAGCCAAATGTCCATGAGTAGGGAGTTTCACAGTTCAAGGCACTGCTATAGAGAAAGCCCTGTTATGGGTAACTACCAACCTACCTTCATGAGGTGTTGGGACACACAGTAGGACCTCCTCTGAAGATCTCACATTTTTGACAGGCTGATATAGGAGAAGGTGGCCTTTCATATAGCCTGGAATCAAACTAGAAGCCAGAGCAATTCTTGCAAGATTGGTCTTATATGGTCTCTAAAATGCACACCTGACACCAGTTTGGGTGCTGCTGCATTTTGCACTAGCTGCAGCTTTCGAATGCTGGGACTGAAGCCAGGCAGCCCTCCAGATATTCTGCAGCTTCCAGAAGCCCTAGCCAGAATAGACAATGGTGAGAATGCTGAGAATTGTAGTCACAACTTTCTGGAGGACCAAGAGTCCCACCCGTGGACCAAAATGTATTTGAACAGTGTTTTTTGCATGTTAAAGATGAGTACTTTTTGAATGTCTGTGTTTTTCACCCAGACTTGTCTATTGCTGAGTGCCAATTGTGTCTAGCCCTCAGACAGTCTGAGAAGTGCAGATGTAAGACAAGTCTGTCTAATTTTGGACTAAAAACCACACAAATCCTCAAACCATGTTCTAGTTCTTCTTTCCTCTTCTGCCCATACTGGCATGCAAGGGAAATGCAATTAGCTGCCATGCATACCCCTTCCCGAACACATTGCCCAGCATCTCCTGGTTTCATTCAGGCAGCATTAGCAATAGCATAAGTAAGCAACATTAAAGTGCATTGAGATACCCATTTTACATTTAACAGTCATTGAGAAGATGTCTCAGCTAACAGAATTCATCTGCAGTGAAGGCTTGGATCAAACTAAAGGCAACAGTGGTTGGCTCAAGAGAAATAATGCTGTGGAGGATGTTGCACAGTTGCTCGAACATTGTTTTTGTTTCTGTAACACCTAAGACATAGTATTGAAGAGACTAATTTAACTAGCATGAGGAAAAACAGAAAAGTGAGCATGAAATGATGACTGATCAGGGAGCCTAAAACAGTGTTCTTCCTTTTGATTCCAGGTTGTGGCATCTGTGATTGACAAAGATGAGTTTTCAGGCTTTGCTCCCCTGCAGCCCCAGGTAAAGCTGAATTGCTTGCTCTCGCTGACTCTTGTCTAGCTATCTTCCTGTCTTATTAAAGGGATGCCTTTCTTATGTTGACTCACTCTGGGACGCAAGGTCCAGTTCCTGCTACATTAGAATGATATGACCTCTCTGTTATTATATATATGTCCTACTCCTGGCATCCCCACTCCCAGTATTATCTGTATTTGCTGCCTGTTGTGAAAGAGTTAACATTTCCAGTAGGATAAGGAAGTGGACAACATTGCCAAATGCCTCGTATGTTAAATGACTTCTGCTTAGGGATGACTCCTTTAAGTCTGTAACATTCAGTAGGTTAATTTTTTGAATCTATTAAAAACCACTTGAACAGTTTGCAAAGCACCTCCGTTTAACTGGAGAACAAATTGCTTTTATTCATTTTGGAATGTTATAAATTTCCAAAGTTTCATATGATATGGTGCATCTTAGAAGAGGCACTCCCTCTAACAGGGGAATTCCCACTTGCCAACAGTAACTGGAAGTAGGTGGGATCAAAGAACTGTAGGCCATGATCTAACAGGGCACTTTGGCAACCTAATTTAGTGGAACCAGGACTATCTTTGTCTTCTACTGCAGCCCTCCATGTTGCCAAGAACATGCTCAGAGAGGGTTTCTTAGTGCTCCGGAGCAGATTTTTGGGTGTACAATGAGCCACAGAAGGGAAAGGGAGATCACTGGTTCCAGTGGAAACATCACATTCCAGGAGAAATGCACCATTGGATTGGTATAATGTCACAATATGAATAAATGTTACTTCCATTTTTGGTAGAAAATGTTCATTTAGGATCATATTTTAATTCACATCAAGGTCAGGATCAGGAGAGATCATTAAATGTTTCTTTGTAAATGGCCTGGGAAGCAGGATGCTTTTTGCGGTGGCGGTGGCAAGCAGCATCAAACAACCAGCACCACTTCCATTAAGCTGCTTCATAGATGGAAGGTGCAGGGAATGGAAGTGTGTTACTTTTGCTAGTGACATCACAAGCAGTGGTCAATAGATGCTTTGCAATAGTCATACATATCTCTGTGGAATGAACCTTCATTTCCTTTTTGATGGCAACTTTAATTAGCCCTTCAGTTCATAAATAACTCCTCAATTGAAGTACATAGACTTGCAGGAATAGTGTACCCTGGGGGAAGCCAATATTTTCCAGTTTCTTGTATTTTAGGTTTTTAAAATTATCTTTTAATGTGAATAGTAGTGGTGAGTTCTATCAACTGGCAGATCTTTTAAAGCTGTAAGGCAGCATACAAATACTCCTATAAATACATGTGCCTTTCCCCTGTCTATTCCATTCTGTAAACTGGAAACTTGTAATCAGTGTTACCTGAATTTACTGCTCTTACATTAACTTCCTTGTGCAAGATTGTGTGTTTGCAAGTTGTTTCTGACTTATGGTGACCTTAAGGCAAACTTATCATGTGGTCTTCTTGGTAAGGTTTGTTCAGAGGAGGTTTACCATTGCCTTTCCCAGAGGTTGAGAGCACGTGATTTGCCCAGTGGGTTTCACAGCCAAGCGGGGAATCTAACTCTGGTCTTCAGAATCTTGCACAAGTAGTAGTAAAAATGGAATGTGCATGATGTGTTGCAGGCAGTGCTTATGGTGGCTGTTACTGATAGGCCAGTTCAGGAGACATGTGCTGGGCAGGATCCTGAACCAACCGATTCCTGATGTTAGCGGTGCTTACTTTTTATTGGCCTGGTCTGGTTGTCTTAGCTAGTAGCCTTTTCCTAATGCATTGGCCAAGAAGGCAGAGAGACAGCTGGCTCAGGACACATAGGCCATGAGGTCTTGCATGTGGGATTTATCCCTTTGTTCATCTGATGCAGGCAGCAATAGCATTTCTACATTGTACCATTTGAATGTACAAAGAAAGCACCAATCAGAGTGGGTGAACAGCCAATGGCAAGATCATGGGAGCACAGAGCTCTTTGTGCACACCCTGTAGTTTACCTATTGTCCTGAGTTGTGGTGAAAGGCAATGTTTCATAATTCAGGTACCTGAATTAGTTTGTATATGTGGAATAGTCAGGTGCCATTTGGTCCTTTGCCTCAAGCAGGAGAAAGTCTCGGTCAGACCTGGCCAGGATAGCATTGGCATTCCCCAGTTTCAAAATGCTGTCTTTTCAACACACTTTCTAGGACACCAACTTTTCAGTTGCCAAGTTAGAAAACAATTGATGGTATTACTTAGGAAAGGCTAATGCTAAAATATATGGCGTGTTGTTGTTTGTTTTAGGCATCTGACCCACTTCCCAGACCAAAGACACCAGAAACCCTCAGGTAAGATCAATAAAATTAAGAAGATAGCAGCATATCATGGGATCTGATTCTCTCTCATGCCTATGCACAAGGAATAGTTAAAATAACAACCACTTACAGTTCTGTTTAAAAGCGCAGTGCTTGAAGCGTTAGAAAACTGTCTCCATCATAATGAAGATAAGGAACAATCAGTGTAGGAACATAATTTTCTCAAAGACAAAAGAAAAAGTGAGGACATTCCAAATATATAGGCCAGACATATGAAATAGATTTCTGAAGTGCAAAACAATGTCCCTGAGATTTCAGCACAAACAGGTCTGGTATGCTTTGTTTCCCCTCAACTGAAGATCAATTGTTTAATGCAAATATGGGCTTGGAACAATATATCTATTCTATTTTTGTCAAATGTGACCAGTGCTGAGTAAAAGGAAGCCTGTAACTGAGTATTTCACCAGATGCCCAGCTCCCTGCTTTGATTATCTGTGTGCTCATTGCAATTCCCTTGGGGACTTGGACTGTGCAGTGAAGAAGAATGATATTTCTCATTAATTATATATTTGTTATATGTATTTATTAACTTGGTGGTTGCTTTGCCATGCAGGATGTTGCAGGGACAACCTCACAGAGTCTTATATGAATTTGTACCAGAAACAGGAGATGAGCTTCATGTCCTTTCAGGAAACATTGTTTTTGTCTTGAAGAAGGAGAAAGACAACTGGGCCACTGTTGTATTCAATGGAAAGGTATTGTAAGGCTAGTGAGGTTTTATATAAGGCAGCATTGGTTGTGACCATGTTGAATGGGGGGGGGGGGGGACAGTTACTGAAAAGGTTATTTGCTTTGATTTATAAAACAAAAGCAAGTGTAAGTCATCTCCTGGGATCCACAGGATTTTTCTTGATCCACAGGAGAACAAGTGTGAGAACCACTGATCCAAGGTAAGGCTGCTGTCTCATTGACATGCTGGTGTCCTGTCTTGAGCCAAATGGCTCAAGGCTTCAGGAGATACTATATGCCACATGCTACCTGACTTAAAAAACTGATACCTTACCTATTTATTTATCATGTTTTTTAAAAAAATTGTTTTTATTGAATTTTTAAAGCTTTTCAAGGTAGCAGTACATAACACCAGCATAATGCAATGTAAAAACAAAATGAAGCTAAAGGATGCAGAACTGGTCGACAATTATTGTGCAGCAGGATCCAGTAAATAAGTTGTTTCAGGAATGGACGAGGGCATCATGTCAGACTGTAACATGTCTGTAAGGTGGCTCCTTTTATTTATCATGTTTTTACAGCAACTTTCATTCTACCCTATTTTATCTCATAATGAATAACATTTAGGTACTATAACCAGATCTCACTTATACAAATAGTACCTAGCATTATGGGCAAGAGCCCAGTGGAGTAATTAATTAAAAGAAAATATGCACATATTTAGTTGAATGTTAAGATGAAGTGGGTTATCTGCCTCTTCACCCAAAATGCTCCTGGACATGGCAAAAGAGACATCCTTTCAGGCAAAAAGAGACATACTAGGAAGACCTAAGTTGTATCCACACTGCAGAATTAAAGTCATGTTAAGATAAATATGAATATATAATAATATATATAAATGTATCTATATCTATATAATATCTATAAAGTTAATGGACTTTGGCACTTTGAACATCCTGCCATTCAGAATTTGGAAATTGGTTACGAGCAAGAAGTAGAATGAAAGTGCCTTTCCTTTGCAAGCTCTTGGGATTTTCCCTCCATTACTGTTCAGATAACACTCTAATGTCCATTCTCTCCTAACCTTTTCTCGTTTTTGCTTTTTGTACAGAAAGGGATAGTACCCTGCAACTATTTAGAACCAATGGAAATGCTGAACCAGAGCTCTACCTGGGTAAGACAACATTGCATTCTAATTGAGAACTAGATATAAGGCTGCCTGCTAAAAGTGGGACCCACTCCTTCATAACCTCTAGAACGTCTTACCCATAGGCTAACATCACTCCCAGCTTGCGAGCAATAGCCAAAGATGTAGGAAAGAGAAATAGTGTTGCAATATCAGGAAACAGACAAAACATCCTCCGTCTTATTGAGATAACTTTATGCACACCTTTCATTTCCAATAGCACCTGTAAATGTATTGTCCTCTCTAGTCCCAGTCTCACTCTTGCTTACCATTTATTTGACATCATCACAGGTTGTTTTGGCCTCCACACATCATTTGTTTTTAGACAAGTGTGGTGGTTGTCATACTCATTTGTTGAACAGAGAGTTAAGAAGGCTAGAAGATAGTCACTCTCTAAAATCAGGCAATGATCCTCCCCTCTGTGGCTGGCTGAAATCTGAACTCAGGCCCTGCAGAACAGTTCAAATTATCATTTATTCACATGGCAATTTAAAAAAAATGAATGCAAGAGTTATGAGTGCAGGTTGTATAAATGGGCTATCCATGCAGTTTCTTCTTCCCAGGGCTCAGTATGCAAGGTCCAATACAAAGTAATGGTTAGGTCTCCAAAATAATTGATCAAGTGGTTGTTGGAGAAGATTAGACAAAGTTTCATGTTACGTAGAGAAACGTCTACCCCCAAGTAGAATGCTTTTCGTCTCTGAAGGATTATAGAGCAACTTCAAACCTCGTCTACCCATTCACTTCCAAGAAAAAGGGGCCACTTTCTTGCATACAATACAACTAGGACCATTACTACACAGGGATATATCACACAATTTCCATTTTTGCACAGAAGGAAGATGTTGCTGATTTGGACATCCCAGCTCCACCCAGCGTTGCCGCTCCAGAACGTCCTACCAGGCTTCCTCCAGGTAACAAAGAGGAAATCTACTGACTGAATCTTTTCCAAGATCTGGTGCTGATATGACAATGACGTCCTTCAAATCATGGCAGAGAGGATGGTTTTAGAGACAGGAATATTAGTGATGGTGGTAAGAGGGAGTGTGGTTTGTGAAAGCTCGGTTCCAACTTTCAAACTAAATGTTGTGGTGAGCTAACTTACAATTGGCCCTGGAGGGATTTGTATTCCAACAACAGCTCGAAAGCCCACAGGTTTCCTTTGTAAATCCAAATCCTATATGTTTTCACTCAGATGTTAGTCTCACTCAGTATATGAGGTTGCTTCTTTAATCATATTGCAAAGTTACTGAAAGAGACTGTGCCTTGAGCGTACACAAATCTGCATAAAGGTAAGACCATTAAATTATGTGGAATTTACCCTGAGTACACTTACTTGAAACATACACTATCTAGATCAGTGGTTCCCAACCTGTGGGTCGGGACCCCTTTGGGGGTCAGATGACCCTTTCATGGGGGTCGCCTAAGACCATTGGAAAACACCTATTTAATTACAGTTATGAAGTAGCAATGAAAATAATTTTATGGGTTTGGGTTACCACAACATGAGGAACTGTATTAAGGGGTCGCAGCATTAGGAAGGTTGGGAACCACTGATCTAGATTCTTATTATTAACAGAAAATCCTTTAATATACAGTTTGAGGTAGTAAAATGAAGGTACAATTTTAATCTGTATGTGGATTTCCTGCTTCCCTAGATCATTCTATAAGACTCTTTGCTACATGAACTAACATAGTCACTATTCTGGATTTCCCCCCTGTTATGTTCTAGCCTTCTCTCATTTTCAGCTTGCCAGGAATATAGTGTATGTTTAATGTGAGGGAATGTTTTCAAAAGCGATTTCCCACACCTGCTGTCAGAAGTAGTACAATCTATTCAATACTCACAAATTTCTTCTTCTCATTTTGGTGCATGTGGAGGTATGATTGTAACTGCAGCCTCTATGCCTAGTTTAATTCTCTTTTGTTCAGAAAAACAAAACAAAACCAAGCGCTGTTCTTCTTTTTCTTGCAGGTCAGAGCAGAACACCAGAGGTAAATTATTTTATTTGTTTGTATATTTTGCTTGCTGTTCTCCCAGAGGAGGACCCAAGGTGGCTTCCAGAAATAATAAATTAAACATGTTTACGATAAAATTAATAAACAGTTAAAAGTGCTTCATGTAACACACTAAAATAGTTTCAAAAACAATCAAGTTTTAAAAGATAAATGAAATATCCCCAATAAAAAGCCCCCCCCCTTATACATTAAAAGCCTGCTTGAGCAAAAGCATCTTTCCCTGCCAGTGAAAGGCAAGCAGTAAGAAAGCCATTTTAGCTTCCCATGAAAAGGCATTCCAGAGGGTGGGAGCAGCCACCAAGAAGGTGTTCTCTCACGTCCGCACCAGGCGAGCCTGCGATGGTGGTGAGACTGAGAGAAAGCCATGTTAGGTTTTTATGTTTTGAGTTCTAAATCAGTGTTCACCTGATTTAAATTTATGCCTTTTCTGCAAAAACACATAGTGTGCACATAGATGCACCAATGATATATAAGAAGGGAAAAACATTTTGCCTCTGACTGCTGTACTGGCAGCCCATCACACACTTTCTCCCTGTCTTTTTTTGTTGTGGGCCCTGCCTTTTTCCTCAATATAGAGAAATGAAGACATGTGGTAGAATAAAAGTTGTTGAAACTAATTTTCCAGATACAGTTCAATTAGGTCCAATTTTAGAATGGCAGGCTGCAGCAGCTACATGATGGAGTGGGAGCAATTTGATCATTGTACAAGATCTGTAAAGGATTGCAATGACAGAAGAAGAAGATGATGACGAAGGTCCAAAACACACTGCAGAAATAATCCAGTTTGAGTTTGTTTTAAGTGCCCTGTCTGAATACTAGGGAATTCTGTGAACTGTAGTTTTGTGAGACATTGAGCCTTCTCTGTCGGGATGCTATGGTGCCACGATAAACTATAATTCCCAGGATTTCCTAGCACTGAGCCAGGACAATTAAAGCTGTCTCAAACAAGATTATTTCTGCAGTGTGTTTTGGACCTTTCTCAGCTATAAGTTGGATTTTTACCTGCACAAGTCATTAACAGGATGGCCAGCCAGTTTGCAAGAAGGCTAGGACACTGTTACCTGGACTACACAATTCCATTGTCCATATCAGTGATCTCTCATCTGCACAGATGTCCAGGCCATTTCCAGCCCAATTCAGATGGCTGGATTTAATATTTGAAGCCCTTGAGGACTTGAGGTTAGGTTACTTTAAGGTTCTGAAGGCACTTCTCCAGGTGCCCCTATAAAGTGAGATGCAGCAGGAGACTACTGAGAAATGGGGCCTTTTTTGTGGTAACATCCTGACTGTGGAATGGTCTACCAAGTGCAGAAGATTAGCTCAGGAAGAAAGGCAGAGCTTTAAAATGATCCAGTGCTCTTTGAATATACACACTAAGATTAGGGATTTGCTTTCCCGACTGGAACTTACATACAAGCCCCCTTCTTTTGGAAAGTTATTTTAGTAGCTTAAATTAGGATGGGCAAAGACTTTGGTGAGATCCTAAATCAGCTACATAGTTAAGTATACTTCACTTAGCTGCTACCTGGTAAAGCAGGATTGGTTGACTTTTACAGTCATGGCAATAGTGCCATGATTATGAATATGTAGGGATCAGCAATATGAATTGGTTACAAATACGAAACCCTAGGTTACATATCCATAACTGCATTAGTCAACTCCAGCCTCTGTTCCCACTACAGTACTGTTAAATATTTGGGAGCTGGAAAGTGTTGCTGATATGCAGCACATCATTCAGAAATGTAGCAGTAGATCCAAATCTGTCTGATCCCATTTTAAAAACCTATGCAGTATTGCTTGAGCTCCTATACTTGTTTTATGCACTTTTATAGTGCATGCCATTCTTATGGTGCATGCCATTTGTATGGCCTATGGTTGTAGAATTACTGTAAGCCATACACACATTTCTATAATTGGGTGGCATATAATTGTTTCAAGTAAAATAAAATGTGCCTCTGGGAATGTACAGAACATACTTTAGATTTACAAATAAAGCTTCTATCGAGAACAGGTAGCAGCGATCCCCCCATTGGTTCAGGGAAACTTTTTGATTTAGGAATTGAGCACTCCATTTTCCTTATCCACAAGATGAGGATACAGTATACATTTAAAATGTACCTTGCCAGCCTGTGGCACTGCCAAATATTTTCACCCACTGTAATAAAAAAGGGAAGAGTATTTGTGTCACCACTTCTCTGTGCGTTTCCCTGCAGATGGGACATGGCACAAGGAAATGCATTCTTGTTTTCTCCCATTGAAAAAGTAATCCTGAAGACAGATAATTCTATTGTTCTTCTGTGCTTTAAAATTTTTTCTCTATTCCATTTTTTTCTCCTTCTGCAGCTTGATAACTTAGAAACGCCAGCTCCGTACATTATCAAGGTGCACTATAAGTACACTGTAGCCCTGCAAGTGAGCCCTGAGTTATCTTACAGCAGTCTTTTAGATAAAGTATGCAAGAAGTTGGAGCTTTCTCCCCAGCACACAACTTTAAGGTAAGGAATGCTACCAAGCACCTGCTTTTTCTTTGCTGAGCCAGCAGGGTTGCTTTGGGCCTCACGTATTTGCCTGTGTTTTTCAGCTTCCAGCCTACAGATGATACGGAGCTGGTCTCTTTGAACGAGGACAAGATGAAGACCCTGTGGAATCATGCAAAGACCCATTGCTTGACATTGTGGTGCAGCTTCCAGGAGGTGGGTAAAGCCAGATCAGAAGGCAGCACACCTTGCCAGGAAGGGACAGAGGTTAGAAAGTTAGGGCCTGAACAGACAGGTCAAAATAAAGCTGCTTCAGGTCACTTTGGAGGTATGCTGTTTAAATGATTCATGCATCCTAAGAGACCAGAAGTTGTGCCAAAGCCATGCTCCACACCTAAGGATTGGAGCACAGCCTTGGCACAGCTTCTGGCCTCTAAGGATGCATGTGTCATTTAAACAGCATACCTCCAAAGTGACCCATAGCAGCTTTATTTTGGCCTGTCTGTTTGGGCCCTTTCTTACAAAACAACAATGAATCCCAATTCCTTGTGACAAGTGTTAGAAAAGTGATTTCTTGGTGCTACTCATTGCAGTGTTTAACAAGTAACTTGTTGAATTGCTTGTCATGTTTTTCACGACTTGGTCCTGTTCTTAAATTCTTAAATAGAGAAACAAAACTCTTGGGGTGGGGGGCCCTACGATTGGTAAAAGAATGGCATAAAACTTGAAACGTCTCTGAAAATGCCCCTAAAATGTTATCACCAAAGAGTGACAAGAAACAGTTACCTTTTACACCAAAATAAAAAATAATGTCCCCACTAATTGTTACTTTTGAAATCTGACTTAATTATATCTTTGTTTACTAAAGAAAGTAATTTGTTTCCTGTGTCTATGGAGCTTTTCACATTGAATTTTATACCAACTGCACCCTAACGGATGCAGTTGGGATGCAGGATGCGGGCAGAAATTATCACACTTAATTCACATTTAATTTCACTGGCTGAGTACAGCCCGGCTACAACCCGGGTCCCAGGGCCACTTTTCAAAGTTGCTCCTAGCTTTGAAAAGTGGCTTGCTAAGCACACTTGGGACAAGGATGCAGCCGGGCTGGAGTCAGCTGGCGAAATTAAATGCGAATTGAATGCGATAATTCCTGCCTACATCCCACATCCCAGCTGCATCTGTTAGGGTGCAGTCGGATTAAAAGTCTGTGCGATAAACTCCAAAGTTAATTGTAGCTTATTGTTTCTGATCTGTATGAACTACTGCACATAACCCAGCTACCCCATTCTAAGCCCTTTCAATGAAAGTTCACTGTCATGTTTCAAACCAAAAAACAAAACTATACCCATGCCTATTAGCCCTTTATTTTAATTTACTGGAAAATGGCCAGAAAATATTCTACCTGTTTGCTCCGTAAGGCTCCCTTTATTGTTCTCGCCACTGGCTCCTTGTTTTGGCCAATGAGTATAAAATCAATGAGAGGACTTTAAAAAAAGGACTTTTAAAAAAGAAAATTATAGCAATGATTAAAGTGATTCAGTAACTTGAAATAAGTAGTTATGGCCTGAATAGACAGGCCAAAATAAAGTTGTTTCAGGTCACTTTGGAGGTATGCTGTTTAAATGACACATGCATCTTAAGAGGCCAGAAGCTGTGCCAAAGCTGTGCTCCAGTCCTTAGGAGCTTTATTTTGGCCTGTCTGTTCGGGCCCTTAGTTATTATTTTGTGTTGACTTATGTAGTTAACCAACTTTCACAAAGGGTCACCACCGT
This sequence comes from Sceloporus undulatus, assembly GCF_019175285.1. NCBI lineage: Eukaryota > Metazoa > Chordata > Lepidosauria > Squamata > Phrynosomatidae > Sceloporus > Sceloporus undulatus. The sequence continues at coordinate 120,444,079 of NC_056525.1, forward strand.
CACCACCAACATCCACATGATTAGTTTTGCTTTAAATGAAATTTCTGCCCTTGCCTAGTGATAGAGATTTGAAACTATGTACTGTCAGATAGTTACAGACTGCCAAAATAAAGCTGCTTCAGGTCTCTTTGGAGGTATGCTATTTAAATGATGCATGGGTCCTAAGAGTCCGGAGGTCGTGCCAAAGCCACACTCCATTCCTAAGCACTGGAGCTTTGGTGCAGCTTCCGGATTCTTAGGATGCATGCATCATTTAAACAGCATACCTCCAAAGAGACCCGAAGCAGCTTTATTTTGGCAGTCTGTAACAGGCATAGCCTCCATTTGTTCTCTGTACAGTAGGGTGCTGGGCTGGATTTCAGGATAAATCAAAGGATACTTGCTTCAGTAACTAGCTGTGTTTGAGCCCAGCTTCTTCATAGGATTTTTGCAAGGATAACATGGGATAACAGGGGGGGAAAAACATTTGCCTTAGCCTCTTCTCCTGTTGCTACTACTATGCTCAAATAAACATGGAACTTTCTAAAAGTAAAAATTAAAATACGCAACTGATAAAAAAGCATGTAAATGTGTTATGTACATGAAGAAGTATGGACACATGAATTCCTCTGTCTTTGATTTGGCAGGGACAGTCCTGTCCCTCCACCTTTTGAGCTGCTTTAAAAGTATGTTTTCCTCCTCCTCTCACCTTCCCACTTTGTTCTCAGCTTACTGCAAACTGAGTTCAAAGTGCAAAAGGAGTTTGCACTCAGTTAACTCAGAAGGGGGAGAAGAGTAAGCTCAGGCAAAAGCAAACAGCTGCAGCCTCACCTAGCTTGTCTGTTCTTCCTCATTAATAATTTTGCCATCTTGAACACACTTTGATCTTGCTTGGCCACATGTGCCCGTTTTCATCTGTGAAATGTTGGAGGGTATGATGCACACATAGATCCAAAGGGTTGAGCTGTCACTGTCACTGGAATGCTACACTTCTTCTTTTTAGACCAGCGATCATTGATTTTGGAAGTCTCCCTAACTTCTGATCAATTGCCATATGATACAGCAAGAGGTCCAACCTAGTCAGTGAATGAATGGAATTAGACAAACACACATTCCGTCTTCTAGAACCCAAAAGTGAATCTAAAGTTGTATACATGGCACAGCCAAAGACTATTTACTTATTTGTATTTATTTATTTAGAGGATTCATATCCCACTTCTCTCTCAAAATGGGGTTGAAGGCGGCTTGAAAGACTAGAAGTTGGAAAGTATTGGCACACCAATACTTAGACCTCTGTTTTTTAAAATCCTCATATCATCTTAGCATGCTCAGCACAACAATTTTTGCATACAGCTGTGTTTTTCTTGATCGTATCATGAAGTGAGATATATGAAAGTATGGAGCAGTAGAGCACACCTGCATTGATAATATCCTATTTACAAGGAGTCCTCTCCACATCTAAACTCTGATCTATGTTGTCAAACCTTATTTGCAGCCTTAGAACTGGCCTATATAATATTTTTGAATTGCTCAGTGAAAAGCAAAGACTGAATTTTATTTAGACCAATAAGTCCCAAATGGCATGCCAAGGGAATAAAACGCTTTTGAAAGGTGCCCTAGGGTGCCACCCTAAGATGTGCCTGCCACGTTCTTGCATAACAGCTCTACTCTTGTTTCCTTCTAGTCCACCTACACTGAGAACTGGTAATTCCAAGGTCTGTGATCAAATTTTTTAATGGCCCCCAATACGGAAATGCAGAATTATCTGCGGGCTTGAATGGAGAGAGTCATGCAGAGCATCTCTGATAGGCAACACTTCTCTTTTATTCATTATTAACCACTTTTATCATTTAAAGATTGATTTTCCATTTTAATTCTGGAACGGAGTATGCCTCAGCCAGCGGACATCTCCCCTCCTCTCTCCTCCTCTACAGAAGTTAAAAAGAGCCTGCTAACCAGCATCAGCCACAAAGCCGATGCCCCAGGAAAGGTGATAAATATAGAGTTGGAAGGAGGCTGCCTCTCTTAAAGCCCAGGCCTCATTCTGATCAGGATTTCTGAGTTTCCGGTTGGGTTATCTGAAAACTTTGTCTTAAAATATTTTTTTAAACAGCAACATTAAGTCAGACAGAGGTAACAGGAGCACTGTTTCTTTATTTTGTACCACTTGTTAAATAAATGGTAAAATGTTTGAACTGCTTGTTTTTTACAGCAGGGGGGCGAAGATGTTCCAAGTGCAGAAGATGGCAAGGAGACAGAAAAAGAGATGGATGCAAATCAAGTTGTAGCACGATACAGTTATGAAGCCAGCCAGCCAGAGGACCTGGAGTTTCAAAAGGGAGAGACAATACTTGTGCTGGCAAAAGGTAAATCAACCCTAAACCATGGGGACTTCACTGAGCATCCTTGAGGAGCTATTATGAATTCCTCCCCTCTCTATAGTTTCTCCAGCTTAAGGGACCTGTCAAGCTGCCATTTTTACTCAGAATATTCCTTACTAAACAGTTAAATGAACTAAACAGCTCTTCCTACTTAAAGTGGAAATATCCAAATTAACTTCAGTGGTACAATTGCCTGTAGTTTTAGGGTACTTCCATAAGCATAGGATGTACTTCATGACCATGAACTGCGATCAAAGTTTTTAAGATTAAGCGACGTGTCCAAACAGCAAAGGATAATAGCAGACACTTATTTCTCTCCAATAGGTTGTCATTCTGTCCAAACCACACTGCTGTTCCCAAAGCTCCAGACCATTAATGTCTTGCAAAATAACAGGCACCTTAAAAAACAACACCCGCAACAACCTCCTGCAGCTTCTGTTGCCTTTTGCTCCTGGGTTCCTCTTTATCTTCCTCATACCCAGAGAAACAGAGTTGCCTGTTTATGAATTGGAATTCTTTGTCTTCAGTCGGAGATGTGAAAGGGAATGTTTTGGTTGACACCTCTCAGAACTAATGGGCAACTCTGGCCGGGGGATTCTGGGAGTTTTTCTTCAGAAAAGTAACTTTTCCAAGCTTGGCCTTTCAAAGGGACAGACAGGTATTTGGGGTGGAATCCAGCTGGATGTCTTGTAGACATCTGTGTTTTCAGCTTTTGCACAACTCTGATCCGTATTTCCAATTTTTTCACCCTAGCAGTTTCCTTCATTTATCAACTCAACTGCGTTTTGTAGCTTGGTAAACCAAAACCAGTTTTATCAGCGGTGGGTTTAAGAAGTATTTGTTTACCTTAAACATAACAGGCATCAGCTCCTGATGAAAAAAAATTTCTGCATTAACAGAATTCTGTACGCTATTTTGGTATGTTATCATACAAACCATACTGCTAAGAGAACTGAGGGATCATTAAGAGGAAGTTTGTTAACAAGACGTTGCAAGATTTGGCCTAGGTTGCTTCTCACCGGAAAATGGCATATTGATTTAAGCACACATCACAAGGAATTGTAAGACAATTCTGCCTCTTTGGATATCAGATAAAATAGAAGAGAGCCAAGACCTTCAATGATGTGCAAGTACCCCAAATATGTAGACTTGGAATATGCTAAATTAGACCTATATCCAATTGTTGATCCCTGTTAGAATAGATTCACCAAATGAATTGCTGAATGGTAATCACTTGCGTAAATCCCATTTATTCAGTGGGTCCATTTTGGCTGGGACTAGCAACTGGACTTTTAATTTAATAGAGCCCTATTGCTCTGCCACTTTAACTCTAAAATGATTTAAACAAAGATGCTCAGCCCAGCTATTACATCTTCAGCAGTACAGATTCCAAGATAATATGTATTTCCTCCCTAGAAATAATTAAGAGTGAGTACCTGTGCTTTCAAGTGTTAAAGGTGTAGGAACTAAGCTGGCCAGTGTTTACCTTTCCACTTTAAAATAATGTTTTGCCACCAGTGCTGCATTAACTTTTTCTTAAATGTATTGAATGCATAGATTTTTCTTCTTCATCCTAAGCCATTAATGCTTACCAACCAATTATACTGGCCTTGATTCTTCCTCATTCTTGTTCCAACAGTGGCAAGGCTCAGGCAAGGTCCCTATATGCAAAGAACGGCAAGGCTTCTGTATTTTCTTCAGTAGTTGTGTATTAGGAGGAATTTAGGTTAAGTGCAGGGATTAGAAATGCTGTACCTACCAAAACTCATCCTCTTCCAATTACAACAGGCAAAGGAAGCCCCATCATCCTTTATATCATGGTTTTTAGTTCACAAACAATGCACTAAATGTTCACAAACAATGCACTAAAGTGCAGTCTTTTACTGAACATCACCATTATCATTAATTAACAAACTATTTTTTTTTTTTTTGCTTAAACATGATGCTAATGTTATTTTCTTTCTAGTGAATGATGAGTGGCTGGAAGGCAAATGCAATGGGAAAGTTGGCATTTTCCCCAAAGCCTTTGTTGAAGAGTACAACAGCAAAGATCCTCATTGTGAAGTATAACAAGCTCGAACCCAATGAACTCAGATGCTTCTAAAAATTTTTCCAAGGCAGTTCAACTCATTATAATACCCCAAAGCCTCTATGGTTTCTTTCTTTCTTTTTTGAGAGGGGGAAGAGAGAGATGGATTATACTCTGCTTTCATTAACATCAGCTATGGTTCACACTAAGTTCTTTAGCTGTTTCCTGTCTAAAATGAGCCAGGACTAGTAACAATAGAAGAGTTACGGCTGTCCATTTGCACCTCTGAAGTAATGTAAAATTCAAGACAGCATCTCATGGTTCTAGTTATCATGTCACAACCTAGAAAATGTGCACACAAGTAACTTAAGATTTTTGGCTTCTCCAGTGTGGTCTGCCCTCTGTTTTGATAATTAGAATTAACTCCATCAGCTGTAAAGCAGGACAGTGGACAACAAATTAGAGGCTGCATGGGAATGCTAGCTAACACTTGGATGGAAGAACATCAACTGAAAAGGCTTCACTCTGCAGCAGGCAATAACAATCTGCCATGAGTTCAGTTGTTCTGTAAAGACTGAGGACAATGAAGGCTGCCTTTTGAAACGTCCATTAAACTACTGAAAAACAACATAGGACTCATGTTTTGGGTTTCTGCTACATACCACCTCCTCCCATCTAGTTTTGTTGATTTCTGTGTAAAACACTGTTTTTTAGCACACTTTTTGTCCTATTACTCAGATCGACACAATCATAAATCTCCTTTTTAGGAAGAGGTTCGACAATGATTCTACATCAATTCCAGATGGTTGACTGCAAAACCATCCCAGAGGAGGGGCGGGAATTATGTGACCCTTCAGATGTTAAACCTACAACTGATAGCATTCCCCACCACTGGCTCAGTGGGCTATGGCTATTGGGAGGTGCAATCCAACAACATATAGAGGGCTGCAAGATTTTTACCCCTCCCCACATATAGAGAATAGCCAGGATTTTGACAACTTCTTTGCTCGTTGTTTAACGCCCTAGCATGTGGTCATCCCCAGCTATCCCATCATCCTAACTGAAATGATATATAGCAAATTCCAATAAACACTGACATGCCATCTGCAGTATAAACTAGTATACCATGCTTTATCAACACCCCTGTGTGCTATTCCTATCAGAGCTTGTATGATCTGATAAGCCTCTGTCACTTCTGAGCAAATGATGTCTTGTTAGTGTGGAATCTCCTCTTGTGAAATGGGCAGCGGAGGGAATCAATAGTTTCATTAATGGCAGCTCCGTGATTAAAGAAAATGTTACTACACAAGGCTGGCTGTAGAGAACATGGTTTAATTAAAGGCAAAAGCTGAGTTCAGCAGCTGCAGGTCTCGCACAGACAGACGAAAACACAAAAGAAGCTTACGACACAAACCAGTTTTCTCTGCTGGGGGTTCCTCTTCCTTTGAGGCTCCTGACACAGTGGGGCAGGGGTATATGGGGGAAAGAAGGAACCCTGCCCCCAAAGATTCTTAAAAGAAAACATTCCAAACACCAGATTTCTCATGCAGAAATGGGAGCCTACAGGCTGGGACTCTGGCACTGCTGAGAGAGTGAGATGGTGAACCTGGTTAGGTTGTCTAGGGTGCAAGAATTAGTGGCATTTCAAACACTGGAATGTTGCAGCTGCTTAGGTGCACAGCTCAAATACACAAACTGGGAGAAGGGGATGGTATGGAAGCAGGGGCAGGGAGCCAAAGAAGCACAGAGGGTCTCAGCTTAACATTACAACCAAGGCAGGAACTTCATCCTTGAGACTTTCTCCATTTTTTTTCTTTAAAAGAGGGAAACATGTTTAGCAGCAACACTGCTAGCATGGGGAGGCATATGGGGTCCAATTCCTATCCTAGAGAGAGAGAGCACTATGCATACAGCTTCCCTTTATATAAAGTCTTTTTGGGGCTGCTCCCCAACTCCAGCGTCACTTGTAGACCCTGGATGTGCTTTGCTCTGCAGCTGTTTCCCGGCTCACAGATCCTGAACTGACGCACACACACACCCCTGCAACTGCAGCAGTTTTGAACATTTAGATTGTTTCCATAGCTACCCTGGGAAACAAAAAGAAATGCTGTCCTTTTGTCCTATGCAAGAAGAAGAGTTGCTGTCTTCTTTCTGCTCAATAAATACCAAGTAGAACCCTTGACCCTCTTCTGCACCCTTGTAGGAGCAAGTGGGACTGTTGGCTTCTGTGCGTGGGTTCCACATCATATGTCCTCTGTTGCCTTGAATTTCCATTCGAGCATTGGAACCCTGTGCCTACAGGTGTGTGCGAGTTTGTGGAGTGGGCACACACCTATTGCGGGAGGGGGGGATTGCACACATCATCCTGTCTAGATTAACTCCTTTGCTCTGCATTATCCTGCTAGAACTCTGTGGGATGCTGTATATGAAGAATAGTACTACTAGCAACCAGCAAGGTGAAGGGAAGGAAGAAAAAGGGGGTGGGGGATGAGGGGGGGGAGACACAGAAAGCTTCTACCTACCTACATAAAGGAGTCAGGCTGTGATGCACAGACCAGCTTGCCATCTCATGAGGCTGGTCACTACGCTATCATAAAATGTACAGGAATCTGAACCATTTAACTTAAAACCCCACAGCAGTGGTTGCTTGGCCCATTGGGAGGGCACTATAGTGGCCACTACACTTCGAACCGGAAACACTGACCCAATTGGGGTTTTCCAGAGATAGCCTTTGAGGAAAAGGTGGAAGTGGCGCTAGAGGGCCCAGTTTCTCCTTCATGAAAACTCCTTATCCAACCAGGAGAGAAAAAAACTAGCCCCCATCCAATCTACCACCACCCACCTCTGGCTGGACCAGCAACTGGAGGGATTGCTACACACTGACTACAAAGCACATCTGTGTATGGAAGAATTCAGTGTGATCTTACTACTGAGATAGTAATAATTAGAAATTTAGATGTTGAGGAATAAATTTCAACTACATTCTCAGTCAGCAAAGCTATCAGTAATAGATTCCTATTGGTTTCTCCAAAATTGAGGAGAAGGATCGAGAAGTTCTCAGTGGCTTCTCCCATCTGCTCTTCATTCTCAGCTTTTTATTTTCCCACGTGGCTGGGGACATGCACGATGGAGAAGGTGAGAGGCGGTGATATCGGGTTACCGTGAGACAAACAGCAGTCCCTCTCTCCCTCCAGAGGGCCCCAGAGGGATGGGAGAGTTCCTGGTGTTGGTTTTCCATTGCACTGCAGACATATTCGTGCACACTCAGTGGGTTGGTGGAGCACTTACGCCCTCCTGACGGCAAGGAACAGAAGAGAGGGCTGCCACGCGCACAGGACTGTGTGGGACAGTCCTGCAAACCCAACATGCCATGATGTATGGAGCTTTCGGTTGCAAAGGTTGCCATCCTCTTTCATTCTCAGTGTGGTGGATTCATGGCACCTTGCCCGCGTTGCTGCTTCTGCTTCTGCTGCATCAACAGCTGCTCCAGGGCAGACGGTCCAGGATGCATCATGGAACTGGACCAGATAGACTAAAAATGAGAACAGCAGTATGTAAGATGATTGTAAAAGTAGAAATGGAAAAAGGGACCACCTACGCTTATCCTCATACAGTACTAACTTCTTCACTTTTTCCAGTATTTCTAAATGATAGTTCACTGGTGAGACATCCCTAATCCCAAACAGCTTTTTCTTTTAGAAGCCACTGTATAGGCAAAGGGTTCTTAAACCCATCAACTCTACTGTAAACAGCGGCAAGGAACAGCTTCTCCCTTAAAACAGTTTATTTTTAAGGTAACAAATTGAAATTTTATCATGTGGTGTTTTAAATTGGTCTTAAACTTTTTGTAAATATCTTTAATGAGTTATGGGATCTGTCTCGGGTCACAGTCTGGGAGAAAGGCAGCAAATAAATAAAGTAAATAATAAATAAATACCCCAGCCATTTGTCTGCATGGTTGAGTGGCAGAACAAGGAATTCTGCCCAGACATTCTGTTGCTGCTTACTCTGCAGAGAGCAACTGAAAGAGTGCTTTTATTATGTCTCCCCTACAGGGTAGTGAATTGATAGTTACAGTCCATGTGCGATCCTTCAGACTTTCCTAACTTAAGACATATCTCGTTAAAATCAGTTTCAACCAAAGTAACAGCATTTTTAAAGCAGGTGAAATAATTTCCTTACATCATAAAGGAGATCAGTGAACTTAAACTCTTTGTGCTACAATAGCCTGTCCCTGTATTGATTGAGTTATTAGCATACAAGCTAGATGCTGAATCTGAACCTGTAATTAGGGCCTCATCCAATATATTTCACTCAACAACATGTCTGCACTATGTTTCCGAACAACAAGAAACCCTAAAGAGAGCAAATTATTAGTGTTAAAGGGTTTTGCTGTAACAAATAACAGCAAGATTAACCTTTCAATTGTTGCTCCTGTATTCCAATACACATCCTACCTTCAGGCTTTCCATAAGCACAGCTGATGAATCCTCTATGGATGGGCCATGAGCTGACCAGGTGCCACCAGGAGTGCTGGTTGGATGCCAGCTACTCTCTGAAGAGGAAGATGTTGCTGGAAGGTAGTCCAAGCCAAATCCTCCCATTGCTAAAAGAGAAAAAGGCAACAAGTCAGTGATCTAGTAAACTACTCAAATAATACCTAGTGATCCAGTAAACTACTTAAATTATACCTGATGCAATCATCCCTTCTGCTCACCTGGCTTATCTGTCTTCCACCGATCTGCTACCCTCCGATCCCTGTTGTCTGGTGTCCCAATGGGTCCAAAGTTGGAGAATGGAACAGAATTGTGGTTGTGAGTAGGAGGAGAGCTTGGCAAGCTGCTTGGGTTAGAGGAATGAGGAGACTGGCTAGCTGGTGTTGAATGATCTGGTAGGTAGAATTTTAGAAAAAGAGTCAACAAAGTCTATGTTTAAGGTGTAAAAAGAAAACAACTCCCCCAAAAGCAACAGATCAACTAACAAAAAACAAATACTGGGGGATGGGTGGTGTATTTATGGGCTCTAAGAACTGAATGGCAGATTCATTCAACGGAGAATCATTTGAAGACAAATTTTAGAAAGTGAAGTGGAAGCTGCACTCAAATCACTTGGGAGAAAGAAATTACCAAGAACAGATGGCATAACAATAGAGCTGCTTCAAACTACAGACAGAACCTACTCTAGTTCTAACTAAAATCTGTCAACAAATATGGCAAACAAAACAATTCCCCACGGGATGGAAACTAACTAAGCTATGTTTATCATAAAGAGACTTTATGTTAGCACTAACACAAGATAGGCTGGACCGAAATATAGGACTCATAATTTAGATGAATGTTTTTTCTCAAGGGCAAAATATGTAAAACCCAAGACTGCTCATATGAACTGCATTCATCTGCTGAGGTGAACAGGAGACTTTTGTACCAATGTAAAGTCCAGGGACCCAAAGTACCCAAAAGATGGATCCCAAACAACCAAGAAATGACAGTATGCCAAAAAGCAGTTTTCAACATGGTCCAAAGGGTAGAGTTCTATACTGGAAACAAGAACCTTCTGCAAAATGAGGACAGATATAAATATGTAGAAGAAATATCCTTCAGCTCTATGGAGGTGACCCAGAATCTTGCATGAGAGTTTAAAGATGTGTTAGAAACTTCTGTTCCATCTGTGACATCTTGAAAGAGGCTGTTATGTCACAGGCTCAAGAAGTGGGGGAAAAGGAGCTCTTTAATTCTAAGAAACAACTAGGATAATGGGAAGGGAGGTGGATGACAGAAAACAAAAGGGAGAAAGGCAGAAGAGAGGAGACTTTAAAGCAACAGTTGCCATTCTTTGGTCCTACAGATGTTTGCATCTTCAACTTCCAGAATTCCACTGGTCATACTAGCCAAGAAATCTAGAAGCTGAAGTCCAAAATATCTGGAAGACCAAAATTTTAGAAACACTGCTCTACAAAAATGTTCTCCATACTGCTACACTAGGAGAACACTTGTCCTGTCCTTCAAGATCATGCCTATGGGTATGTTTTTTTTCCTGAAGAGGGACTATAGCATCAACTTGTAAGCTTTCATGTTACAAAATACAGATGTTGCTGATCCTTAATTTAGAATTCATGCATATTCATGGAAACAGAAAGCACAAAGAATCTAGCTATATAATTCAAAGCAGAGTTTGCAGTGGCTCCGCTGAATCATCACCTTGGATATAAATTTAACTTTTCCTCATCCTGGGGATAGCTCATCAAGAAAATAGGCAACCACTATGAGACTTTTTTTGCATTTAATGATTTTTTTTTGCACAATGAAAGGGATTTTTGCACTAACCAATTTTTCCAAAAATATCTTAAAATGCCAAGGGAAAAATCGAAAAATACACAAATCCACTTGCAATCTGGCCAGCAAGAAGAAAACAGTTGAAATTCTTTGTTCTTTCGTGCAAGAATGAAATAAAAGATTATGATATTTCTTCCTTTGGAGACAGTGATGATGTGATGATGGTTTGTCTGTTCAGGCATGATGTTACTGCCTGAACAGACAAACAGAGGTTAATGAGATTTCACTTTGGTGTGACATTATATCAGAATTAAGAAACTATTATTATTATTATTATTATTATTATTATTATTATTATTATTATTATTGCGCTGTAAATTTACTACCCCAACAGGTATCATCATGCTGCTTCCAGAGGCTGCTGTACCGTAAAAATATAGAGAGTGAATGAAGATGGGGATGGGGGGAGGATGAAGTAAACAAACAGCTGTAGAACATGGTGTTTATGTGCCTCACAGGTAAAGATGAAACTATGCTCTCTGTTACCATGGCAAACATAAACCATGATGTGGAGCAATGCCAACATGGGGGTGCTGCATTGCTAAAGTTAAATATTGTATGAACAAGTATTACCTGAGCTGGCTGGAAGAGATGGAGACCATGGAGTACCTTCAAAAAGAGAGTAGAGTGAAGTCTCCTGGTGGCCCACTGAAGGAGTGACCTCTGTTTTTGTGCTGGCATTTAGGTTTTTCCCATAAACCTCATTGAACATGCTGTTTGGATATCTTTCCTGCAGGAGACAGAGAGGTTAAACGGGAATCTGAGACACACTCCAATACATTACTGCAATGGTAGGAGAAATCAGTTTTGCTTGTGCCCAATGACTCAATGGCCAGATCAGAAAACATTTACTTCAGCTGGCAAACAAATAAATTTTCAGCTCTCACATCAATGATGTCTAAATCCAACACTCTACCCAAGTCATTTCCAATGTTGTATGTGAAGGCAAACCAGAACTCCTACCACGCCATGAGAAACAAGCATTTAAAAACAGGATGTTTGTAAACCTCAAGGACTCACCTTGAGAAGAGGTTCTTTGTTGCACCTCTATACCTTCCACTGGTCTGGTTTAACTGCTTGGAAGTCATTCTCTCCTGGGAGTGGGGAGAATTCCACCACATCTCTGCACTGGGTGTGACTGAGTCACTCAAACACCCACAGTACAAAGATGCAGCAGAATTATCTGTCCCTAAAAGGTACACCTAGGACAGTAATATTCACACAGAAATATAAGGAATGGTCTCCTATAAAAGCAAGCAGTTCTTTTTCTTACCCGTATTAAGACTGAAGATAACCTAAAATATTAATTTGCCTATCAAGAGCCAAGGGAGAAAGACGGTATATAAATGAAGGAAAGGAAAGGAATAAGAAAATCCTGTTTTTACTCTGTACAGCATAGTGGCATTTAGACTTGGAAGTTCCTCTTGACAAACACTAGAATTAAGACATCCAGTTCAACATGCATACACTATCCTTTTGAAGGCCAAATTACATAAGCAACCGCCAAAACAAACAAACAAAAAACCCACCCAATGTGATTGCCAGATGAGACCAATATAACCCACAGTATAAAATGTGAAGGTAGTCAAAACAAAACCTTCAGCTGTTTTTGCACATAGAGATCTAACATGTTCTAGCCTAGAATCACCTGCATTACTCAGAGGCTGTTTAGATTGATCTAAAGAGGAGCAACCCCAGGTTCTACCTGCAAGTGAGCTGAAGCAATTGAGTTCATGCACAGGTATGTATTTTTAAAGACTTCTCTAAGAAGTATGACCTATAAAAAAATTAACATAAGAACCCATGGCCTTATCCATCAGGAAAAGATTTAAAAGGTGTTTTCAGTTAATTACCTGATTAAGAGAGAAGCCTGTGAGGGACAGGAAAGATGGTGACTGAGACATCAGATCTGATGGTTTATCTAGCAGCGATTTCTTCAGAAAATCAGAGAAAGAAAAGACAGCATTAGGCATTGTAATCCACTAATGATTGAGATGACTCTTTTACATGAAACCAGTGCACTCATAACTGTCACTAAAGTGCCCAAAAGAGTGTTGAGAGCAGGAAATATAGTAAATATTTTGCATGGCAATACAGATGCTCAATTTACATGATTTCTATATGCTCAGTTCATCTTATAAGAAATGTGGTGGCTTCTGAATATGCATTGGTCAGTAAGGCAATATAAATATCCAAATGCTGAACTATTAAGTCATACTATCATGATTCAGGAGCAATTCACATGTTGCTTAGAATTCAAGGTGGGAAACAAATGCAATAAATAAATACATCCTCTCAGCATAGGCCATTTATACTGTATCTCCAAATCTCAACTTGTTTGATCCATCTCATGCTCTTTGAAATGAAAAAAATCATTAAATCATATATCACTTTTAGTGTCTTATTCTTTTAAAAAACGAAGCTACTTTTGCTTTATTTTTATTTCTATCAATCAAACATAATTAATAGCAATAAAAATGGCAATAAAAATAGATACCCCTCTATACAACTCCATAGATAACTTTGCATTAATCGCCCCACCCACAAAGTGCCCCACTCATTGAGTTGGACCCAGAGTTGCATAGAAGAAGAACTCCGAGAACTGGATGCATTCATAGTTGAAAAAAGTTTCTGCCAATTATCCTCAGCTAGGTTTCCTTCATGTGCCCCAAAACTATTACATTCCATTGAGGGAATCTTTCAGACTAATGTGTAAAACGGTGCTGGGGAGATGAAAAATGTGTGATTATCACTGCCCTACTGCCTTCTTCCAGCTGTAAGGCTCTGCTGGCTCCTAGTTCCCTCTGCTACCACAAGAATCCATTGTGTTTTTAGTAGGGCAGCTCTGGATCCAACCTGTAACCTCTCACTGTCTTATATCTACATACCATCCTATATGTTGCAGTTACTGAAAGCCAGAGCATGCCTCTAACCCAATTTATGAGGGCTAATTTAAGTAAGTAAAAAACCACAAACTCCTGTTAGTGATGTCTATGGTAGCCATAATACTAAAAAAATCTCTTTGTTTCTGTGGTAATCCCAAACACAGATGCTGTCCTTGCCTGCATCGCATCCCTGGTGACAGCCAGCACTGACGTGGAGCAGCTCATGGGCTTTGGCCATCCCATTAGGCAGAGGTATTCTTCAAGCTGTCTCCACATGAGAGCTGTAATACTTTTCACAACTTCACAGAGATTTTGACTTCTAGTTTCCTATAAACCACTGGACCCACTCATGTTAATTCTCCCAGCAAGCTGTGATAAAGTTCAGCCTGGAGAAGGAGGTGACATGCCAAATAGTAGGAAAAGGGACACCTCAAGGACTGCTATCTTCCATGATAAAGTGTGCAAGACTAACACTCTGGGGACTAAAACAGTCACATTTTCACAATACATGTGATCATACTCTGGGGTTAAATCTGTGAAAACATTTGGAAAATCAAGCTTTGAATTTTCATCCAAGTATCAAAAAATTTGCTCTCCTATGCTGTTATCAGACCTATTCTGTTTGGCTTTTGAAATAAAAGCAAGGAAGCCTCTTATCTATGACTGTTTTCTCACCCCAACCCAAGAGCAAAATCTAATATACTTCTCCTCTTGTCATACAAGTGCACAAATACCATACAATGCACAACTTCAACATCTGACAGTCTGTTTTTCAAACTCATATAATTTTCTCATTAATGCCAACGCATCACACGTAATGAATTACTTTCTTGGAGAATATGTCTATCAATAATTAATTTTTCTTTAAGTGCAGAGAAGTATACTCTTGAATACCAGACAGTGGGGATAGGAAAACTGTGGACTACCAGAGGTATCTAGGGTTTTGTTGTTGCAGAAATAGGGGTCCTTCATCTGATACAGAAAGGCAGTTCTTAGCACAAGCAGGTGAGTTTTTAAAGACATCTCAGGCATCCACAGGGGGATAAGTGGATTGTTTGTGTGGATGCTGCAAGGTAATGCTCAAGCAACTTTGTGAATTTCTCAAAAGAGAGAACAGATGACATGTACACACCCTATGATCTTTATGATGTGAGATGTACAAGAACACCACTTCACATCATCAAAACTCACTAAGTATGTGCAAAACTAAAAGTTAACTTCTCTTTTCTAACCTCTGACTTTCTCTTTAGATGCTGGTTTGTTCATCCATACTCTGATACACTCTAAAGAAGAGAGCCTATATAGTTTTGCACAAGACAGATATAAAACTTGAGTTCTCAGCAAGCCAAGAGATAAAGATTTGGGCCACCTAAAGTCCCAATGTTCTCACTTTGAGATTGTGACTCCTTAAAAGGTCTGTGGCAGGAACATGTGCAGCTGCAAAAGCTCTCCTGCTGCTTCCACTCATCAGTGAACCTTGAAAATTAAGTGAACCTTGAAAATTAAGATGGCCCATTAATGTGTAGAGGGGCAGAGGAGAGCCAATGTTAGGTGGGGGGAATATCATAATGGCCCTCTGGTCAGCAAGTAACAACCCTAGGATCAATAAAGTATTACAACAGCATTAAATCTGCTTCCACACACCCACCCCAGCAGATCTCCATTATCCTGACCCTATAAGCTCTTCCTGTATTTCATTTTCCCAAAAAGGTTTAGCAAGGGACACGGATTTGACATATCCTATTGCCCTTGCAGGAAATAAAAAGAAAAAAGATATGCCAAAATTAGAGGGAGAAGCAGCAGAATTAAGTCAAATACATACAAAGAGGCTTCGTCCAGGAAGAGAGGCGAGAGGCCCCAGCAGAGCTGGGTAAAGATCAGGAGGATTAGAGAAAATCAGCTCTTCCTCCTCCTCCAAGGCAGCCAGACTCTTTAACAGGTCCGGAGGAAGCAGAGGGGAGCTCTTGGGGTCCTAGTGACAGAAAGGAGCACAGTGAGATGTAGCAAGGAAAGAAAAGAAAGCAAGAAAACCAGCAGGTAAAAGCAAGGAGGCTGCAGGAACAGAAAGGTGCCCAAAGAAGCAAAAGGAATGCAAGGCAGGCTAATATACAAGAAAAGAGAATGCAAGGACAGATATGCCAGCATGCAAAAGTGGCACATAAAGGTAAAGGAGCAGGACAAGAAAAAATGCAAGGAGAGAAAAGAGAAAGTTGAGGCAAACAAACTTAAATTGTTCTCTTATGCTCTAGGAGTTATTCTTCTTCCCCGTTAAGTAGGAATTTACAGATGGCAAAAAAACCAACCAAACAAAAAATCACCCAGCGATCTATACTTATAGAGAATGCAGCCACTATCACCACCCTTAGTAACATGAACAAACTAAGGCATTTTGTTATTTAGTTACCTAGTATCTTGGTAGTTTTGCATGTAGAAAAAAGAATGCAGTGTACCCTATATTCATAGCTGGTTGAATTAGTGGTACATTTTACCTGCACAGAGTCTGAACCCTTTAAACATTTCCATTTAAACATTGTTAGATACTGTGCAGCATGCCAGTTTGAACAGGATCAGAGCTTTTGCTCCTTTCATAGAGCTTGGCCCATCCTCATCCCTACTACTTTTTTCACTTGTTTCCCACTGTTCAGCATTTAAATAAAATAAAAATAATTTTTTAATTTGTATCCCGCCTTTCTGCTACAGGTCAATCAAAGCGGCATTTCTCTTCTAATGACTCAAGTCTGCAGTAGCTGGGATAAAGTCCATATTGAGGGTTAGTAAAACTAACCTAAGAATACATGAATATCCATTCACATAAGATATTATTGTTTGGCCTCCCTCTTCCAAGACAAACCAGGGCTCCCTCAGTTCTGTAGTAGTAGTTATTAAAGGCCCTTGAGTGAAGCTATGGTGACCCTGTGGATGAGATTTTCAAGACCTCCTGTCCTCCACTGCTCTACTTAGGCCTTGTATATTCAGGCCTTTGACCTCCGTGATTGAGTCAAAGCATTTGGCATGCAATCTTCCTCTTTCTACTGCCTTCTAATTCCCCTAGCATTACTGTCTCTTGTAATGAGTCATGCATGTGACCAAAGTATGATACAGTATTCTCATTTTTGTCATCTTGGCTTTCAAGGGGAGTTCAGGCTTGATCTGGTCCAGAGCCCAATTGTTTGTCCTTTTGGCTGTTCACAATATCCTCAGCACTCTTCTCCAGCACCACATCTCAAATGAGTTGATTTTCTTTTTGTCTACATTCTTCACTGTCCAGCTCTCACATCCATACATGGTGATGGGGAATACGATGGCTTGGACGATTCTAACTTTAGTGCTCAGCTATATATCTTTGCACTTTAGGATCTTGTCTAGTCCTTTCATAGCTGCCCTTTCCATTCCTAGCCTTCTTCTAATTTCTTGACTGCAGTCTCTTTTCTGATCAATATTTGAGCCAAGATACAGGAAATATTTGACTGTTTTGATTTCATCATTATCTAGACTGAATTTATGTAGATCCTCTTGGTTATTATTTTTGTTTTCTTATTTTTCAGCAGTAAGCCTGCCTTTGCACTTTATTTTTTAACTTTCCTTAGTAATTGTTCCAAGTCTCTGATATTTTCCACTAGTATGGTAGAAGGTAGTCGAAAGAGAGGAAGACTATGCCAGATAGTTAGGGAGACCACGGGCCTGAACCTACAGGACCTGAGCAGAGAGGTAGCGGATTGGGGGATTGGAGATACCTCATTCTCAGGGACACAAGTCCAGGTTGACTTGAAGGAAGCAAACAACAACAGTATGGTGTCACCTGCATATCTCAGATTGTTGCTGTTTGTTTTCGCTATCTTCACTCCTCCTCCTTCTGAGTCCAAACCTGCTCTTTGTAAGATATTTTTTGCACACAAGTTGTACAGGTAAGGTGACAGAATGCATTCTTGCCTGATCCCTTGCCAAATGAGAACCATTCTGTTTCTCCTTTTTCTGTTCTCACAGGAGTTGCTTGTCCTAATTACAGATTCCTCATCAGGACTATCAAATGTAGTGGCACTCCCAATTCTTTAAGAGCATACCATAGCTTTTTGTGGTCTAGCTGATTTTCTTCAGGAATTCTTTGTTGCGTGCCATTAACCATTGTATGTTTGCAATATGGTCCCTACTGCCTCTTCCTTTCCTGAATCCTGCTTGCACCTCTAGGATTTCTCTCTTCATATATGATTGGAGTATATGCTGTAGAATTTGGAGCATAATTTTGCTTGCATGGGAAATTAACATTACGGTCCTATAGTTGTTGCAGTCTTCTGTGTTCCCTTTTTATTTTAGATGGGGATGTATATTGATCTTTTCCAGTCAGTGGGCCACAGTAGTATCTTTTTAAAATGTCCTAGTGGACACCTGTACACAAGTACCAATGAAGAAAATAAGATAACTGACTCCCTAACTCTGTTTTCTTACAAGTACTAACACACAACAACTGCACTCCTGGTTTGGTCTACAATTATAAGGAGAGATTAAGTGCAGTACAACAAATTGTGATGACGTACAAGTGGCAAAGATATGACAGAGCAAAAAGGTGCCAAAAAACAAGGAAGCTGTTTGTATCTATCTTCTACTGTTAGATGGAACCACTTATCAGGGCTATTTTTATGGCCACCTTGTGCCACAATGGGGTTCCTAGTGTATACAGAAATGAAAATGATATCAGGGCTTTTGGGGGTGACTTGCTGATAATTTTTTTTTGTTTTTTTTACATACTTGTGTGGCTTGATAACTTCCATGCACCTGAAACTGTAAACATGTGCAAGCAAATGAGTAAATGCATCAGTTGTTGCTTGCTGCATGCTTCCAGCTCCAATGTTAGGTCAAGGCCACTCCTAATGTTTTTGTCTATTTTTAAAAACAAGAGTCATGCTAAATTCTTCAATCTCTGGACTGCCCACTCATGTGGAGGCACACACATAGGGCAGGTAGGTGTGCCTCCCCTATCCAACTTCTTTCAAAATAAGTTTGGCGGTCTCTTGTCCAAAGAATCCTAACAATTCATGCTAAGCAAGCTTCAGTCATGTCTTACATCTGTATGGAAGGTTTTGCTTTACCAGTGCAGTCAGATTGTATTCAACTTTTCACCTGAGAAGTATCTAACAATTTCTTAACTCCTACAGGAAAGTTGTGATAAAACTTGAGAGCCTCTGTATTATATTGATATGTAAAGTTCTGGAACAAATTCATGCTTCGGGTCCATATTTTCAACTTCCACAAGACGGTGCTCTTTCCCTGTCCTCTTGCTAAGATGATACACCCAACACAGCATTCCAGTTATAAGAAGACAAAGATTTGAGGAGGCAGATCGTAAAAATATTTAAAACTCAATTGAAACACTCATCATTAAATAGCAAAAAAGCAGAATTCTTTGATGATATATAGGCCTGTTACAGACAGCCAAAATAAAGCTGCTTCGAGTCACAGTGGAGGTATGGTGTTTCAATGATGCATGCGTCCTAAGAGTCCAGAAGCCACACCAAAGACACACTCCAGTCCTTAGGGCTGGAGCGTGGCTTTGGTGCGACTTCTGGACTCTTAAGACGCATGCATCATTGAAACACCAAACCTCCACTGTGACTCGAAGCAGTTTTATTTTGGCTGTCTGTAACAGGCCATAGTTTTTCTTTAAGAAACAAACCATACTATATACGTAAGTACAATATGCCCTTTCTCAGCATAGCTGTAGAAGCAGCAAGGGGATCATGGCTGCAGTTTTATTGGGAAAGAAAGGATGCAGCTGTGGCCCTAATAACTGAGCAACCATCTACCCTGTAGACAATGCAGGGGCTTTCCTGTCTACAGCTTCACCTCTTGAGTATTTGCAGTGAGACTGACAAGTTGTACTGCAATTAACTCGAACTGTCAGAAATCGAGAAGTGGGAGTTTCTGTGGCTTGGAAACAGGCCTGCAAAAGTTTGATAACCTGTTTTTGGCTCATTCCTAGCAAAAGCAATATTATCAAAACAAGCCAGTCCATTTGGAGTTTGATTTATTTTTAAAAGCCAAGAGGCTTAGTACTTTTTGTACATATGTATAGGACAATAAGCCATTTAACAGTTTATAACTATTGCTAGTGGGTAGAACCAAGAAGTCAGAAAAGTAAGTGCTTCTTATTCATGATTCTTGGAATATGGCAGGGAAATGGTTAGCCCACACACCTGTACTAATACCTCCTCCTGCCCAAAGCTAGTACAAACTGATCCATTTGAAATGAATTTTGAGGACAGAGGGAACTATTGCCTAACCATACTTTGTCTGAAGCTCACCAGCTAAGTAAATGATTTACCTCAAAACCCATCCTAGACACAGGATCCTGCTCTGGGCGGAAGACTCCTTGCTGACGCTTCCCTCTGCGGTCCATGTTTGCTTGCTGCTGTGCCATCACAACACGGTTATCAGTCATGCCATAGGAGTCCCAGTAAAATTCTGGCACTTTGACCTCTGAGGGATTCTGGTTATATGGCTCCATGGGGAAAGGCTTCATTTTCTTCTCTAGAGGTTGCTGCTGTTGCAGGAGGGGAGGCTGCAATGACTGTTCAAACAGTTTGAGGGGATCCTGGCCCTGAAGATAGTAGGGCTGCTTCACAGGCATGATCTTCCCCAATGGGCCTTGGACCTGAGGAGAGTTCCAGAGCTGCTTGGAGGAGTCTGCCTGGGAATACTATGAACAAAGACAGCAGAGTATTCAACTTAACAAACTGGAGAGCCGCAGAAAAAAATAACTCTTTGGAGTTTCCAGCCACAAAGAGACTCACATGAAAAATGTCATACTTATCATATTTCCTGCAAAAGTAATACAGTCGGTCCTTCTTATACACGGATTTTTTATACACAGATTCAAGCATCCACGGTTTGAAAATGTTCAAAAAAAGGTATAAATTTCAAATACCAAACCTTGATTTTCTATTTTTTATAAGGGACACCATTTTGCTATGTCATTATATTTAATGGGGCTTGAGCATACATTTTGTTATACATGGGGGATCTGGGAACCAAAGCCCAGTTTATAACAAGGGTCCACTGTATGTGATTTTACTCTTCTACATCACAGCTGACCAAATGGGAGAACGTTCTGATTTAATAAATACATTCCTCAGGAGTAAAGAACAGAAAAATACTTCTTTGCTTTTCTCTATGAGTCTATTATCTATCATAAGAGTATGTGCACCTCATCTCCATATCTGCCCGAGACCATTCTGTTCTGCTAAGCAAAATCCTCCAATATATGGCTTTCTTTTTGAGTTCAAAGTTCGGAAGACCTTACAATCATAAAAATATCATTTTTCAACATGAACAGAAAAAGATTCTATGCAGAAACATTTGCAATCCCACAGTCTGAAAAGCTGCACTGGCCAAAACTCCTTTATCATTGCAAGCTGTAAATTAATAATAGGTTAACATTTGTATAGTGCCTTCAAGTGTTCCAGGTGCTTCACAGGCATAATCTAGCAACAGTCCTTACTACCCACATCATGTAAGGAAAGTTGGTATTATTAAAAAGAGGGGGAAAAAAACTAATATAAAACAGGCTGGCTATTGCAGACTTAAAAAAGCTTTAGCAAAGGCTTGTATTAAAGTAAAAAATTTAAAATTATTGTGTTAAGAGCTTTTAGGTACAGTATATAAAAGGCACACAAATATAATTAATAACAGTGCCTGACATTGCCCTTCTGTCCTTCCCTTGTAACTATGTTTCTAGTTTGGCAAACATATTCAGACTGTACCTTCTTTCAACAACTCCTTTTCTGTTTGTAACTTTCCATTGTGAAGCATGCAAAAAACCCAATACTAGAATCAAAGTGAACCATATATGAACACAGAACCAATACTTTCCAAATCAAGACTCTGATTATTCTACACTAGTCTAGATTCTGGGTCTCCTATTACACCCCTGCCATTTGAAGGTTTAGTCTGACAAAGCTCACCTGCTGGAATCCCGAGTGGTGTGGAGGACTCTTTCCTAAGGCCTGCACAACTTTTGTAGGGGACTGTTGCTGCTGCTGCTGCTGCTGTGCCAGAGCCTGGACCTGTAACTGGCTTGCAGACTGTGCTGTTGCCTGAGCTGGTAAGGATGCAAGGGACTGTTGAGAAGGGGATGGAGTCTGTTGAAGTCCCTGGTTCATTGGGCCTGGTCCTGAGGGCCGCTGCTGGCTGTAAGGAATGTGGGATTGCTTCCCAGCTTGCACCTGGTTTCCTGCGGGTGAATGAGCTGCAGGCTGAAGAAAGGTTCCTGGGACAGAAACACCACCTGGGAAGGTGTATCCTGAGCTCATAGAGAAAGCAACAGGTGGAGGGATAACATAAGCTGGAGGTGGGAAGCCTAAAACAATAAATAAAAGAATCCACATTAAAACAGGAAATTCTAAAGTAAGATATACTTAAAAGGCCTTTTAGATGTTACTTCCCACCTCTTCTCCAGGGTTATGTATGGTCACTGTTGACTCCCTCCCCTAATCCTAGTGGATCTCCAGATGTTTTTAGACTCCAGCTCTCTTAATCCTTCACTATTGGCTATGCTGGCTTTGGCTGATGTGAGCTGTAGACCAAAAACTTCTGCAGGAGCTTGGCTGTCAACTCAAGCTTTAAAGCAGTGGTTCTCAACCTTCCTAATGCCGTGACCCTTTAATATAGTTCCTCTTGTTGTGGTGACCCCCAACCATAAAATTATTTTCATTGGTATATGCAAATATGTGTTTTCTGATGGTCTTAGGCGACCCCTGTGAAAGGGTCATTCGACCCCCAAAGGGGTCCTGACCCACAGGCTGGGAACCACTGCTTTAAAGAGTTTCGTTCTGCACAGCAAAGAAGATCCTACATTCAAATGCAGGCTCTGTTTCAGTACAGTGTGCCCACATCAACTGTGGGCTTGCTATCCACAGTTTGGCAAGCCCTGGCTTTTTCAATGGGCATGTGTAAGTGGATGCGCGCACCCACTGAAAACAATGGGACTTAAGGTCCAATGTTTTTTGCTATACGGGAATGGGGTGGGTGGCTCATGGAACAGATCCCCCATAGATAGCAAGGGGCAACTGTATTACTTTCCCGCCTGGAGAAAGTGAAATGTGTGTATGCATACAATTGTGTGTACAAGTGTGTAGCTCTACTCCATTTCTCTCATGGGGACAATTCTGGAACAACGGAGTACAACATTCTAGCAGGTCCTTGGGGTTTGCTTCTGTAATTTCCCTGCAGTTCTTACACATATTCTTGTGTGTACATTATTTTTTCCAACACCAAAAATTAGTCTCCATATTAGGAAATGTGTACATTTTGTGGCAACAGAATTTCCACCACAGCTACAGAAATGGAGAGAAATTATACATGAGGTGACATCCCATTTAACACATGTGGAAAAAGGGTGCTTCAGTTGTCATTCAGAGATTGGAAAAGATACCAAATCTTTGCCTAATAAGAATTATGTATTGTGGCACTAAGCATCTACAAAATCACACCCACTCAGGTTCCAGTTTCGCAAAAGGTGAACACTTCTTTACCATAGCCAACTTTAATCATATGTCACCAATTGTTTTTTACCTGGTCTGCTGGGAAGCGGGGGGAAAGCTCCTGGATGGTGGATGGGGATGAACTGGGAGTTGCTCGCCTGGTTTGGAGATTGAGTTACTGGTGTTTTCCTAGCTTCAGACACTGGAGTCTTCCTCAGCTCTGTCTGGGATTTGACCTAGGAAGGCAAGCCATTCAAAGGATTATGAAATGTATTCCTTAGCTTACTTTCCCGCAATTTCTTAAGATGATAACACTGTATGGACTTCCCAAGATCCACAAGGATTCTATTCCACTCTGACCTACAGTGAGTGCCATTGGATCCCCCACATATGACTTGGACAAGTTTCTGGCCAATTACAATTACAAACCCATATAGGGCAACCCCCCACTACATCAAGGACTCAGTTCACTTCATAGGAAAAATAAACAACCTTGAACTTAAACCAAGAGACATACTAATCAGCTTTGATGTGGTCTCCTTGTTCACCAAAGTCTCCATAATGGACACCATGGCACTCATCTGACAAATTTTTCTGGAAGACATAACAGCCCTGTTTGAACATTGCCTCACCACAAGCTATTTCTTGGAGGGTTTCAAGAGGGCAGTTAAGACGGATCTCTTCTGGCAAGCCTATCCACCCAAATCTTCTGTAACAACATAATTCACTCTTCTATCCAGGATCAGAAGATTTTATCTTATAAATATTGACTGCACTGTTTTTAACTATTTTAATGTTTGAAATTATTCTTGTATTTTATTGTTACTGTTGGGTTGTAATCCCACCTTGATCCACCTGGGAGAGGCGGGAAAATAAAAATAAATGTTATCATCATCATCATCATCATCATCATTTCCAATGGGACAATGGATTTTACAAGCAGAGAGATGGGGTAGCAATGGGAAGCCCTCTGAGCCCTGTTATAGCAAATGTTTACATGGAACACTCTGAAAAGCAAGCCCTGGAAACAGCACCAAAAAAGTCCACAAAATGGTTCCGATATGTGGATGACACTTTCATCATTTGGAGCCATGGAGAAGAAGATCTGGCTGTGTCTCTGAACCATCTCAACAACATCCACCCTAACATCCAATTCACAATGGAAAAAGAAAAGGAAGGGACAGTGCCATTATTGGATGTCCTGGTCATCCACAAACCTAACCAACATTTGCATCCCACAATATACAGAAAACCTACACACATGGACAGATACCTGCACAAGAACTCCAACCATCACGCAGGACAAAAAAGAAGCACAATAAAAACACTGGTAGGCTGGGCAAAACGAAGTATTCTTCTTTATTTTAGAAAAAGGCCCATCACTTGGTGAAAGGCAAGAGTGTAATCTGTCCTAGAAGCACTAACCCCACTCTATTCTCCCATCCGTGTGAGCACAAACAATTATGCCTGCTGGAATTCTGTAAGCTCTTTGGCATCTTTTTGCTTTGCTTTGTCATTTAGATCTCTTGTTACATGACCCTAAAGTTTTACCCTCAACAGGTCATACCAAAATCCCCCAAACCTTCCCTCTATTTACACATGAGGTCAACTTATAGTCGAGTATATATGGCACTTCACTGCATATGCATTTTAAAAATACAGTGGTGCCTCGGGATATGAAATGATCGCGTTACGAAATTTCCGGGATACGAAAAAGTCGGATTGGCAAAAACTGTTTCGGGTTACGAAATATTTTTCGGGTTACGAAATTCATTTCGGCGCAAAATTCAAATGCTGCTATAGGCTTTCCAGTGCTAACGGAGTATTTCGGGTTACGAAATTTTCGGGTTACGAAAGGAATGGCGGAACGAATTAATTTCGTATCCCGAGGCACCACTGTAACTGTGAGACACATACAACCACAATCCCTTTTGCAGGCTATCATAAGCTTCAATGGTGCAAACTGTATGGTTTGGGAACTACAGCAGAGAAAGGTGTACTCTCTTTGCCTGGTTTAAAGCCCCAGTTCATTTCCCATCCTAAGACTACCCCTCCTTGCCTTCCACTTTCTTTGCTGGTCTCTCTTCTCCTCTTCGTCCCCTTCATGATTCATTCAGCTCTACCTCAGTTAGAAACCCTGAACTTGGTGCCTCTCCTTATTTCCATTTATTTTTTCTACTCTCCCACCATTTAAGTCTTTTTCTCTCACACCAATCTTGTTCTACTTCCACAAATTCAAATCTATATATCATTTTTTTATTTATTGTGCAAATCAGGTAGAAGACCATGAATGGATTGAGCAACACCCAGACACATACATATCCTTGATTTCTCTGTGAGAAATATTCCTTTGAAAGCTACTTCACAGATAGGAAAAAGAAGGCCAGGCTTTTTTAGATCTTTTGCACAGAACATAAGAGGTGTACGACCTACAGCCCAAGGTGTCTGATGCATACCTATGACCTATTTTCTTTGACACCTTCTTGTCAGAGAACTTCATGTCTTTAACAGCTGCAAGAGATGCAGAAATGGAGAGTCTATAAAGTTTGAGATCTTTTTAAAAGAAGTTGAAGCTGAATCCAGACAGTCAGAGGTGCTTACTGTCAAAGGTCCTAAGCTGGGTTTGGTGGTGTGTCAACCAGTGCTGGATGAAGTTACTCCCCCTCTGAAAGACTATGTTCACAGCCTGAGGGTGCGTCTGGATCCGTTACTTCAAATGACAGCACAGATAGATGTGATGGTCAGGAGTGCTTCTAGTAGCTTCGGATGATACACCAGCTGTGCCCCTACCTAGAGCTGGAGGACCTAAAGATGGTAGTGCTTGTACTGGTAACCTCAAGGCTGGACTTCAACAAGGTGCTGTACATGGGGCTATTTCTGTTCCAAGTTTGGAAACCAACTAGTTCAAAACATGGCAGCGAGGTAGATTACTGGGACACCCAGTAGTGATCATGTTACACCAGTATTAAAATCACTCCACTGGCTCCCAGTTAGTTTCTGGGCAAGATATAAAGTGTTGATTATTACCTTTAAAGGCCAACATAGTTTGGGTCCAGGTTACCTACAGGATCGTCTCCTCCTATATAATTCTCAGGTCCTCTGGTGGACATTTACTCCAGTCAGCCAGGCCCAGGACTAGGTTGGCAACTGTCAATCAGAGGACTTTCTCTTCAGCCGCCCCTTGACTGTGGAATGACCTGCCAGAACAGATTTGACAACTTAATATGCTATCTGAATTTAAAAGAGCTTTAAAGGCCAGTCTCTTCCAGCAGGCTTATCCAGATTTTATTAATTTGTGAATTTTAAATTGATTTTAAAAGTGGATTATCCTCTGTTCTATTAAATTGATGTGTATATTAATTGTTGTTTCCTGTCTCAATCCATGGGGAGAGGTGGGTAAGAAATAATAATAATAATAATAATAATAATAATAATAATAATAATAATACGGGGAGAAAGGGGTGGCAAGATGCTGCGCCTTTCTGCCCCCGATGGAGGCCACAGTAACCAATCGGTGCGGCCTCTGGGAGTCCTAAAAAGAACCTGTTCCCAGTGGGTTCTTTTTAGGGTACACGTGGGGTGCCATTGGCCAACTCACACACACTGGTAACATCCATGCAACGCTGTTTGGATGTTGCACCGCATGTACGTCATCATGGTGGCCCCTATGTGGATGGGGGTGAGTCATGATGGTGCCTGGACAGCGAGGTAGGGTTCGGTAACGTGCAGACGCTCCACTGTAGTGCATGTACTGGCACCAGTCTGTACCAGGTCAATGATTCAACAATAAAAAGCAGAATGAGCTCAGGCTCATTAGAGAGGTTGGGAACAGAAAAAAGGGGCTTTTTGGGTATGTTTGCAGGAAAAAGAAGAAGGAAATGGTAGCTCCATTACGTTAAGAGGATGGTGAAATACTAACAGAAGGCAGAGAAAAGGCAGAATTACTCAACACCTTCTTTGCTTCAGTCTTCTCACAAAAGGAAAAGAGTGCTCAACCTGAGGAAAATGGAGCAGAGGACACAATAGGGAAAATGCAGAACAGAATAAGTAATGAGGTAATACAGGAATACCTGGTTAATCTAAATGAATTTAAATCTCCAGAACCAGATGAACTACATCAAAGGGTATTAAAAGAGCTGGCAAATGTAATCTCAGAGCCATTGACAATAATCTTTGAGAACTCCTGGAGAACAGGAGAAGTCCTAGCAGACTGGAGGAGGGCAAGCGTTGAACCCATCTTCAAAAAGGGAAAAAGGGAGGATCCCAACAATTATTGCCCAGTTAGTCTGACATCAATACCAGGAAAGATTCTACAGCAGACCATTAAACAGAGAGTCTGTGAACATTTAGAAGGGAATACCATTATCACAAAAAGTCAACATGGGTTTCGGAGAAACAAGTCATGCCAGACTCATCTGATCTCTTTTTTTGATAAAATTACCAGTTTGGTAGATGAAGGGAATGTTGTGGATATTTCATACCTTGATTTCAGTAAGGCCTTTGACAAGACTCGCCATGACATTCTTGCACACAAGCTAGTAAAATGTGTGTTAGACAAGGCAAATGTTAAATGGATTTGTAATTGGTTGACTGGCTGAACCCAAAGGATGCTCAACAATGGCTTGCTTCTCTTTATCTTGGAGAGAGGTGACCAGTGGGGTGCCACAAGGTTCTGTCCTGGGCCCAGTGCTATTCAACATCTTTATGAATGACTTAGATGAAAGAACAGAGGGCAAGTTTATCAAATTTACAGATGAAACCAAATGGAGAGGAATAGCTAATACCCCAGAGGACAGGAGCAAAATTCAAACTGACCTTAATAGATTAAAAAGCTGGACCAAAGCTAGCAAAATGAATTTCAACACAGAGAAATGTTAGGTACTGCACCTAGGGCAAAAAACCGAAATGCAAAGTTATAGGATGGGGGACACCTGGCTCAACGAGACATGTGAAAGGAATCAAGGAGTCCTAGTAAACCACAAGTTGAACATGACTCAACAGTGTGATGTGGCAGCTAAAAAGGCCAATGTGAGTCTAGGCTGCATCAATAGAAGTATAGTGTCTATATCAAGGGAAGTAATAGTGTCGCTCTATTCTGCCTTGGTAAGGCCTCACCTAGAATACTGTGTCCAGTTCTGGGCACCACAATTAAAAAATGATGTTGACAAATTGGAGCTTGTCCAGAGGAGGGCGCCTAAAATAGTGAGAGGTCTGGAAACAATGCCTTATGAGGAAAGACTTAGGGAACTGGGTATGTTTAGCCTGGAGAAGAGATGGTTAAGGGGTCATATGATAGCCTTCTTTAACATTAGGAGGAACTTTCTGACAGTAAGAGCTGTTCGACAGTGGAACACACTCCCTCGGAGTGTGGTGGAGTCTCCTTCCTTGGAGGTCTTTAAACAGAGGCTGGATAGCCATCTGTCAGGGATGCTTTCATTGTAATTCCTGCATGGCAGGGGGTTGGACTAGATGGCCCTTGTGGTCTCTTCTGATTCTACAATTCTATCATTCTATGAAATACCAAGTAGCAGCAAACCAGCTAGATGTCAACCTTGCCTTCCTTTTACCTCAGACATATTTTGGAGGTGTTTCCTCTCTTTGCAAGGTGTATTGCACCTTTTCTCTGGAGAAGAAAATGCAGAAAAGCTGAACCATGGAAAATTCAACCTTTTGCATGGAAATGTTTTCATCTATAACTGAAGCATGGTTTGAACCATAATAATAATGCAAACAGCCATCAGGAACATAACCACATGGATTCACCTGCAAAGTAGACCAACTATTCCTAAACAGTTTTAGCTGGAGCTCTAAGAAAACAGCACCTATCACATACTACAAGGGATTATTCGTAAAAGAATTATCCACAGCAAGTTGATTTTCTCCCTAGCTGCTCAATATTTCCCCACTAGAAATACAATGGGCCCTTGCCTTACGTGGGGATCCGTTCTGGACCCCCCTGCATAAGGCTAATTCTGCATACGCTGGAGCCCCATTCATTTCAATGGGTCTCATGTATGGGTGGTGCGGCGGTGCGCCATGGACGCGTGCCCCATTCATTTGAATGGGATGCACTGCCACCCGCGGCTTCAGCGTGTACGCTCACGTCCATGTAAAGTGCATCCGCGTATAACACGGGCGCACTGTACATCAGAGGTATTCCACCCAAAATACAATCCCATCCAGGTTGGGCAAGGAAAATGTTTAAAAGGCACAATTTCTACTCTGATATTAGCCTTCTGCACTGGTCACTTGGGTAAAGAACACAACTAAAAACACTGAGCTTTCATAAGGTAGCAGTGATCATGAGGTAGAGCTGGTGCCATCATATAATCATTTATACCTAACAAAGCCAAGTTCTGAGCAGCATTATATAGCAACTTCAAACACACTAGAAAACATATAAAATAATTTATACACTGTAGTTTTTTGTGGGTTTTTCGGGCTATGTGGCCATGTTCTAGAAGATTTTCTTCCTGACATTTCGCCAGGCTCACACAGTACGTACACACACACACACACACACCCATTTTTTTCCAGGCAAGCATTCTCTGAAGATGCCAGCCACAGATGCTGGCAAAATGTCAGGAAGAAAATCTAGAACACGGCCACATAGCTCGAAAAACCCACAAAAAACTACGGATGCCGGCCATGAAAGCCTTCGACGTCAAATTTGTTTGTGGTTTGTGTTTGTGGATTTCAATGGCTTGCCTGTGCATCCTGACATGGTAGTGGTTGGCATGGTCCAGAATGTCAGTGTTTTCAAACAGTATTTTATGCCCAGGATGGTTTGTGGCATGTTCTGCTACTGCTGATTTTTCTGGCTGGCCCAGTCTGCAGTGCCTCTCGTGTTCCTTGATTCTGGTTTTGCACACTGCGTTTAGTGGTCCCTATGTAGACTTGTCCACAGCTGCATGGTATGTGGTAAACTCCTGCAGCTGTGAGAGAGTCTCTCTGGTCCTTGGCTGAGCGAAGCATTTGCTGGATTTTCTTCGTTGGTTTGCAAACCATTTGAAGGTTGTGCTTCCTCACCACTTTGCCTACTCTGTCTGTGACTCCTTTGATGTATGGTAAAAATACCTTCCCTTTGGGTGGCTGCATTCATTATGAGCTCTGAATTTCAGCCCAGCAAGTCAATTCACAAAAACTTACAGCCCACTTTCCTGCAAGAAACTTGGTGTCCATATCAACACATCTCCAGCAAGAACCATCACAGCTTGACTGCACTGCCCTGCCTGGAGGGATTTTTGTCTCATATCGCTTGTCATGTGTTTAATTTCCATGTGTCCACTTCCATCTTCATCTAAACATGCTGCAACAGCTAGGTCTTTGGTATGGGAGGAATGGGTCTAGGCAAATTTCTATTTCTTGTTCTCTTTACCACACTGAAAGAATAAGCGTCACAGCACAATCTGATACATATCTATTCAGAGGTTCAACTGAATTTCCTGGTAAAGTGTTCACATTACTATACCCTTAATCATTAAACCTGCTAATTGTTTAAATTAAATCAAACCCCAAGCAGAGTGCATTGCAACTGCCTAATCTGGAGGCTACTAGAGAAGAATCGCTATTTCTGCACAAAACCGGCAACAGTTGGTGAACCAGACATAGCCTGGAAACAGGTATTCCTAGCCACCAAGGCAACCCTATCAACCAAAACCATTTTACTCCCTCCTAGACTTGACATCTCAAAACATACAGTATCTGCCCATTTTTGTCTAGATTCAGTTTCAGCCTATTCTATAGTTTAAAGGTAAAGGTTGTCCCTTGACATGAATGTCCAGTCATAACTGGTGCTCATCTTCATTTCTAAACCGAAGGGCCAGTGTTATCTGAGGACTGCTCTGGTGGTCATCTGGCCAGCATGACTCCACCGAATGCTGTTATCTTCCCACTGAGAAATGGTACCTATTTATCTTCTTGCATTAGCATGCTTTCGAACTGCTAGGTTGGCAGAAGCTGGGACTAGTGACAGGAGCTCACCCCATCGTGCAGCACCCAGGCTTCTAACTGCCAACCTGCCAATTTGGCAATCAACAGAGTCAGCGTCTTAACCATTGAGCCACTGTGCTCCTAATCCAGCCTATACTGCCTTCAATATGCCAATGCCAAAAGTGACTCTCTCTCTTTTTTAAACAAGTAATCTATTTTATTATTGCAATAGTTCAATTCTATTTTAATGACCACTTTTGTATGTCTTTAATTTTACTGTGCTTTTAAATTGTACACTGCTTTGAGTCCCAATATTTTGGTGAAGAAGTGGGATGTAAATACCATCTTCATCAATATCATCTCCTCCCCCTTTTGATTCAGATGCAAGAGAGAGTTACAATTAAGGATTGCCATCGTACTGATGGCATCTCACTCTAAATCTTCTGACAGTATTTCCTAATGGTTTCACATAGATGTTGAAAAGAACAGGAGACAAAATGGATCCTTCAAGACACCACCAATTCACTCCCAAAGTGTTGAGCAAATGGCTACCGCTGCAATCCTCTGGAAACTCTCTTGGAGAAAACAGCAGACTCAATGTAACACAGTGCCCAGGACTCTCAACCTATGGAGGCAAACTAGAAGAATACTGTGAAGAGTTCTATGAAGATAATGATTACAAAGTCTTACCTGTACTGCTACATTTTGCTTTCCTGCTTCTTGCATCTTTTCCATGCCACATTTCTTGACTTCATTCTTTCGCTTGTTGTTGTTGTCCTTCTTTGCATCATTTTTATTGGCTGTTATTCCTTTGCTATAGTCCCTTCTATCCCTACCCACTTCCTTATTTAGATAGCTTCGACTCTGCTCTCTGTTCACCTCTCGAGGTTTAATGTTCTCTTTGAATGTCACCATTGGCTTATCTCCGGAGTCACAGCTGCTGCTCAGGTTTCGACCTGTTGACAGCACTGATTTCAGTCCTGGGCTTCCATCCACAAATTGTGGTTCTGATGCTTCCTGCAAAATATGACTCTGTTTGGCTTCATTATGCTCATCAAACAGCATTTCTGGAATCTCTGTCAAAAATAGGAGCTTTCCAACCTCATTTTCACACTGGATCAGCCTTCATGAGAAAGATAAAAGGAAATGACCTCATATTACTGATCAAATTCTCACGACCAACCAAAACTACACAAGAACATTTATTTATTATTTAAAGCACTTATATCATGCTCATCACCTGGAAAGGATCTCAAAACAAGTAAGTTGATAGCTATTGTGAATAATTATTCTAAGAAGGCTGAAAGAACAATCCACAACCACTGGCTTATTCCTTTGTGCCAGCTGTTCAAGGCAGAAGACTAATGTTCTGAGTCTAGACTGTTAGTGTGGTTGCTTCTCTCTCTCCCCCCTTCACTTTTGTTATATAACCTTGCACAGTTGAAGATAAAAATCAATGAGATGGATGTTTAAAAGTTAGAAATTGTCAGATCTTCCTTTCTTGCCCCTCTTCATTCCCCTCTTTCTAAATTATATTTCTCCTTTCTCCCAGTGTGGGACCTAAGGCAGCACACAACACCTTAAAAGCACAATACCGTTTAAACAACTGCTAACATAAAAAGTAAAATAATTTTCCTTTGAAGGGAGTGTTGACCAAATCTGCTCTTGACTTCTGATCTGCTTCTCAATGGTTTAACCACAGAGATCTATGACCCAAGGTAGTAACTGAACGGGCAGCAAAAACCACGTGGCATCATATCCCACATACTGCAGTGTGAGGCTGTACAGACTAGCCATTAAAACTGGCCTGGGGGTGGAGTCAGGGTGTGGCATCCACACAACACATACCCCAACTCTGCCCCTAGATGGGTGTGATGCCGTACACCACACCACACGGCAGACAGTGCTCCTCTGGTACTGCATCTAGGTGAGGGAGTGCCGAAAAGCTTTTATGGTGTTTTCTTCCAGCATTTTTTTCTTTTTGTCTGAGAAAGCATGAAGCCTCCATATTCTTCTACATCAGCATTTTTCTTTTTCTTTCTTGCTAAGTCTCTTGATGCTGCCATAGCTTGCTGACTATTAACCTACGCCTAATTAATATTTGAATGGGTTTTTTCTTGGTAGCATGAGAGAGAGAAAGAGAGCGCGCAAAAATCTCAACCAGCTGGCAAAACAGGAGAAGAAAAACTGATGGGAAGAGAGAAAGGAGCAATGCTAATACTAATGATAATAATAATAAATTTATTTATATACTGTCTTTCTAAAAAGACACATAAAATACATAAAATGCATAAAGGATTTACATAAGCAAATAAATAAAATACCTAAACAGTATATAACGTACACAAACTAAAATTCCATCCCTCATCCCTTAACTAAAATACAACCATCATTAAACATTAAACAAAATTACATAAACAATGACATAAAATACATAAACAATTTGCATAAGCAAATAAATAAAATACCTGAACAAAACATAAAATATACAACTGAAATTCCATCCCTCATCCCTTAGCTAAAATACAATCATCATTAAACGTTACACACTAATAATAATAATAATAATAATAATAATAATAATACAGAGGTGCTGTCCTCTCTCTTGCCTCTTTACAGTATAGTAGCAACAGTATGGTACAATATGGTAGCAACAGTATAGAACATTGGTCTTCTGCCTTGAACAGCTGGCACAAGGGAATAAATTAATGATCCTACATTGCTCCTTTTGCCTTCCTGACAATGATAGATCATTGAAAACAAACCGCTCCCTGTCCTAAGGCTCACACTAAAAAAAAGATGCAAAAGGAAAAATGAAGTGGGGGTGGAGGGTGGAAAGATGCAAGGAAATCATATGCGCAGCTTTTTGATGGTAGTTCTAGTGAATCTGAAAGTGAAATGAGACCAAGCCAGAGAGGACCACAGTCTTTACTAAGCAAGAAGGAGCGGTAATCACTTTAGCAGAAAGCAGGTCTGCTTTCTCCATATACATACAAATGTGCAAATTAAGTTGTGGATATCAAATTAAAGAAACCAACTTAAGCTGTAGCCCTACTGCCTTACATATTAAACAACCTGTCAATGGCTATATCTATATCTTCTATTATATACATTTTAGTAATTGCCTAGTATGACAACCATCCCCCCAAACACTTGACTTGTATAGTGTTATATACAATGTTCAATAGCATATATCCTTACATCAGCTTTAACACCTGTCATTATGATCAGGCAACAGCCACTGGGAAGCAAAGAGAAAATTCATACACAGAGGGGCACAGAATGACAGTAGCAGTTATGCAGACAGATACCTGGGCTGGTTGTCAGCAATCCATTTGCCTGTGAAGATCAGGCGCTGTTGCCGTATACGTCGATGTTGCCCTTCTTTGTCTCCGGTAATCCCCTGATGGCCTTTGGAGAAATCTAAGTTCCTATATGTTGAAATAAACAGAGATAGAAAGATAAAGAAAAAATCAGGCTATAAACCAAGCACATACATGAGGCCAACATAGTTCATGCATAATCTTAGCAAAGCCCTCACTTTTAGTATATAACTAGACACACAAAATTTAAATCTAGTTTCAGGCAATTTCACTGTAGCGTTCTGCAGATAAATTTTCATACAATGTACCTTGAGTGTTTCACAGCAGGGAACAATGTCCTGTCTTATATACAAAACCATGTGCCTACTTTCAGTCTATAAGCTTATTGTAGTAGGGACCTTTCAAATCTATTCTTTATAGGCAGTTATGTACATACAATAGATATTAAAACTACAAAAGAGGACCATATAGACTGAAATTATAGCACTGTAAAGAACTTCCTATCCTATTTGTCTTCAGATTGCAAGATCTTTTAAATCTGTTTATTTCAAGGTAATTATGCTTAGCACTGCAGTCGAAGAGCCCGGCCAGATAATAAGTTGGAGGTCCTGTATTTACTCAAATAAAGGATCTGTTTGGCCTTGCACAACACAACACAGAATAAAGTAGAGTATTCATGACAGCAGGAATTGCTTTAAATCTGTACTCAAGAATGCTGGGAGAAAAGTACTATCTGAAAAATCCCCAAGTTTAAAAAAATATTTTAGATCTACATCTATGCACAGCCAGATCTGTTTTAAGAACCACCTTAGAGATTTCCCAGCTTCTGAGCAAATATTGTCAATTTCATATAATTTCCTAATTCTTTGCTATTAGGTAGACTTCTGCTTCCCCCAACCACAACCTCTGAATACACACTTTTCTTTTGCTGAAGAACAACCATTATTACCCCCTTAGAGATTTTAGATGCCTGAAAATGCTGGTGTACTCTAAGAGAGTAGATAATTACCACACTACTCTTTTATAACTCTGCTATTCAACTTTAACTGCTCTGGTTGCTTCCTGTTGCATTCTGGGATTTGTAGTTTAAGGAGGGGCATTTAGAATTCTCAGCCAGAGGGCTCTTAGGTCTCACTGAATTACAAGCCTCAGAATGCAAGAGGAGCCAGCCAGAGCAGGAAAAGTGGAATTGCAGCACTATAAGAGTGTAGTGCTCTTCTAGTAATGTGGTAAATGTACTTTTATTGAAGAGGAATATGGAGACTGGTGAAACAAACCACAACTGCTCTACAAAGTGATATACCAGCAGATCTCATGCTACTAACATGCTTCTTTCATGAGCTCTTGCTGCCCCCAGATGGCATCTAGGAGAGTGAGACAACCACCAGCTATTAATCCTCAATGTAAATGATCAGTTCCTTCAACCTTCCTCACAATTTCAACTTTTATGATGTTCTCTATTTAATTTCCAGATATAAATATAAAAAATGAAAATGATCTTGGATTTCAGAATTTTTAAAGGTATGCCACAATATGAAAGGCGCTGATGCACATGTTTAAGGTTTAGATCTACCATACAGTCAGTCTTCCTTTTGGACTGAAACAGAGGAATGTGTTTCCATGAAAGGTAACCTGAGCAAACATTTTGTCAAACCAATATTTCCATCAGTTTGAAAGCTAAATGCTGCACTTGTGACAAATAAAAATACTACCTAAAACTTTTCTCACATTACTGCATGTCAGTTATCCTTTAATTGTATCTAAAGAAATAAAAAAATCAAGTATACTAAAACAGATATGAGTCTGAGGACATCCAAACTAAGCTCACTGAAATTTTTACAGGAACAATAAAGAATCACAGAATCAAAGAGTTGGAAGAGACCACAAGGGACACACCCCTGCAATGCAGAAATACATGAGAAAAGCACTCCCAAAGAAACCTCCAAAAAAAGGAGACTCCACCATACTCAGAGGGAGTGTGGGCCCGAACAGATAGGCCAAAATAAAGCTGCTTCGGGTCACTTTGGAGGTATGCTGTTTAAATGACATGCACATCTTAAGGGTCCAGAAGCTGCGCCAAAGCTGTGCTCTAGTCCTTAGGACTGGAGCATGGCTTTGGAGTGGTTTCCAACCTCTTAGGACGCATGCATCATTTAAACAGCAAACCTCCAAAGTGACCCGAAGCAGCTTTATTTTGGACTGTCTCTTCGGGACCTGTGTTTCACTGTCAAACAGCTCTTACTGTCAGGAAATTCTTCCTAATGTTGAGGTGGAGTCTTTTTTCCAGTAGTTTGAATCTATTACTCCGGGCCCTATTCTCTGGAGCAGCAGAAAATAAGCTCTATCCATCCGTAATATGACATCTCTTCAATTTTTTAAACATGGCTATCATGTCACCCCTTAACCTTCTCTTCTCTAGGCTAAATATAACCAGCTCTCAAAGCCACTCCTCATAGGGCTTGGTTTCCAGAAGGAACAATTAATACAACAGAAATATTGAAGGAGATGAGAAAAGAAAGCACACATAGCCAAGTGTGATGCCTTTGTGATGACATCTTTAAATATTATCTGTCACGAACAATAAGATGTTGCCTCTACAGATCACTCACCTGAAGGAAGGTCTCAGAGCTAAGAATCCCTGCAGTTCAAACTCCTCTGGAAGAGGTGTGGCTAGTAGACAATCACAGAAAGTGATGAATCACTATGCAGGACTTCATCATTAACAAATCTAGTACACTATTAAATGAAGATCCATCAAATTTAAGCTCTTCCTAATCCTACTTATTTCTGCTGGAGAATTATGCATATTGACAACAACGTATATCAATGGGATACATAAAAGTTTACCTTTGTATAGGTAGCACCCTCAAGAATAATATTTATGTCCACAATAAAAGTTAAACAAATGTATTTTAATGCAAGGTAACATAAAATACTCTCCCAATGTAAAAACAAAATGGCAGTGCTCTCCTTCCAATGGTAATCCATTGAAGTATATCTTCCAAATTGATAGGGGAATATTCTTACCATTAGGGCAGGAAAGGTCTTCCTCATGAGGCTGGAAACTATTCAGAAGAGAAATCAGCCACGGCCAAATGCTGCAAGCAAAAAAAAAAATTCACACTTACAGTTTACAAGTCTATTTTTTTACCAGTCCTACTGCTTCGTTTGTCTTCTGTCACACTTCTTGTTGCACCTGAATAATCTCCATTCTCTAAGAAATCTACCAAATTTCTCTTCCCAAACTGTATCAGCAATATCACTGTTTGAAAAAGACAGCACGGTGCCCATGGTGCTGCATAACTGTCTTCTAACAGAGAACTCGTTTCCTTTTATGTAATGTTTCAACTCATTGCGTATCCCCAATAAATTTTAAGGCACTAGTGGAACTTCTATGGCATGCCTAAACAAAAACTTCTTTACTCCACCATTATAGCAGTGTAATATTGTTACTTTTTTGCATCACCAATGACATAGTGAGTACCTAGGCTTTCTTCTACATCAGCAGCTGCAGTCAGAATGAATGAAGTATAGGAAAATGATTTTTTTCCCTTTCTTTGGAACAGAGCAAGCTAATTACATTCCCTTGAAAACTAGCCATGCCACTGTAGACGAATATAGGGCAATTCCAAGGAAGTCCAGGGGAACTTTTGGTAATTCCCACCACTGCCCACAATAATTCAGACTACCAATAGCTTGATCATGCAGCTTTTCATTTCCCCCATTCCTTTTAATTAAAAATAATCAGCGTGCCCAGATCCTCTCTAACAAAGTTTCTTCCAGATGTAAGAGAATCCAAGCTAACTGCAAAAAGACAACATAGCAGCAATGTTCCTTTCCAACGTATATGACAACTGTTATCCTTCTCTATTTTCTTCAGCGAGAGGAATGAAGAGAAATGTTGCCTTTTTCTATGGATTCTTATAACTCTGGATAAAGTAAGCAGGAAATGTGCTGCCTGATGTTTAACCCAAATGTATAAGGAGGGAAGAATAGGAAATAGATCTGTTGGTGCCTTTATTTTGTCCAATAGCAACAACAGGTACATTTGTATACCGCTTATCAGTGCTTTTAAGCATTCCCTAAGCAGTTTACAATGCTTAAGTTAATTATCCCCAAATGTTGGATTCTCATTTTAGCAACATCTGCATGGATGAAAGGTTTAGTGGACCCTGGAACTCTGTCTGGAATCAAACTCACAACCTTGTGGCTGCGAATGGCTGCAGAACCGGCATTTAACCACTGCATGACCAGGGCTCTTTTAACCAGCAGACCACATGCTACAAATGCTTATTAAATATGTTCCACTGTAGTCCAGAATTACATAATGAACAGATTCTAGATGGAAGTCTATTGCATGGACTAATGAAGCTGCACAAACTGTCTACATGAGAGTTTAGATGCAGAAAGTATGGTTGTCTTGCACTGTTCAGAAAGACAGGGACTGGAGGAATATCTACTATGAATTTCTAATACAGAAAATGGTCATTTTCTTCAGCTAATCTGTGAGAATTAAATGAATTATGAAAAAAAAACTGGTGTGGAGCTTCTTAAGTAAAGCAACCAAAGAGTGCTGCATGAAGATAGGTAAGAGGGAGGAACACTTCAGTGTTGAATGAAGTGCAAACTGGACCAGGTTGACTCCTAAAGAGTTGGCAGCAATTACTACCAGGCCATATGGGTACAGGTCATATAGCACATTGTGGCGGGTCACTGGGAGAGTGGCGCTCCCCTTCAGCCAATCAGGTTCAGGCTGGCTGCAAAGGTGTAGAGGGCTGCAAAACAACATTTGGAAAAAAGCTCCCATTAACACGTATACAGGGGGGAAAACATGCCTAAGAACTTGTAGTCAATAATAAAAGACTAAATCCATATTATACAATTAACCTTTTTATTTGGAATGTCCAATACAAGGAAAGGCACAACACTCTTTTTGCCAAGGACTCAAGGTGAACTGCTCATCCTGGTAAATCCACACATTTCAGAATACAGAATCTAGTCACCAAAGCTGATTTTTAACTTCTTCTAGCCATGAATACTAACTGCCACTACTGATGTTGATGTATGCACATGAAACAGTAGAACACATCAAACTTAACTGATATCATTAAGGACTTCAGTTTAATAAAAATAAATTGCAGCACTACCACAGATCATCACCTAAAGTGATGTATGATATTCAGATCAAGTCTCAGAACTACACAGGGAAATAAATTGCTTTGGTTCAAATACTATCATCCAGATGTTACAATACTATATTTCCATACATTCCACCATTGCTAAGTATGTAAATGATGAAAATCATTTAGTGGGCATAGCTAGCTGTAACATCTTCAAAAAGGTTATATGTTTGTTAGTCAAGGCACAACCGTGACAGCAGAAATATCTGAGAACAGTAAGATTTCCACTCTGCCATAAGCCTGCTATGGATGAGTTTTTAGCTCTATATTGCTGTATCTTAACTGGTCATGCATCAATTCCACCTCTTGGCCAAGACAATCATACATCAGACATAATAACTGCAGTGGACCTATGTGCATAGTTACAAACTACGTAGATGTTTGCCAGATTTTTATGCATGATAACTGCGTGGTGGGGCCCATAAGTGCTGGACTTTACATGCACAGACTTCACTAAGGTACTATATTCAATATGTGGATATTCAATGGAAACAGATTAGGCATAATGTTTGGGTAAATTCTGCTTCTCCACAATATGTACGGCTTGAAGTGTGTTGAGCCTAGAAACTAATTACGTTCTGAACTGAAGGCACACAGTGTCCCAAACTTGTTGAAGCAGAGAAGAGCTGGTGTGCTTGGACAGGAGACTGCTGAGGGACCAGGACCAAGATCAGATTTAAAGAGAGAGGCAAAGCAGAAGAGATAGTTGCTGGGGAGCAAGTAACAAATCTTAGCTAAATCATGGAATAGGATCAGTCATTCACCTTGCTGGGACATACTGGTGAGAGTATGCTGCTATGTTTCAAAAACATCAGTTCAGTACCAAATTTTGGGAAAACTCAAGACAGTGGATTCCATACTTCTGATTTGTGAGCAATAGCTTGAATGCATCTAAAGAAGGTGCCCAAACCAATGACATGACTTTTGCCATGGCTCTGAATAACACTTAGAAACCCTAAAATGGGGTGGGCAGTTTTAATGGGCTCATTCCCCCAAACCTCAAGCCCACTTTGTCACCAAACATACTGGAAACAGGCAAACTGGAAAAACGCTTTAACCCGATCAAGCAAATCTTACAGTTCATCAACAAATTGCAAAGCACAGTATGTGAGGAGCCATGAGGCACATGCTAGTCACCCTTGCTATGGCAAAATATGCAAGGTAGCCACAAACATACAGTAATTACCATTTATCTAGCATTTTGCATAGTACAATAAGGCTCACATTATTTCAGTAATCACTGCACTCAGCACAATCTCCAGATTGCAGATATTGGGGTGTAAATAAGCAATAGTTGATCACCACTACAATGGTGTTTGTAGCAGAGGTAAGATGTTTACCATGCATCTCCTATGCACTGTGCTGTATTAACACTCATTCAGATGTCTGTGTCTATTACAAATTCTTAATAGTAATTTATTTCATCCAAGCAATTGAGAAATGAGACAAAAATTATGAAAATACAAGACTCACTATTGTCTTTCATCAACCACAGCCTCCTGAAATATGCTGGGTCTAAGTTTCATCCAGTCCATTGAGACTTTGAGTGCAGGAAGGGGATAAGAACCCCAAGACTCTTCCTGGTAATCATTCTGGAGTGGACACTTGCACAAGATTCCAAGAAAGGACACTAGGTAGAACAGAGATATCATATGCATTTATGTTGATCAGCTATCCTGACATTAGGCTATAAAAGATGAGAAACTGGCAGCAGATAGCAAAGGTGGAGGACATAATGTCTTCATTACCAAAACAAAACAATTTAGGCAGTCAGGAATCAAACTAAATTGAGAATATGACTACATTAATGGGCCCCATTCCCTCACTACAATCCTTCCATAGCGAACTCCTAGTACAACAAAGCAAATATGATATGTAGCATCACTGAACTGGGGATGATCTCATGGAATGTGGAAATAGAGGGTAATAACCTTATTAAGAGAATAGGCCAAACGGAAAGGAGAGGAATAGCTATATGTCAGAGAATTTACACCAGTGAAGAGATCCTGACACAATCAGGAAGCCAGGTGGAGAGCATCTGGAAAGATCAAAGGGGAGGGAAACAACAAGGATTTACGTGGGTCTACTACAGACCCCAAGTCAGACTGAGGAATTGGATGATATCTTTCTAGAACAGATGACACACAGTCAGAAAAGAGAGATTTAGGGTGAGGGCGACTTCAACTATCCGATATTTGCTGGAAGTCAAACTCAGCAAAATCCTCAAGGCCTAACAAATTCCTCACATGCCTGGAAGACAATTTTCATGGTCCAAAAGGTGGAAGAGGCAACAAGGGGGTCAGCTATTTTAAATCTGATCCTAACCAACAAGGATGACTTGGTTAATGGGGTGCAAGTAGTGGGATCATTAGGTGGAAGTGACCATGTTCTCCTGGAGTTTGTAATACAGTGGAAAGGAGAAGCCAGGCATAGTCAGACAAGCATCTAGACTTTAGGAGAGCGGATTTCAGTAAACTTAGAGAAGTATGAGGGCGATTCCATGGCAGAAATACTAAAAGATAAAGGAGTCAGACGGATGGGAGTTTCTCAAAAGAGAGATACTGAAGGCACAATTTCAAAACCGTTCCAGTGAGAAAGAAAAACGAGGTGTCTCAAGAAACCAGGATGGAGGACTAAGGAACTTTCAAAACCGAGCTAAGTTTGAAACGGAACATGTATAAGAAATGGAAAAAGGGGGAAATCACAAAAAAGGAATTCAAAGAAATAGCAGGCATGTGTAGGGTAAAGTCAGAAAAGCTAAAGCGCAGAATGAACTAAGGCTTCTAGAGAGTTAAGAACAATAAAAATGGCTTTTTTGGATATGTCCGCAGCAAAAGAAGAAAAGGAAATGGTAGGCAACTCCGTGGAGAAGATGGCAAAATGCTAACAGAAGACAGAGAAAAGGCAGAATTACTCAACACCTCTTTGCCACAGTCTTCTCAGAAAAGGCAAAGGGTGCTCAACCTGAGGATAATGGAGCAGAG
The DNA here is from genome assembly GCF_019175285.1 of Sceloporus undulatus. Classification (NCBI taxonomy): domain Eukaryota; kingdom Metazoa; phylum Chordata; class Lepidosauria; order Squamata; family Phrynosomatidae; genus Sceloporus; species Sceloporus undulatus. Next base: position 120,486,577 of record NC_056525.1, read on the forward strand.
GACAGAATAGGGGATTTCATTCAGCACAGAATAAGTAAAGAGATAGTAGAGGACACCTTGTTAATCTAAATGAATTTAAGTCTCCGGGACCAATGAACTCCATCCAAAGGGTATAAAAGAACTGGCAAATGTAATATCGGAGCCATTGGCATACACTGGTAACACGCGGGTTACGAATTAATTCGTCCGCCCCGCTTTCGTAACCCGGGATACTTCGAGCCGATAGCCATAGGCGCAAGGGGAAAAGCCGCGGCTGCGCCGCGCTCATTGAAAAACGGCGGGGTTTTTTCGTAACCCGAAAAACCTTCTAGCGAAGCATAATCCCTATGGGATTTATCGTACCCGAAATTCGTAACTGGTATTTCTACCCGGGGGACAGGTAATCTTTGAAAACTCCTGAAAACAGGAGAGATCCAGCAGACTGGCGGAGGAAACGTGTCCCCATCTTCAAAAAGGGGAAAAAAGAGGATCCCAACATTATCGTCCATTAGTCTGACTCAGTACTAGGAAAGATCTGGAGCAATCATTAAACAGAGAGCTGTGACATCAGAACAGCCATAATACAAAAAGTCAACATGGTTTCAGAGAAACAAGTCATGCCAGACAACCTAATCTCGTTCTTGATAAAATTACCAGCTTGGAATAAGGGAAGGTGTGGATGTAATATATTGATTTCAGTAGGTCTTTGACAAGTCCATGACATCTTGCAACAAGCTTGTAAAATGTGGGCTAGACAAGGAACTGTACATGATCTGTAATTGGTTGACCGGCCGAACCCAAAGGTACTCAACAATGGCTCCTTTCATCCTGGAGAGAAGTGACCATGGGGTCCCACAGGGCTCTGTCCGGGCCAGTGCTATTCACATCTTTCAGACTGGATGAAGAATTGGAGCATACTTATAATTTGCAGATGACACACCAAATAGGGGGAATAGCTTACCAAGAGGACAGATCAAGATCAAAAGACCTGAAAGACGAGCTGGCCAACTAACAAAAAAATTCAACAAAGGAGAATGTAAGGTATTGCACGTAGGGCGGGAAAAATAAAATGCACAGATAGGATGGTGACACCTGGCTGAATGAAAATACGTGGAAAGGGATCTAGGAGTCCAATAGACTACAAGTTGAACATGGGTGAACAGGTGTGATGTCGGCAGCTAAAAGGCCAATGCTATGTGGCTGCATCAATAGAAGTATAGTGTCTAGATCAAGAGAAGGAGAGTGCCACTGTATGCTGCTCTCGTCAGGCCCCAACTAGAATATTGTGTCCAGGTCTGGGCACCACAATTCAAGAAAGGAAATTGAGAACTGGAGCCTGTCCAAGGAGGGCGACAAAAAAAATGTGGAAGGGTCGGGAAACAGGCACTATGAGGAACGACTTAGGGGAGCTGGGAGTTTAGGCTGGAGAAAAGAAGGTTAAGAGCGATATGATAGCCCTTTTTAAAATATTTGAAAGATGTCAGGTTGAAGAGGGAGCAAGCGTTGTTTTCTGCTGTCTAAGAGAACAGGACCGGACAATGGATGCAAACACAAGAAAAGAGATTCCACCTGAAACATTAGAGGAACTTTTCCCTGACAGTAGAGGGCTTTCGACAGTGGAATGCACTTCCCTCGAAGGTGATAGAGTCTCCTTCCTTGGAGGTTCTTTTAACGAGGCTGGATGCATCTGTCAGGGGATGCTTGATCTGGATTCGTCAGGGCAGGGGGTTTGGACTGGATGGCCCTAGTGGTCTCCTTCCACTCTAACGATTCTATGAGATGCTAGGATTCTCAAGAGTCTAACAGAATCTCAGAAGAGTTTATGGGAATGGGCAAAAAGTGCAATTTTTTTGTTATGAAGCCTTCCACCATGAGAGATGTTCGCAACTCTCAGAAAAGTTAACATGGTTTTCTGGGAGTAAAGGGGGAAATCTTAAAAAGTTTTAGAAGCAATAGGATGCATCCTAGGTTGAACTAATTTACAACTGACTTCCCCTTTCCCATGCAGCGGTAACTATGTATCACACCAGCTGGAAATTTATGTCGCTGTGTAATACTGCCTCTTAATTCAAATATTGGCTCAAGAGCTTTCACTGGCAGCAACTCAGCCTTCTCGTGTGGCCCAAAAGAAGTTGGCTAGCAGGTCAGTATGGAGTGTTTTGTCTTACCTCTGGCTAGAAACTCAGCTAACTGTTCAGCACAGTTAGTTATGAAGCGGTCTAAAATAAAACCCTTAGTGCACACCAGGACAAGACTGTGTTCTAAGTTGTTAGCTTCAATACTTATGAAGAGTGCCAGCAAACTGTGGTCCAGCAGAGCTGTTCATTCATCTGACTGTAGCTGGGCTGTAGTCGCATTGCTAAAAGTCTCGTAAATGATGTAGCTGAAAGAGGTTATGACGGTAATATGGACTTGCTGCTGAGAATTAAAGGTTTTTTGAAACAGCAGGCCCGCGTAATGAAAAGGAATATATACATTGCAGTCTTCCAAAAAAGCCAAACCCACGCTGACAACTATTTACGCAGCACCTATATATTTTACCTGCAATATTCAAGAACAATAATACTTTATATGGTCAAGAAATGCAGTAGGACAAGACATATAAAAACAGGCTCAGTTCTCTAGGTGAACTATGGTCTCTATCCCCAGGTTTAGAAGGCCGTGCCCCAATGATATCCTTCAAATATCCTCTATACAGTGGTACCTCGGGATAACGAAATACCCAGGTTACGAAAATTTTTCGGGATACGAAAAAATCCCATAGGGATTATTGTTTCGGTTAACGAATGTTTTTTCGGGTTTACTAAAGAAACGTTTGGTGCTTTTTGTTCGGCCTTTTTCGCACGGAATCGCGGCTTTTCTTCCCCATTAGCAGCCTATGGCAATTCGGCTTATAACGAAGGCTTTTTTCGGGTTACGAAAGCTCCCTACTCGTTACGAATTAATTTCGTAACCCGAGCACCACTGTACTTTCGTCCTATAAAGTGTATGAAGACAACACTGTACTTGTAGACAAATTTGACATAAGTTTTGTCTCTAGATTTGCTATCTCTGCGCCTTCTCTGGATGAAGCCAGCCCCCCCCTCAGAGACAGGATCTGATGCAGGGAAAATGCAACAATATCTAAAGAGAGCTGCAGAAAATAATTTCTCTCCCAGAACTGTTGCCTTATACAAACCATCTTTTCAAATGCTCAGATTCATAGCGTAAGGCATGATGTTAACTTCTGATATTTCAGAACTTTATGGAAAAAGCAATCACTTACGGACAGTGGTGCCTCGGGTTACGAAATTAACGTTCCGCGGCCGCTTTCGTAACCCGAAAAGCCTTCGTAAGCCGAAATGCCATAGGCGCTATGGGGAAAAAGCCGCGGCTCTGCCGCGGCTTGCCATTTAAAATAGCGCCGAAGTTTTTCGTAACCCGAAAAAACTTCGTAACCCGGAAAATTATTTCCAATGGCATTTTTCGTACCCGAAAATCTAACCTGGGTATTTCGTATCCCAGGTACACTGTACTTACTTTGCCAACAGTCCTAGATTACTGAATTGACACCTGGCACCAGGTATGCAAATATTTTTTGCATCTCATTGTCCTCCAAGCAATTAGAGCCACTCCATAAACCTGACCACAAAATAGGCACATTAGTACTTGTGTGTGCTTCACTGGACAAAAACATAGAGATACTTTTCTGGGTTTTGTGCCTGATGTTTTGTTTTGATAGATGTTTGTTAAATTTATAGACTGTCTTTCTACACGATACGTGGTACTCAAGTGGAAAGTATTACTCAACAAAATAAAACTTAAACTCTCTAAAAGGAATTAAGAAATAATAAAAATCAGACTGGAAACAGTAGTAGCAAAATTCCAACCCATCAGCCATTTAGAAAATTTAAAGATACAATGAGATGTGTGATCTTGCTGCAATTTCCCAATGGGGGAAGTTTAACAAGCAGGCCTCATGACAAGAATATAACCTCCATGTCTCCATCTTCTTTTTAATAAAGAAGGGATATGGAAGAAGGATCTACACAGATCTTAAAATGACAGGGTGGGGTGGTGAACATGACAAGAACTTCCAAAGATATTTAATGTCCCTTAAACAAGGCAACCAAGTATAAATTCTCAAACAAATGTTAGCTCAGTGTTTTCTACAACTAACCTTGAACTGCTCCTCAATTTCTCACGAAGAGGATTCGTTTCTCCAGGTTCTTGCTCAGGTTACACATGGCCTGGAATTTTAAATGCCTTAATAAAATCAGATACCCACTAGTTCTTCACCTCATCACGACTGTATGAAAGATAAAAATTGATTTCATCTTTGTATACACAGATACGAGACAGGAAAAAGGCTTCTTTTACTGCTAGGATCTTCTTAAAGAAGCTATTATTTGAACTTTTCTCATTAGATGAAACAGAAGAACAGTTGTAGCTAGCAGCTATTCCCAAGACAATTACAATGAAGATATATGAAATATTAACTTCAGCCCCTTCTCAGATTAAAAGGATTTATCATTTGTGGCACCAATTAAACACAAGCACACTACATCATAAAGAAAAATACTGGCGAATGCCAACATAGATGTTGGCTCCATGCGCAGAAGTGCTTACGTTAACAATGTAAACATTTAACATATAAGTACATTCACACCTTAACGTATATATTTTAAAAAACAACAACAGTGGCATTAGAATACATAACCTCTTGTTTCCTCAACCAGAAAATATTTTCGGTAGGGCTGACAGAGTTCAGACAAATTAAATCAGGAGCCACATCAAGCTCAAAATGCAGCCAGTTTTGGTCTAAAGATCATATAATAGAAGAAAATGATCTGAAGCTCAGAGTCCTCATATCTCGACCATGCATCTTTACACACAGTGATACCATTAGTAATAACTATGAAAGAAGTACATACATACTGACATACACCAGAGCCTTTACTAAAAAACTGTTCATAAATAATCAAAATGGAAATCAACAATGCTTTTCATGTCAGTAGCTAATTTAATAGAGGCAAGAATAAACATTTTGGTGCATGTCTAAATAAGGGATGGGAACCTGAAACCAGAGTAGGTGGGGTGTGGGCTGGAACAGCCCTGTGATTTCTTCAGACTGTCAGTTCCACTCCCCACAGTTGTATACACATTTCTTGCATTCTAAAAGAGTTAAATATTTCTCCTAATGCTTCATTATTGTACGGAAGAACTAAGCTAAAATATACTTTGCTCTTTGTCATGGGCTCTGCACAGCATATTGAATTCAGCCCTTGGGCCAAAAGAGATCTCAGGTAAGAGGCAAAAGGGAAAGCAAATTAATTACCTGTAACACATGTTTCTTCGAGAAGCACTTACGGTATATCAGGTGATGCATGTGTACATTAGTCTTGTAGGAAAAAGAGCTGGTAACAAGGCCTCACTCAAAATCAGTTGGTTTCCAAACTTTTCTTCCAGGGTTTGGGACTTCAGCTCCCAGAAACCGCAGCCAGCTTGGTGAACTGTCAAGGAATCTGGGAGCTGAGTCCAAAACATCTGGGGGATCAAACTTGGGAATCACTGTCCTAAATCTTTATAAATCACTTTATTATAAATATAGTATTTTTTATAACATGTAAGTACCAAGCGTGTACATACAAATGACTCTATCAATAAAAATGAAACCTCCAATGGCATACAATCTAAAAATATGTATAAAC
>NC_056525.1:120495429-120552795 GCF_019175285.1 Sceloporus undulatus
TAAAACAATAGGTAATAATATAAGATAGAAGTGGTTAAAATAAGCACTCACTACCTACAATGTATCAGCCTCACCTTTCCAGTGCTTTAGAAAGTGCTTTTTGTAGGTTAGTAGAGGCAGCTGGGAAAGGGAACTTCACAGCAATGCTTCTGCAGTAGTAGAAAATTGTGGTCAGGTGATCTCCTTTGGAGGATGCTAAAATAGCCAGTTGATTGTAAGGCTGACCTAAAAGAGAGAGGGGGGGGAAGAGACAATTTCTCAGAAAATTCAGAAGTGAGGAAACAGGTGCTCCTCCAACTGTTGCTATATTGCAACTCCCATCACCTCTCACCATTAGCAATCCTGGCTAGGTCTGATGAAAGCTGCAGTCCATATATTTGTATGATCACACATTCCGCATATTTGTTTTATAAGCACACTCCAGTTGTCTTGCTGTGATCTAGTCAAAACCTATTTTTGCTCATCATTACTTTAACTATCAGAATCATAGAGTTGGAAGAGACCGCAAGGGCCATCCAGTCCAACCCCCTGCCATGCAGGAAATCTCAATCAAAGCATCCCCGACAGATGGCCATCCAGCCTCTGTTTAAAGGCCTCTAAGGAAGGAGACTCCACTACACTTCCGAGGAAAGGGACCAGGTTGATAAAGAGTGAATGCAACATGCAGCATCCAGGTTGGCCAGGCTTTGTTTGAAGCATCAAAAGAGAAACCTTAACTAATTAAGTCTGATATTTTTAAAGTTTTTTTGCAAAACAATGAAAATCACTTTTAAATACATTCTGTGTTAAGTGTATCTTTTAGCAATGTTTAGGTAAGATTTCGATATAAGTGAACAATTCATTGAATATTCTCCATGCTACCACTTTTGGCTTTTCCTCTCCAACATGAGCATGCTACAGTTGTAATTAGAGAAGTGGGCATCCAACAACTATAATTAGAAATAAAACAAAACAACAGTTCTAACAAATGCTGCACTGTACGGAGGACGAAACGGAGGCATTGGCAGTCCTAGGCAATGATATCTGTTTGTTCAGATTCTGGCTGGTGGCCAATAGGAGAAGCTTTGCTTTGCTTTGCTGCTAGGTTTGCCTACTACACTGCTACAAGTCTAGGGGTCAGAATCCTCACTCCTGCCAGTGGTAAGAAATGACACCATAATTCAATGAAATAAACAAAGTTCCACCCACGTAGTTAATAATTCTGGCTTCATGGAATCATAGATTCATAGAATTGTAGAGTTGGAAGAGGCTGCAAGGGCCATTCAATCCAACCCCCTGCCATGTAGGAAATCTCAATCAAAGCATCCCCGACAGATGGCCATCCAGCCTTTGTTTAAAGACCTCCAAGGAAGGAGACTCCACTACACTCTGAGGAAGGAGTGTGTTCCACTGTCAGACAGCCCTTACTGTAAGGAAGTTCCTCCTAATGTTGAGGTGGAATCTCTTCTCCTGGAGCTTGCATCCATTATTCCATGTCCTGTTCTCTGGAGCAGCAGAAAACAAGCTTGCTCCCTCCTCAATATGACATCCCTTCAAATATTTAAACAGGGCTCTCCTATCACCTCTTAACCTTCTCTTCTCCAGGCTAAACATCCCCAGCTCCCTAAATCGTTCCTCATAGGACATGGTTTCCAGACCCTTCACCATTTTAGTCGCCCTCCTTTGGACACGCTCCAGTTTCTCAATGTCCTTTTTGAAAAGCAGTCAACAAATAGTTGACAGACATGCGAATCCTAATGTGGTATGAAGTTGCTCCAAAGCTTGTCTCATTGTAACTACTGTATAGTTCCTTTTTTCCTGCAGCCAGCAGACATGCTGTTAATAGGCTGGGCCTGCTAGCAAGAGTTCACAGAAAAGAGAGCTTGATATGTATTCCAAAAAGGACTACATGAATTTGAGTGGAGTGAGTCCAAACAGGTCAGATGGAAATGTCTGGAAACAATAGAAGGGAAGGACTTTCTAAAAGATGGAGGAAATATGTAGATGGCTTTAATCAACAGCTGAATTGCATTTTAATATTTTAATTAAGCTGTCATGGATCACAAAGTCATTAACTGTGAAATATGTGTTCATCTCAAATAAAGCACAACTGGCTTAGCTATACCTACTGTTAAGTACCATGTAACATCAAATAGGTTGTATTATGACTAGACTCAATTATGAAGATCTTGATCTGTGACTCTTTACTACCCCCTCCAGATGGGTAGTAAATGGGCCATTCTATGGGGTTGCTTTAGCTAGCATTCTGTAGGTCAATGCTAAATTGCATGTGAACTCAGCAGCTTGTCAATATAAAATCCTCAACAAGAACAATTTTTGTTTAAACAGTTTGGCTATAACTGAGAGATTACTAAAGTTTAGGGCTGCAATCATAAATACATTTAATGAGAAGAAAGCACCACTGAAGACAATGGAACTTGCTACTACATAAATATGCAAGGCACTTGATCAGGAATTATCAAAGGCGGGTTACAGACCGCCATTTTGGACGTCGTCAAGACGTCCCAGTTTGAAAAAGGGGCGTCTCTTCTAGATGCCCCTTACCCTGTTACGGCTGTTCCACACGGCCGCCGCCATTTTGACGTAATGGACGCTCTGCATCCACACGGAGCACAGCGGAAGTGACACCGTGAGTGCGCGCTTTGGCACTTGCGGTGTCTCTTCCGAGTTGCCGGAAGGAGCATGACTTTCGCGCTCCTTCTTTGCAGCGTGGAGGAGTCGTGCGGTTTGGCTGCTGCGACTCCTCCGCACTGCAACCAGCAGTGGCCCGAGACCGCCCCTTTTGGGTGGTCTGTAACGGGCCAAAATAATGTTATTTAATTCTTATGACTCTTATAATACTATTATTTAATTCTCCTTTAACTTTGGTAATTAATGTTTTAGCTGTTATTGTTTTTTATGGAAACTGCTACCACATAAATCCCCTTAGATCCCATTTTGGGAGAAAGGCAGAATAAATATTAATATAAATAAATAAAATCAACCACATGAAATGCACTTCTCAAACTCACCATTGGAGGGGACAAGCTGAGCTGCATGTCTATAGTAGGACTCAGCCTGGCTGGTCTGATTTCTGTAGCGAGCTGAAAAAAACAATTAAAAATATTAACAGAATATGATCTTTCAGACAACGTGTAAAACTTTCCTGCTAAATTAACTACAGTGAGTTTTGTGCGTTACAGATAGGAAGAGTACAAAGAAAAGCTTTATACTGCAAGTCTAGACAGTTTGAGGTTTACAAAGTAAGAATATCAAACTGAAATGTGGGGCATCTTGTTTTCTCTGGCGGTTTACAGATCGCCCTTTTGGGGCGGCCTGTTCCTGCCCCTTTTCCTGCCGGATCGGGGCCTCAGCTGCCACAGCGGCAGCCTCTGAGGCCCTGATCCGCCACTTCCCAGGCCACGGGCCACTACCCCACGGCCTGGAAAGGGGTGTCCTTGGGGCTTCATGCCCCAAGGACACCCAACGGCGGCGGGGACCCGCTTGGCCCCTTTCTGCTTTGCGTCGCGGTGGTGACGTCCCAATGGCGGCACCCATGTAGAATGGGCGCCGCCATTTTGTAAGTACTAGGGTTAGGGCGTCCAGAAGGGACGCCCTTTAGTAACCCTAGTACGTACTTTTTGCCTGTGCGGAACAGGCCTCTATGACCAAAAATACACATTTAGCTGGTTGGCTGAAGATGGTTTGTATCCTTCTCAACTAGGTGAGGGAAGGCCTAATCTATTAAGTTAACTGAAGCAGAATATTCAAATGCCGCCCAATGTTGCAAAAACTATACCTTTGACAGTTTTCAGCCTTTTAATGGCATTTTAGAGCCTGACACCTGAAGCAATATATTCATGTTGCTTAATGATAAGACCAGCTCTAGCTCAGTGGTCTGTGTTATGTATTTTTATATAATTTTGTAAACCGCCTTGAAAGGCGGTATATAAATACAAATTATTATTATTATTAGAGCTTCCATATTCCAGTGTTAAGAGACCATAAAATACTTTTCCTTTCACAGCTTACTACTGTTCACAATGACTAGTATACACTGACCTTCTCCCACACCCTCTTCAATGACACATGTTATGTATACCTTGCTCTTGCAGGTGATAATTTACAGACCTTTCTACTACTACTACTCACCAATGTCTCCAAGGTGGACAAGGCAGTGCTGGCATATATATGAGCAGGAGCTAGATTGTGGCTTCACAATGGCGCTGGTGTGCGTCTGTTTATTGCTGATAATTCCCAGCTGGGAGGACTTCACACGACAGGGCAAATCTACATTAAACACTGTGCACAGCTCCTGCAGTAGCTGCAATTAGAAATGAATAATTTTAATATCTTTTTCAGATAGTACAGCTAGTTATCTAGGACTCAGATTCTCAATGAAGCTCTGAAAGTAGTCAGCCCTCCTTATCCACGGATTTTTTATCCACAAATTCAAACATACATGGCTGGAAAATATTTTGAAAAAGTGTAAATTCCCAATCCCAACCTTGATTTTCCATTTTTATATAAGGGACACTATTTTGCTATGCCATCTTACTTAATGGGACTTGAGCATCCATGAGTTCTGTTATCCACGGAGGGTTCTGGAACCAAATCCCAGTGGATAACAAAGACCTACTGTACTGTCCCAACTTTACAGTCTGTTTCCCCCTGATTATTTTCTCTCTCCCCCCACCATTTGTTCTCCATTATTATCTCCTTGAACAAGAGCTTCTACTTATGATTATGCTCATGAAAATTTAACAGGGAGGGGGAAACCACATTTGATCATTCTAGACTAATTTAATCTTTCCTCAAATAACATTAAGGGAGAGGCTTTAGATCAATGGTAGAGCATATGCCTTTTTGCATGCAAAAGGCTCTATGCTGAAAGCATTTGTAGTTAAAAGAATCTCATTGCAGTGTTGTTACATTACTTGGTACATTTTGATGCATCAGATATTTGATACTTTGATGTGTTGCTGATAGTCAAGGAAGACAATACAGTGGACAATACAGTGGACATGATCATCCACAGATTTTGGTATCCACAGGGGGTCCTGCGGTTTGGTTCCAGGACCCCCTGTGGATACCAAAATATGTGGATGCTCAAGTCTCATTATATACAATGGTATAGTAAAATGGCATCCCTTACATTCATTGGGGCAAAAATATTGTGAATATTTTGAACTATGGTTGGTTGAATCCATGATGCAGAATCATACACCATACATTGAAGCCCTTCCACATAGAGAGATTGCAGTTTATTTTCCACCCAGAAAGTGAATTTGACACAGACTAGGAACCAACTCTGATAATTCACTTCTACTTAGAAGCTTTATTTGAAGCCTTCAGTGCTCAAGTAGAGGTTTTCCTACTCCTTGACAAGATTATTTACAGCCCTAAGGCAAAATTTATTTCGTGTCATATGAGCTGTGAGGTTTTCATATGCCATGGTCACATTCTTGTTCCTATGTCCTTGAGATATCAGATGTGGCTGTGGTGACATATGCCTTGATTACATCCCATTTGGACTACTGTAATTTAATCTATGTGGGGCTGCCTTTGGAAACTGTTCAGAAACTTCAGTGGGTTCAAAATGCAGCAGCCAGAATGCTGACTGGGACCATATAATTCCCTTGTTGAAATAACTCTTGGTTACTGATTCATTTCCTGGCACAATTCAAAGTGGTGATCATTACCTATAAAGCCCTGTATAGCAATAACAATAGCAATAGCAGCTTCATTTATATAATTCTTTTCAGCGACCTTGGAAGGATGCAAGCCTGAGCCCTTGGCTATTTAACTCGCAACCTTATGGTTTGTGAGTGAGTGGCTGCAGTACAGGCATTTAACCACTGCGCCACCAGGGCTCCTATAGAGGGCCTCTACAAGTTAGGCCCAGACTAACTGAAAAGACTATATCTCCCCATATGAACCTACAAGGGTTTTAAGATCTATAGAGGAAGGCTTTCTCTTGGTCCTGCCACCATCACAGATTTCTCTGGTGAAGATACAATAGAGAGCCTTCTATGTGGGTGCTCCCACCCTCTGTAATGCCCTTCCATGAGAGGCTAGGCTGGTCTCCTCCCTGATTCTCTTTTTTTGTCAGGCATTCAAGCAGTCCTTTAACATATAATAGTTGTTGGGTTGTGTTTTTAGTTATGTTTTTTGACTTTTGTATGTTTCATGTAATTTTATACTGCTTAACTAAGATGATTTTTAAAAAAAATATTGTACAGTTTTATCTGTGAGATGTCTTGGGTCCCTTTCCAGGAAAAAAGGAGCATATAAATTATGATTGTGATAAACATGATGATGATGATGATGATGATGGTGATGATGATATCTCACCTGTGTGTAGAAGCCACTAGCTGCCTCTAGGAACAAAGAGAGGTTTGCTTGAACCTCACTCCGATTTGGATTTGATCGGTTTTTTGCTTGACCCTGTAGAGTTGTGATCTGATTCTTAAAGGCATGATTCCACCTAGAGAAAGAAAGAATTGTCACATAACTTGCTGAAGGACACTGGACTCTATAAGATTGCAACTTTTAAGAAAAAAAAGAGTTAATGTATGATCAAAGTTCTTCACTTTATGATTTCATTTGCAACTCTTTTAGAAAAAAAATAACTATATACAATAGTACCTAACACATGTTAATGAAAAAGCATCATGTTTCCTACTTTTTTCTTACAATTTAGAAAACAGTTAAAATGTTTCTCCTACAATCAGTCTTTTTCAGTGCCTGGTCAGTATTGAATGTTTGTAGTACTATGTAGCACTGTTTACACTGTTTACAATTTCAATGCTTTTGGCTGACATTTCAGTCTTTAACATGGCTTTAACATTCTGAAATATAAATATTGCTGTGGAATTCTACTCAATTTGTTAAGGAAGAAGAGGAACAAGGTAGACATCTAGATTTTATAATGAAGTACATTCATATAAACTCTACAGTACTCACAGTAATTGGAGATTCCCCTATGTTAGAACTGAAACCTCAACCCACTGTTTGTTAATAACCAAAGCAAACATAGGACCAGGATGAAAAACACCCATGGCACTGGAGATTTTGCTGGGAGGAGTTAGGACCCTAATCCATCACTCCTTGCCTGCTTTTCAAAGTGTCCCTCAGGAAGAAGTAATTGCTGATGAAGGTTCTAACGTGACTAAAAATGGGGCTCAAGGTAGAGATATGAAGACAGGGTTCAGTTCTGAGCCCTCTGGTAGGAATTCTAGCAGGGGACAGAATAACTGTGAAATATACAGGGCCTTTTCCCCTTCATAATTGCCTCAGCAATAAGAATCACAGCCATTTTGCTACTGTCTTAATAAAATCCAGAGCTTGAAACACACCTGTACCAAACACATTATCTCAAAGCAGAAACCAGGAAGAAGTGGTCAAGCAGAACTAATCAGTATCAGAGACCAAGGTGTAGCCTACAAAAATACAGGAAGCTTTAAGGCTAAATAAAAGGTTTTACAGTCTGCCAGCAAGTCTCAGATCTAATGATCTAGGCTCTCAAATTCAACAAAAACTAAAAGGCCAATGTTCTTTACTTTAGCTAGTATACTGATTAAGGCCCTATACAGACCGGCACTTTGGCTCGGCATGGGAGCAGAGTCGTGGCGTAGTATCCTCATGATGCATGCCCCGACTGTGCCCTCAGGGTACTGTGATGCCGTGTGCCACTCCACATGGTGTGTGGCAACACTGTGCTCCTCCGGCGCTGTGTTCATACAACGCAGTGCCAAAGAAGCGCTGCATAGCGTTGAGGTGGCTATCGCCCCCTTTCCAGGGTGTCAAAAGGAAAGGCCAGGTTGGGGCCACAGCATGAGGTTGCCATGGCCCCAATCTGGCCAGGATGCTGCCCCTTCAGGGCTGTATGTACAGCCCGTAAGACAGCTTAATCACCAACAATATTTAGGAAACATCAATAATGAGAAACTGATGTGACCAAGGCTGAGTATGAAGCAGGTCTACAGAGAAAAACAATCACTTTTAGGACAATCCTGACTGAATATCAGTGGATATGGTATATTCAAAAAACCTGGTGCAGGTTCTTACTCTTTTACAACCCTGCCTCCTAGTCACTTAAAAAGCCTCATATATGAACATATTTAATCTTAGGCATCTGTAATGCATTACTGCTGGCTAACTGTAATGACCCCCTCCCAAAAAATTAAAATAAAAATTAAAAAAATTAAAATTAAAAGTGTATGTCACAAAAGCTTTGAAAATATTTCAAAATCTGTAGATCTAAAAAGCTTATACAATTTTTTTTAATTTGAAATTTTATTCATTTTTTTAAAAACAAAGATAAACATTACAAAGTACAACAAAACAAAAAAGTTGACAATGGTTAGACAGGATATGAGTTATGTTTTCATGGTCTTAAAATGCAAGGTGAATCCCTTTGTAATTATTTCTTCTACTGAATCAATCCTTTCCAGATGGGCCTATGGGTCAATGGAATATGGTGTCTTTCCTCATTACTCTGATTTACATAAGAAATACATCTTCAGTAAATAAATGGTGCTAATTCTGTCTCAAGTGGCTGAGCAATCAAGGTTTCTTTAGACAAATTATACATGTCTTAATCAAATGACTTACAAATCCTGCTCCACTTTCTTATCCAAAGCATACTCCAAATCTGTCACAAGCATTTTCTGGTATAAGTCCTGTAAAGCCTGTCTGGATGTCCAAGCTTCAGCTGGTCCCAGCTTCGAATCTTGGTAACAAGAAAAACAAGGATTTATTATTGAAGTGTATTTTCTCCCTTCCTCAGTGAAAGATGCAATAAGAAAAAACACTTTTACCGTATCATCAGAAAGGACTACAACTAAAAATAGTTTGCCCAAAAGAAAAGATTCGGGGTGAACTAGAACTAATGGGCAAAGAAATAGTAAAAAGAAATACATCTTACATTTATTAATACTGGCCTTACTGGCCCAGCAAACAATTTTTCAGCCGCCAACCCATATGTCACCCAATCCAGATGACATCCACCTGCCTCTGCAACTTTTAAGTGGGGAGGAAAGATGGCCAGTGGGGAGGAAAGTGGGCAGTATGAACACTTGCTCAGGTCAGCAGATTTATCAGAGCCTGCTCCTGCACTACAGTAGCATGTATTAAAAGCAGACCACTTAGGTTTCCGGCAGCTTTGCATTAAAGATTAAAGCTCCTTACCTGTCATATCAGCCTTCAGGACTTCTGCCTGCCTGTAAGTGGAACATACAATAACTCATATTAGAACAATGAATAAAAATAAATTGTTATTTCTTTACTCCAAATGCCTGAGTCTTATGGACTAGCATCAGCCTTCAGGACTTCTGCCTGCTTGTAAATGGAACATACAATAATTCATATTAGAACAATAAATAAAAATAAATTGTGGTTCTTTTACTCTACATGCCTAAGTCTTTCGGACTAAATGCAATCTATCTGAATATCAATCCACAGATATATCTTAATGCTATCAAATCCTGAGAAAAATGTTTCCCCTAAGTATTTTCTGTAACACTTTGAGGGGAATAATTTGGTGGTCAAACTGACATATGCACAATCATTACAAGAACAGAATTCAATGGCCAGTTTATTCGCAGACCCCAACAAAGATAAACCAATTACTCAAATATTCCTTTTAAGTTAGGACCAATGATGTCTATACCGTTTGCTTTCATTCTATTATGTATCCTTCAAGATTATCCTGAAGATGAACTTTGCAATCTTTTAACAGTTCTTTTTCACTAAGATTCTTGGCACCCCTCCGCCCCAAAATTACACCAGGCCAAAATCAGGCCTAAATTATTAATGCCATTTGAATTCCATTTAGACAGTGTATGCTGGTGTAAGTATATATAGACAGGGTGGGGGGGGGGGGGGGACAAACAGATTACTCTGTACTGCACCTGAAGAAGTGACTTTCTATCCATAAAAAGCTCATGCCATTACATTCCTTCTTTTTTCTCCCTCCCTTCTTTTTATGCTGCAAAAGACCAACATGGCTGCTTCTTTGAAGACTAGCGATTATTTGTCCCCCCACCATTGGACAAAGGTGTTACCTCAAAATGAATTAGGCAGATTTTGAAAGTTGTACAACTCCTATATCTATTCCTGATGAAGCAAATAAAGTAGTGTCAACATGTTGACCTCTATTCAAAGAACATCACTTTGATTAGATGATCTGTCTATCACATCTTGGTGACACTTTGCTAAAGCTTCAGAGAACGTCTCCAAGAGGTTCTACAAAGATGTTCAGCAGCATGGTTTATAAGACAGAAATGGGTCCAAAACACAACTTCCAAAGAGCCAAACAATAGCTCTCTATCCCCACTTTTTCTTGTTTCTAGTTGATACATGGGAGTAGAATCACTGCAAAGTGGTGCCTCTAACATCTGCTGGCAATTTGGAAGAATATCAGAGTAAAGGGTGATGGAAGCTTAAGAGGTCACTGTCTACTAGTGAAGCTGTCAATGATGGGAACATTAGGAATCTCAGTTCTAAAATTTGGCAGCAAGACAGACTAAAATGAAATTAGAAAATCTATTTCCTCCATGAAAGCTGGGAGCTGACAAGTTTCACCTAGGAAATCTTGGAGCTGACATTTCATCAGTACAGCAAGAATAGGAATGTAAGAAAGCAGCTGTTCTCATGAACCGATCAACTCTTGAACAAATAAAATAGCCACAAAAGTCTTAGAACATTTTGTTTCAATGATATAAATCCCTCTTTAAAGGAGTTATTTCTTTTGATCGCATGCTGTCATTCCTTAAAAAAAAGCTAATTAATGGCCACCAAATGAGGAGAATGAAATCCAGATAGTGCCAAGTGTCCTAAAGCACACCATAAGTGAAAACCCATCCAACAGAATCTGGTAAGATGACAGACTGTCTTTTTAAAAGGACAAATAAATTTGAGGGGGGGAGACCATCTACCTGTGATATAAATAGTATTTAAACCCTATCAGTTTTATAAGAAGGGTCAATTCTTCATTAAAATAATGTAAAGACCCAAAATATAAAATCTCTGCAATAACTCCTTTTAAGGTTTATTATGTCTAGGACGGCCATTTACATTAATTTCTATTTCTATCACAGCATGAATCAAGAGACAGCTGCTGTCTAGCCTGAACAAACCAAGAATGAATAAACAAAAAACTCTACAGCTATTATGAAGTGTAGCATCACTCAATTTTGTCCCAGCTTAGCATTATACATATAGATTACAATCTTGTTTTTTGGTGTGTGCCTTCAATTCGTTTCCAATTTACAGCGATCTAAGGCAAAACTATCACGGGGTTTTCTTCACAAAGTTGTTCCGAAAAGGTTTACCCTTTCCTTCCTCTGAGGTTAAGAGAGTGTGACTTGTTCAAAGTCACCCAGTGTGTGTCCAAGGCTGTGCAAGAATTTGAATCCCGCTCTCCAAAGCTGTAGTCTAACGCTCAAACCACTACACCAAGCGGAATCATTTACAATCTAGTATGTCCATCTTATAAATGCTGCAACTTTTCCACAAGACAATCTATTATTAGAAAACCCTCACATCCAAGGTAACTTTGAACCACCTTGTAAGAGATCTATTTCTAAACAAAAGAAAAACCGAGATGGCATGCAGATACAGGAATGAATATTCAATATATTATGGTCCATACAAAAGAGGAACAGAATGTTCATACCACCATATATACAAGGCAGCTTGTTGTTCAGCAGGTGGAATGCAATAATCCTCATTCAGCAAGTCCAGGCTACCTGTGCTACATCACTTGATGACATTTTTCATAGGAGCAGCCTATCAACAAGCACAGCAAGACATCTGATTTTAGGTACAATGAAAAGCCAACCACTTGTCTATTTCATGTTATGTATTTGTATTACGAAGTGTGTATTGTGGAAGGAGGCACTTGCCAGATTTTCAGCCTAAAGTGTAAAAGTAACTTGACCAGCCTTTGATATTTTGCACCATGACACAGGACTGGTGAGGGAAGTGCCATTCACTATAAATCCATCCCATGTTTGAAAATGCCTTGTGCCACTGATGCATTCACAAGGTGTTATTTCTTTTAACCACATTTAAATAATCCTGATACTTTTATTCCTGGAAAAAAGGTGAGCCAAGAGTCCTTCATCTGGCCACAAACTGATGGCCCTCAGCTGACTTCAGACTGAAGCAAGTTTAGGAAGTACTGTGTACATAATCTTGTTCTTCTGAGGCAAGATCTCTGTTACAAAAAGTCTACTGTCGAAAATGAAACTGCCAGTATGGAACTCAAGTCCTCAGCTTCAACACCATCTGCAGCATAAAACTGACTATAGGAGACCCAAGAGCATTTAGGAGCCTAGCCCAAGGCAATTAAATATTATATACAGTGCACCCGCGCCATGCGCAGGTACATTTTACACAGCTTTATGCTTACGTGGAAGCCACTTGGGGAGGGAAAACAAGCCGCTCCGCCACATGCACGAGCCCCTTTGTTTCCTATAAGGTTTGAGCATAGGCGGGTTTTCCCTTATGTGAGGGGATCCGGAACGGATCCCCACGTAAGGAGAGGGCCCACTGTAATACAGTGCCAGCACACCCTAAGCACTTGAGCTGCAGTCCTATGTTCCTCTGACCTGGGAGTGAGTCAACGGATTGAGCTTGCAAAGGACCGAGTCTTTAAAAAAAAGAAAGGCAAAATTTCCACTCTAAAAGGTTGGGCTTTGGTCAGCATCATTAGGAAAACAATTAAATATTTTTGTAATAAGTAATGCCCTCTCTTTATACCTACTTCTCGCCTACATCTAAGCCATTCCTTGTACCTGCATATAGCAAAAACTACCATATATACTCAACTATAAGTCGACCTCATGTATAAATCGAGGTCAGGTTTTGGGGCCAAAATTGTGGATTTTGCCATGACCCCTGGATAGGTCAAGGATAAAAGTTAAGAGGCTCCTTCGGTGTGTCTATGTGTACATATGGCAAGAGGGACTCTCATTGATGCTTTTTGTTTCATCGTCTCAGCTTTCGTTTCAATGAGGGCAGGAAAGGGACTCTTAAACAAACAGCAATATCCGTCGATCACCCAGGACTCTTTCTGCTTGGCTCCAGAGAGAAATAAACTCTCCCACCGCATGGGGCAATCTGAAAGAGCTGCTATCACATTACCATAGTGACCTGTAAATAAGTTGACCCGGGATTTGGGGGTCAATTTTTGGACATAATTTTTTAACTTATAGACAAGTAATATATGGCACTATATTATTTTCAATTGGCAAGTCACACTACAGAGTGATGACTAGTGCATACATTCTATAAATGAATTTTGTAAAGTGAAAACTTTGTTCACATGCAGGGATTTTCTTAAACAAACGTACCAACTGGAATTTAAACCTCATTTTAAATATGTATTTTAAACCAAAACAGAGTAATCTAATAGAAGATTAGT
This sequence comes from Sceloporus undulatus, assembly GCF_019175285.1. Lineage (NCBI taxonomy): Eukaryota > Metazoa > Chordata > Lepidosauria > Squamata > Phrynosomatidae > Sceloporus > Sceloporus undulatus. The sequence goes on from NC_056525.1 coordinate 120,508,841, forward strand.
TTGCTTTAAAATCTTATTTACTGCATAGCTAGTTTAAAAAACCACTTGTTACCTTAATTATATAATTTAGACTATACAGACTGATGAATACAAACAGCCATACTGAATCATAACCAAAAGAAACTGACTTATTAGTTTGAATATTAGTAAGCAGAGGGATTTTTAAACACCTTTCAGACTATCTGCATGAAATAAGTTTTACCATAAGCTTTCATAGGCTTGGTCTGCTTCTTCAGACACATGATTTCTCAGATGAAAAGTCTACATGAAATGTCTCTGAAAATACATATAAAGTGTGCACTCAGTTTGTTATTTGAATTGTAGAAATCCAGACACATGCTTTTATTTCTCCTCTGTTATTTTACATGCTATTATACAGAAAAGGTAGCTGCAACTATTTTTACCAGTTTCTAAGAAGCTAAAGGTTTTAGCTGGAAGAGCAATCATGGCAAGAGGGCTCAATATTATTCTGCTTCATGAAATGCAATCTTTCTTTTGCATGCAATTTTTTGTAAAGAAAATATTCAAAACATAAACAGCAATATTATGCTATATTTGTCCAGTTTCCCTAAAAATAGTCTTAACCTTGACGCTCAAACACCTGCTGTCAAAGCTCTTGCCCAAGCTTTGCTTCCTGGCAGCTGGTATCTTCACCCCCAACAGACACCATCCAATTCTTGTTCTTTATTTTAGCAACTCTCCCCACACTACCATCACTTGAAAATAAATGTAGTCTCTGTCAAAAGAATAAAACTAAGGAGTTATCCAGAGTTGTTCCTATTGTTCAAGCAACAATTATGAAGAAAGAATAGAAAACAGAAGTGGTCAATGTGGGGGGCACGAGACGTTCTATAGTCATCAATGCTTTGAAAAGCGTCTATGCTTTCTTTTTAATGCACCAGTAAGTTGAATGTGTGTTTCTACTGGGTCAGAAGGATTTAGTACTTGAGACAGGCACCCAAAACTGTTCAGCAAGTAAGATGCTTGCATATAGAAGGTCCCAGATTTAATCCTGGTATCACTAGTTAACAAAGAATCATAAAACTAACTATACACAAGATCTTTGCCTGATACCCTGTAGAGCTGCAGTTAGCTAAGAGTAGAAAAAGCTGGTACACATGGACAATTATTCTGCTCATTTATAAGGCAGTTTCCTATGCTGCAGTGTGTGTAGGCTGTGTGCCTTCCAGACATTTCTGACTTATGGCGACCCTAAGACTACCCTATCATTGGGTTGTCTTGGCAAGATGGGTTTAGCGGAGGCTTGCCATTGCCTTCCCCTGAGGCTGAGAGCATGTGATCTTCCCAAGGTCACCCAGTGGGTTTCATGACCAAGCAGGAATCGAATCCTGGTCTCCAAAGTCATAGTCAAATGCAAAAGCCACAACACTATGCTGGATCTCTATGCTACAACAAGTTGGGGTAAAAATATATTGCTCCCACTTTGAATCTGTGGGTACAGAATATTGACTGTACAAATCATGCTGCTTGAATTTGAAGCTTTAAATACAATTTTATAAAGGTTAGACATTATGTTGTAACAGTTACTCATATTTATAAAATAGCTCTTGGAAGCTCAATTGGAAATGCAATGTTTTATTAAGTTAATTCTTTGAAGTCAATGATAGCTATGGGCCCAATAGGTTAGCGAAAGAGTAAAAAGCTTGGAGATTACAGAAATATCTTACAATGTAATATTGGGCTGGAAGTCAGTTCTGTTTATTATATCCATGATCTGCTGGGCTACACATCACATTTCACCACACAACCCTGTACTCAAACAAGATTGAGATTACTCTCATGGCAGCATAGTTTTACCTGTTACCTGCCCTATCCTGTTATCAATTACACAAGCCTAACATTTTTTATGCATGGTTGTGAAATCTAGATAGTGGGGAAAAAAACTGACAAGAAGAGAATCAACTCATTTGAAATGTGATGCTGGAGAAGATTTCTACACCTATCATGGGTTGCTGAAAGGTCAAACTAACGGGTCAGACAGCAAATCAAACCTGGGCTTTTACTAGAAGCGATGAGGACTAAACCAAGGCTGTTGTACTTTGATCATCATCACCACCACCATCATATGCAGCAGCTGCAGCATCCTTCCCCCCTCCACAATTGGGACACAAAGCAGTTTATAAAAATAAAAACAAAACAAGAATATAATTAAAAACATACAAACTGGTCATCTCTTATCATGACATGACGTGGTTCCTTGGAAAAGATGATAATGCTTGGTAAACTGGAAGACAATAGGAAAAGAGGGAGACTGCACTACAGGTGTATTCATTCTCTCAGGGATGCCATAGCCTTGAGTCTGCAAGACCTGAGCAGGGCAGCTCATGACTGGGGATCTTGATGGTCTCTCATTCATAGGATCATCGTAACCAAAGTGAACTTGACAGCAAACAGCAAATATATTTCTGCTGTATTTCTGTTATATATACTGTAATGCATTTGCTTTCGTTAGTTATAGACAGAAACAGTGAACTATGAAGGGCACTGAAATCATGATCACAAGGAATTCTAGTAAACCTTCCATCTGTATAGAGTCTACAGGCACTGCCCACACACCACAGTGAACTAGAAATTACTTTAATTGCCTCAACACGATCTGAAAGGTTAAGACAATCAGCTACATCTCATCATTGCTGTTGACAACAATCTGAAAGCATGTTCAACACTATCAAAATGCACATTTAAACTCCAAGCCGTCAGAAATTGCATGCGAACATCACATGACCTCAGACATGAAACTTTAGTTTTGAGTTGCAGCATAAGTCAGAAACAGGATTGGTTTTTGCATTTACAATATAGCATGCACACAGAAAAAAAAATACATGTCCTATTTTCCCCTTTATATATTTGGAGGTAAGGTCCATAAACTGCAGAGATGAAAATCAAGCACGGATTGATTGCAAGTATCAATTAAAGGATAACAGTATGATCACATTTCTTTGGGCACAAGAAAACACAATGCTGATCTCAGCTTTCAGTGGGAAACAGACCTGAGAAGCAAAGCTATTATTTCTCCATACAAAGACAGTGCCGGGGAAAGGAAAAGCACTGGCTTAGAGATATGCCTTCACCTAATGCAACTTTTCACTACCCACGTTTCCCCAGATGTATTTATCTTATCAAGAGAGGGAAGTATAGGGGACAGTACCTGCTTCTCTCTCTTGGAATGACATTCCCCCTCTCCTCCAGTTTCACTTAAAAAGCAGCTAGATTGCATATCCATGCTATTACTGAAAATTATACTTTCTGTGTATGGTCACGACACAACTAATAAGATGGATCCAAGCTAGCCGCCACAGCCACAAGCTGAGTAAAAATCTGTCATTGCATTAAGGATATAGATCTTGTTGGAGTTCCAGATATTGTTGGGAGTTTATTCCCATATGCTTATCACTTGCCATGCTGGTTGAGTTATAGGAGTTCAACTCCAACAACATCATATTCCTCACTGGTCTACAAGATGGGCATTCAATCTGCGTCAGCATACCTTCAGCAACTCTCTCAATTAACAGACCTTTACCTAGACGTTCATTACAAAATACCGATACAAATGCACACATTGAATTAAGGCTTGCACATATTAACAAGTGAGGTCAAAAACTGACTTGTACGTTCAGATGTTTGCAATCCTTAAGTTCACACAGAAACTAATTAAGACAAAGGAATTAATACAGCAACAAAAACACTCTTGAATTCCTCAGGACTAAATGAAGCAGGGAGACGGGTGAGCACCACATCTACTGTAAGCTTTTTCCCGAAGCACTAAATGTCATGTGATCTTCAGCTTGAACATGAGAAACATAAAAGATGAACATGAGAAGTATAAGCAAAAATGCCACTGCTAGAAGGAAAGTTTCTACTCCATTGCACACAAATTTTAGAATAACAGTCTGGAGAAAATGACTGTAAATTTAATAATTTGTTTTATATTATATTACCGCTATCCAAAGATCATAGCAGTGAACAGCAGAGTAAGCTAACTAGCAAGTAAGAATGGATTTGATTTCCTAGTATGGTAGCATAGCAGCCAATCAATGCATCCAGATTTATGTTTCCATCCAACAAGGCCAAATAAAATGAAGGGAATATATGATTAATTGATAGATGAGTGTAATGGAATAAAAGTGGACTGGCATGCTTCAGCTTCTCTATAGTCAAAACATCTTTTTAAGAGACCAGTTTATTTCATACATTTAAGTTTTTTTGGAATTAGTATATGGTGCTGCAGAATCCTATTAAGGAAAACACTGCAGAAATGCCTTTGAAAACCACGGGACAGCAGCAGGACTCGGCCACAGATCTTGCTGTCTGCGCAATTCCCCATTATTAGGGTACTTGCTGAACGCCTGGGGACAGCCAACCAACCTATGAAGCCTTCATTCCTCAGCTGAATTTCACAGAGCTTCAGCACTCGACTACAGGCCTTAAACTCATCAGGAAAAAAAGAAAAAGGAAGAAGACATCTCTGTCATCTCTGGAAGCACTTCCTTTTCTGATCCATAAAACAGTGTTTTGATCATACCATGGCACAAAACCCTCAGGGTTGAGAAGAATACCAAGATGCTCCATGGTGCTTTTTGGGCCTCATTACTGCTATGAATTAACCCACATATAACTCGCCTACCAAAGATAAACTCCTTGAAAGCTTAGCCAAAGACTGTAAACCAGACAGGGGCCTATTACAGACAGCCAAAATAAAGCTGCTTCGAGTCACAGTGGAGGTATGGTGTTTCAATGAGCATGTGTCCTAAGGTCCAGAAGCCACACCAAAGCCCACACTCCAGTCCTTAGGGCTGGATCATGGCTTTGGCGCGACTTCTGGACTCTTAGATGCATGCATCATTGAAACACCATACTCCACTGTGACTCGAGCAGCTTTATTTGGCTGTCTTGACAGGCCTAAATTACGACTGCTGTAATACAATCTAAAAGTATATTACCTTCTATGGATGTATTCTTTTAGAAAGTGTAATGTTAAGTTGTAATTATGTCTTAGCTGGATCCATTAAAATGATTGTAAGCCACCCTGGATCCCATTTTGGAAGACATGCAGGATATGTTCAATCAATCAATCATTCAATCAATAAGTGTGTGGATCTAAAAAAAAGGTCTAATCCACCTATCCTGCTTTTGTCCTTCATTTGCTTTGGCAGCAGATCTGCTTTGAACAATAAGTATGAATCTTAAGAGCAGCAAGGATGAGAAGCCAGACAGAAAAGAAATGCTTGCTTGGCACATGCAGGTCTAAAGGAAGTTGGTGGGAGTATTACCACCAAAGAGACCTAAAGGAAAATAGCATAAAATATTGGCTTAAAAACTGTGGTACAGAGAACACTACTAGTTTCCTTGGAAGCCTATAATGGATTTTTCTGAACAATTCAGTAATGATAGTCAAGGTTCTGCAAAAGATAATTTGTCGAACACCCTCTGAAACATTGTGTGTATACAGTACTCTCAAATCACACAAGGAAGTGATGAGGCCCCAAAAGCATGGCTAATATTATACCTGAGGATTCCCTACCCCTAAATTTCTTTTAATCTTTAATTTTAAAAAATGATTTTATCTGATATACGCTTAAAAATACAACTGCTGAATCAAACTTGCATCAGGAAACTAGCCATAGGAAATACAACAAACTGAAGCCATATAAGAGAATGTTTCCCTTCATTTGGATAGACTACTAGTTTCTTCTCTGCTCCTATCCACAGGGAAATACTTTTAAGAGATACAAATACGAAAGACCTAGCTGAAGCCAGAGAAGAATTGCAAGACAGAAATCTTCCACATTTTTGGCTCTTAACCCCTCAGCAGAACAAATACCTGGGACTTCAATGCTGGCAGATCTATATGTGCAAAGTTAACTAACCATTCCAATATAAAAACAGGAAGCACAGAAAGAACAAAATGGCTTTGATTCACAAGGTACCTATTTCATATGAACCAAAAATGTATGCCGTGTGTTTGAACTCCTAAAAGATTATGACTTAAGTCCTTGAAAATTGTCTAATTAACATTTTGATTTCAATCACTACACTTCAAATGCAGATCTCAAGTACTGAGGTATACTGATTTTATCTGGTTCAAATGAGGGGGTTGGGGGAGGAAGACACATTAGTATAGCCTCCCACAGTTGGTGGCAAATAAAGGTGTTGGGTGGAAATTGTAACCCAATACAGCTAGAAGTTGCTAGATTCAGAAGTTTAGGCTCACTGGGCAAATTCATTTTCTCTTTTCTCCATGGAAATGTTTTTAAACCATTATTTGGAGGAGTGGAATACATTATCTAAGCCAGGATGTTTTGGAAATGCTATGGAAGACCTTATGAAATGAACCTCCTGTTATCACACATGTAATCCAAATATTAAACTCCTCTCAGAAAAGGGAACAGAGAAATAAGCGGATGCAACTACAAAAATATAAGATACAGATTTCTACAGTGAAAGCATTTTCAACAGACTGCGCAGAGAACTTATCGACTAATGTTTTGTATTGAGCCGCTTCTGATGGCTGTTCAGTCATCAGTCTGCTTTTCCACACTGAACTAACTCTACAGTCCACTTTCTGATAAGGCAAGACATCAGCAGCAAGAAGCCACCACTGACCTTGCATCTCCACTGCTTCTCCTACTGCCTTCTAGGTTTCATTCAAAGATCCTAAATAGGTTCTAAAAGGCCTCAGTGCTCAACTCAGCCAAGCTACTGCTTCCACCACATGCTCCCTCAAAACTTTCATGATCAACAAAAAGTGCCTCCCTGAGGCTATCATCTGTGTACTAAACTGGGATTGCAAAGACATCTGAAGAAACAGGCTCGGAAGACTTTCATATACTTTTTTCAACATGTGCTCTTTCGGCATTTTTCAACAAGTGATTTACAAAGGGAAAAGCAGTCTTAATAACAATGGAAAAAATAACAAAATCCATAGCCACAAAAAATATAACAGCCAACCAGAAGAATCATAGCAAATTAAAATAGTACCGTTCAGGTCCAATGGGAAAGGGAAAATTACAAATCTTGGGCCATGGCTTCAAGAGATCCTGCTGCTAGCAGCAGGTTTGAGTTAACGAAGGTCCAAAACACACTGCAGAAATAATCCAGTTTGAGATGGCTTTAACTGCCCTGGAAATTGTAGTTAATTGTAGCACCAGAGCTCTCTGACAGAGAAGGCTAAATGCCTCACAAAACTACAGTTCCCATAATCCCCTAGCACTGAGCCAGGGCAGTTAAAGTGGTCTCAAACTGGGTTATTTCTGCAGTGTGTTTTGGACATAAGATACAAGGAACGGGCAAAAGAGTCTCTAACACCAGGGGGAGAACTTCAGGGCCATGAAAAGCTTGTTGAACTCTAAACCTCCCATTAGCCCCCTAAAGTATGGACAATGTTATGAATGAGCTTAGTTCAACAATAAATGGAGGGTCACAAATTCCCTACCCATCAGTTTGCTCCAAGGGATTACAATCAGCATCTTTAGTTGGGGTCAGAAGGACCACTAGGCGCCAATACAATTGATGAAATAGAAGCTGCATGTATTCCTATTTTCTGACACTTAACAGGAAACATACTACATTACTGCACATGAGCTGTGCCTGGAGAATCATCTTCAAAGGCAGATTAACATAAGGCATAATACAATGGACAAGCATAAAAATGAAGAGTAGGGCCTGTTACAGACTGCCAAAATAAAGCTGCTTTGGGTCTCTTTGGAGGTATGCTATTTAAATGATGCATGGGTCCTAAGAGTCAGGAGGTCGCGCCAAAGCCACACTCCATTCCTAAGCACCAGAGTGCAGCTTTGGTGCAGCTTCCGGATTCTTAGGTGCATGCATCATTTAAACAGCATACCTCCAAAGAGACCCGAAGCAGCTTTATTCTGGCAGTCTGTAACAGGCCTAGGATTCACAGGCAAGCTCTCCAGCTTCCAAAAGAGAGTCCAGCTTTTACTCCAGATTTACAGAATAGAAAGTTGTTCTAAAGACAATAGCAGTCTGCTTATCCTAAAGTCAGGTGATAGTTGGGAATGGAAATCATGCATCAATGGGATACCTCCAGCAAGTGTCAATATACAGTGTGCCCATGCCATACGCGGCTTTCAGCTTATGCTGAAATGAATGAGGTGCATGCCCATGGTATACATGCCCTGCCATGCCGCAAGCACGAGCCCCATTATACTGAATGGAGCTCGAGCATACATGTTTTTTGGGTTACACGGGGTGTGTGTGTGTGTCCAGAACGGAAGCCCTGCATAAGATAAGGGTCCACTGTATTTAATCCTTCTAGAGCATAAAGATTTTCCATCACCTAGGATTCTTCCAGATTCAGTCTGACTGTTCAATGTCATTCTTCTGAATGCAGCTTCCAAATTTTGGTTAAGGGTTTAAATTAAACCAGGAGATGAGATAGGTAACTGAGCATCTCCCTGTGTTGATGATATCAAACTCCTAAGTAATAAAAGAGCATGCACTGACTTTACCTAGATGTAAAAGGACATTGGTGAGAGGCATGAACCCTGTTGAACATCACTTAACAACCTCAGTGGGACTAAACTTACTGACAGCTATTCTGAGTTCATTCAAACCAAAATGAATTAAGCCACCAAAGCACAAACCTTGACACACTGACCTGATGCTCCACAGGTTGCCCCAGAGTATTGTTTTCCAAACAATTAGTAACCACAGAGAACTCTAACAAAATCAGTAGGGACTGTGCTTCGATGTCAACCTCCAGGTGTAGAACATCCATCTTTCAATTACCTCTCCATAGGAAATCAGACTGAAATGGAGCCGAAAGAGGCCACATCACCCAAAGACACCTGAGCTGCTTTTCTATCACCTGTTCCCAACATTTCTCCCAAAAAGGGAAAGCTAGACAGAGAACAATACCTGGCTAACTACTCTTTAATCAGACAGTCCTCCAGATGAAACAGACATACATCTTCATCAGCCTCAGCCAGTAGCAAAGGTTATGGGAGCTCAAGTCCAACATGTGAACTACCTACATTTTTAAGGTGAAGGCAGATAACAAGTTTTTATAAAACACTGAAACCTGGCAGCAGAGACTTACCAAAGAGTTTGGTGAAAGAGTAAGGAAATCATACCTCAAAAAGATGAAGGAATGGTTTGACTAGATTATCCTACATGCAGGGTAACCATTGAGAGCGCTCACGCAAAAGGCTTTCGTGCCAAACACAAGGAAATGAGGAAGCACTCTGTGAAAGACAGTCTTCACTGGTGGGTCCTGAGAACAAAGTGTATCACTGCAGGGCAGAATGAATTCCAGCAAGTGAAAAAACTTCTAGCAGTATTCGTCATCTAGGAATATCTTACAGATGAATCTAAAATTTATCAGGATGATATAAGAATACACAGCAATATCTGCAGCTTCTCTGACTGAAGATGGGAAGCCCTTCTTCTCTCTTTATTTATGTCTGCCTTGTTCAGTGGCTTTAGGATATATGTGCAGTCTAGTGTGCACAACTCACGTGAACTAATGCCTCACGGTTGTTACCTCTCCTGCTACTCAGAGGTTGTTTGATTTTTTCCCTAAAAATAATAATCCAGTACTATTATTTGCAAAAAATGTTTTAGGAGTTTAGAAACCAGTGCGACAGCATCTTAAACCGAGATGCTCAAGGCACATAATCCATTGCAGGGGCAGGTTTCACTTTGCACCTTGGGTCAAATGCTGGTGCCATTTTACAAAGTGGAGGAGAGCTACATAGCACAACTGTGGCATGTCTCTGGTATTGAAGAACACAGGCCAAAACACAAGTGGAGTGAAATGTACCTTTGACAGACAAGTTGTCATGCTCAGCCTCATTTGCCACTACAGAGTACCTCTGGATGATCGATCAAAGGTCCCTGGCGTCACTTCCTTAACAACCTATTATTCTCTTTTATGCAGTCTCCTTCTTGTTCATCCAACCACCTTCTCCCCCATCGACCATGAAATGTCATTGCCCCCCTGCCCATGATTTCTTACCATACCTCCTTTCTCAGTAAGACCCCCAGAGCCCTCCATCCCACATGAACAAACAGAAGCAGTCTCTCTCCCAAACTTTCCAAATATCACACCCAACTCCCAGCCCAAAACGCTCTGGGAGCAGCCGACCTTTCTTAATATATATATATATATATATATATATCAGGATGCAAGCTAGAGGGAAAGCGATTCCACTTCAACATTAGGAAGAACTTCACAACAGTAAGAGCTGTTTGATAGTGGAACACACTCTCTTGGAGGCTGGTGGAGTCTCCTTCTTTGGAAGTCTTTAAGCGGAGGCTGGATGGCCATCTGTCAATGGGGATGCTTTGATTGAGAGTTCCTGCATGGCAGAATAAGGGGGTTGGGCTGGATGGCCCTTTTGGGGGTCTCTTCCAACTCTATGATTCCATGACTTGATAATGTGCATAGCATAGGGCAGAGAGTTTTTTAACAGACTGTGGCCTGTTACAGACTGCCAAAATAAAGCTGCTTTGGGTCTCTTTGGAGGTAGGCTGTTTAAATGATGCATGCATCCTAAGAATCCGGAAGCTGCACCAAAGCTGCACTCCGGTGCTTAGGAATGGAGTGTGGCTTTGGCGCGACCTCCGGACTCTTAGGACCCATGCATCATTTAAATAGCATACCTCCAAAGAGACCTGAAGCAGCTTTATTTTGGCAGTCTGTAACAGGCCAATGAGTGGCTTTGATAGTTCTGTTTAAGTGGTCAAAGGGGCATCATACTGAGGCCTGAGTAAGTGTGTTTTCTATGGCTGCAATGAACAGGAGCAATGGATGCAAGCTGCAGGAAAAGAGATTCCACCTCAACATTAGGAGGACCTTCCTGAGAGTAAGGGCTGTGCGACAGTGGAACACACTCCCCTTTAGTCTCCTTCCTTGGAGGTCTTTAAGCAGAGGCTGGATGGCCATCTGTCAATGGGGATGCTTTGACTGAGAGAATAGGACCCAGATCAACAGATTCAAGGTATAAGGGAAAAGATTCCACCTCAACATTAGGAACAACTTTCCAATGGTCAGAACAGTGGGGCATGCTGCCAAAGAGCATAGTGGGTCTCCTTCTTCTGGAGGCCTTTAAACAGAGGCTGGGTGGCCATCTGTCACTGGGAGAGCTTTGATGGTGAGTCCCTGCATGGCAGAGAAGGGGATGGGGTGCCTCCCAACTCTTGCGACGCCAGGGCATGGGCACAGCTGCAGAGATGCCCAAACCCCAGGACTGAAAGCGTTATGGGAAACCCCAAGACACTGTTATGCTGTTAGTAGAAAGGCTGACACATCCAGGCTGCCTGCGTGTGGCTCTTAGGATCATATAGAATAACAGAGTAGGAAGAGGCCACAAGGGCCATCCAGTCCCCATGCAGGGAATCCTTAACCTAGGCTGCATCCACACTGGGGCAACAACCCGGTTTGGCACCGATTGTAAGCATCCTGGCTGAAGGCTATGGGATTCTGGGAGCTGGAGTTCGTCCTGCGGCCAGAGCGGATGGCTCCAGTGTGGATCATGCAGTCCCAGAGAGAGACCCCTCTTCCTGGGGCAGAGGATTACAAGGGCAAATAATAACAATAATAATAATAACAATAACAATAGAGAGGCCTCCATCAGCATCCCTCCTCCTCCTTCTCCTCCTCCGGTCCCCCCGAGTCCCCCGGTTCCTTCTGGGGCTTCAAGGGAGACATACTGTACACTCCAGCCATGCATCCCCATCTCTAGGCATTGCCCCCTTCCCTCCTCACCGGAGATACTGAGCGCAAAGCAGGCTCATCCTCCGCCTCCGCTCTTCCTCTCGCTGGCCCAGCGCCGGAGCCTCACAGCCGGGGCCTTCCCGGCGCCCAGGAGCAGCCACTGCTACCGCCGCCGCTGCCTCCTGGTCCTCCTCTTCCTGCTCCTCCGCCTGCCGCCATCTTCCCGCGTCGGGCCCAGGAGGCGCTTCCTGGAGGAGGAGGAGGGGGCAGGAGGAGGAGGAGGCGGGGAAGGGAGAGGCGGCCGCCGCCAGGGAAAGACCGGAGCCACGGCCAGCAGGAGAAACCGTCCCCCTCGCCGCCTCCACAGAGGCAAGTCTCGCGAGACCCGCGCGAGACGCCACTGCTGCTGCCACCGCCACCGCCACCGCCGGCGAGCTTCACCCCACCATTCAACCCTCACTTCCGGTCGCGGCCCAAAGACCCGGACGGACACACTTCCGGTTGAGTGCACCGCCAAACTCTGTCCCCTTCCCTCGTCTTACTCTCCTCCCTCCCACTCCCGACCCGCCCGGCTATTGGCTGGCTGGGCGTCATGGCAACCGGCGCTGCGTGGGAGTGGAGGAGGGAACGAACAGCGGTGTGAGCCGTCGCCATGGCAACCCCCCAACGGCTTCGGCTCCTCCTCCTTCTCTCTTTCTCCAGGCCTCAGCTGCTCCAAACCCGTGTACGCCGTTCTCACGAGCAGCCCGTTACGAACCGTGTTATATATATATATTATATTATAATTATATTATAAATATTATAGTATTATTATTATTATATTATAAATATTATTATTATTATTATTATAAATTTATTATTATTATTATAAATATTATAATATTTATATTATAAATATGGTATATTACATTATAAATATTATATTATAAATATATTACATTATTTAAAATTTAAATATAATATTATAGTATAGTATAAATTTTATATTAAATTTCATATTTATAAATTTCAATATTCTTGTATTTTTAATTGTTCTCTGCCTATGTTGGGATATAAGGAAATAATAATAATAATAATAATAACAACAATAATAGGTGCTGTCATTCGTTGGCACCAGAGCTCTGCCATTCCCAACAACCCAGAATTCCACAGGGTTGAGCTGTGGTAGTTTAATAAGTGGTGTCAAACCGGATTGTATCTCTGCAACAGTGTGGATGCAGCCTCAGGAGTGAGAACGGGATGTCTCTGGCTGCGCCTGCACTGCAGAAATAATCTGGTTTGACACCACTTTAACTGCCCTGGCTCAGTGCTAGGGAATCCTGGGATTTGTAGTTGGTGGTGGCCCCAGAGCTCTCTGACAGAGAAGGCGAAATGTCTCACAAAGCTACAGTTCCCATAATCCCCTAGCACTGAGCCATGGCAGTTAAAGTGGCGTCAGGCTGGAGCATTTCTGCAGTGCGGGCGCAGGCGTCTTTGCAGTCTCCTGGCTGTATTTGGCAGAGTCCTTCTGCTGAAGCAGGGCTGGCTGGTTTCTCTCTGCCGCCTTGGTTCAGAAGCAAGGCCAAGGCAGAATGGGGAGGCCCTTCCCTCCGGAAGGAGATTTTGGAATAAGTAATAATTCGCAATAGCAATAGCAGCTCCATTTACGTGCTGTTTCATACCACACTGCACAGTCTCTAAGCGGTTTACAACTGTAACCTAATTGCCGCCAACAAGCTGGGTACTCATTTTAGCAGCCTCAGGAGGATACAGGGCTGAGTGGACCCTGAGTCCCTGGCTGGATTGAACTCACAGCCTTGAGCATTTGACCACTGTGCCACCAGGACTCCTGTTTGTAGCTGTTTGTAGGAAGGGGAAAGGACTTGTGCAGTTTCCTTTCTCAAGATGTCCAAGGGCACTTTGACGCGAGAAGCATTTGCGCCTTGGCTTAACGAAGGTGTTAACGTGCCTCAGAGAAGCCACTGCTGAGCCCCAGATCTTCCGTTTCCCTCTTCTGAATATGGGGTCACTAGTATATGGGAACCTATTTTTCTTTTGGGACCTAAAATTGTTAATCAGTTAAAACAATGGTCCCCAATTTGCACTAGCGCCCCTTTTCTTCTTGGATGACAACGCTAGCACACACATACCCCAACATGTATTTCTTGATATTTGGTCTGCTACACATTCAAAACAACCAGTCTCAGTGACTGCTCCCTTTGCCACCTGCTCACCTTGGGAGCAGCAGCCAAATAATTGGCTGAGAAGTGACTGGGAAGTGTGCTGGCCTTATGGCAGAGGTGTCACTGGGAGGCATGCAGGATGTGGGCAGCACTGGGTGACCCCTTAAGTGGGGTGACCCTACAGCCGTCATCCTGGCAATGCCACTCTTGCTCCCTAAACGTCTGCCTTTTGGAGGATACAAGACTTAGCATTAGTCTTGGCAGAGGGTATGTTAGCCCCTTGGCTCCACACTAGTTTGTAAAGTAGTGCTATTAAGGAGAAAACTTACAGACACACGTATGGGTGCATGTACCCTCCCCACCTCCACCACAGAGCTCTTCATTGCTTGATGTGTTCAGAGAGCATCCAGACAATTTGTGTGTATTAGGAGGTGTTAGATGTGTGTTGTGTGCCTTCAAGTCGTTTCCAACTTATGATAACCCTAAGACAAACCTATCGTGGGGTTTACTTGGCAAGATTTGTTCAGAGGAGGTTTGCCATTGCCCTCCTCTAAGGCTGAGAGCATGTGATTTGCTCAAGATCACTCAATGGGTTTCATGGCCAAGCAGGGATTCGAACCCTGGTCTCCAGAGTCCAGTGCTCAAACCAGTGCTCCATGCTGGCTCTCTACACTCAGATTTAATCAGTATTCTTACCAGCCCTAGTCCATATCCAGGCATGGCCCTGGATCCATGCCATGTTAAGAAAGTGTAGAAGGAGGCCAGAAGCCAAAAAAGCCATCAATACATTTCTCCTAGAGTCAGAAAACATTTCCTGCTGTGTCATAGTTTTGAGGCATGAGGCAGCATTTTCATATTATAGCACTTCCCCCAGGCATGATTCGACACCAAAAAGATAATCCATGCATCGTTTCAAAGTCCTTCAGCACAAATGGAAGTCTTTTTGCATGGTAAGCACTAGCCCTTCATATAGATAACAAAGGGCCCATACAGACAGGCCAAAATAAAGCTGCTTCGAGTCACTTTGGAGGTATGCTGTTTAAATGATGCATGTGTACTAAGAGTCTAGAAGCCATGCCAAAGTCATGCTCCAGTCCTAAAGACTGGAATGTGGCTTTGGTGTGGCTTCCTGACTCTTAGGACGCATGCATCATTTAAACAGCATACCTCCAAAGTGATCCAAAGCAGCTTTATTTTGGCCTGTCTGTATGGGGCCAAAGTTCATTAAAATGATGTGGGAAAAAAGTAGAATGAGAAAGGGTTTGTTGTTATGTACCTGAGTTATGGCAACCCTATCAAAAACCTTTGAGACCAGGCAAGATTTCTTCAGAAGAAATTTACCACTGTCTTCCACATAGGCTGAAAATGTGTCACTTGCCTAAGGTCACCCAGTGGATTTCCATGGCTGAGCAAAGGTTTGAATCCTGATTCAAGCGTCCTCATTCAACACTCAATCCACTGCATCAAACTGGCTCTCAGAACAGGTTTAGCTATGACTAAAGAAATTAGGTTGGCATATCCAAATTGAGTTTGGCTGAGAAAGTCCTTTGATTCAGCTCTCATTTTGTCACAGACTCACCGTGTAGCTTCAGGCATGTCACTCTGGCAGGCAGACACATGTTATTCCCTCTGGTGTTGCAGAGAAAGGACACGGGTCTTTTAGTGTTGCTCATAGATCTCCACATTTTCAAACACTCTTGTTTCCCAGCTGTACTTGAAGATGATGGAAAATGAACCTTGGACCTCCTGCTACAGGCATGGGCTGTATTAGTGTTTAGATCCCTGATCCTAACTCTTATTAGTCCCAACTAAAATAGACTTATTGAATCAATTGCTAAAATATGAGTTGATATAAAGGTTTCATTGATCCAACAGTTCTACTCTAGTTGGGAATGACAATCAGACTGAGGAGTTTATCAGACAAGGGGAATTGAAAGTGTAATCCGATGGCAATCTGAATGCAATCATGGGGTTTAACGTTATTGCGTGATAACCCACTACACACAAATTCGGGCAATGGGAAGTCAGTCCGAATGCAATCATGTGGTTTCACGTCATTGCGTGATAGACTGCCACATGCAAATTCGGGCAATGGGGAGCCAGTTCGAATGCAATGCACATTCACGTAATTGCGCGAAACTAGCGACTTTAAGTGAATGTGTTTTGGCCCCACTTTCTTTTCATTCGAATTTAAGAGAAATTCCTCCCACTTGATAAACTCATTAGACTGATGTGCAGTTTTAGACAATAAAATGCAGTAATAATTTAAAGCCAATTATATTTTTAAAGCTGCCTAGAACAAAGTCTTCTTCATGATGTCTCTTGCTCTCTCCTATTTTTTTGTGAAAACTCACTTTTTCCATAAAGTCTAGCTGGGGTTTTTTTTTTTTTTTGAGGGGGGGGGATTCTGCATCCTAAAGCATGCTTTGCAACTAGTGAGTAAGCTTTAGTCAAATATACATAGTCAAACATACATCTGAGTAGAAAGGCCTAGAATTGAGCTGTTAATATGTGTATTGCATTTGCTCAAATTGTACCTGTACAATAGCAAGGCTTAAATCCATTTATGGAGTGGTTGGAAAATATATGCCTTATTTCACATAGTGTAGACACTGATTGACTCTTGAACTATTAGAAGTACAGCCATAAAATAAGATAGGTTGCAGTCTATACAGAGAGCCACCCAAATCAGTAAGTTCTGTATGCTTCACAGTTGGATGCTTTGTACTAGAAGATTATCCCTCCACTCCCGAATCCAATCAATTTAACACAGTCTGGAGGTTTAGGTTACTGCATTCCACTGATGCGTCCTCTTCCTGCCTCCATTTCCTTAGCAGCAGTATACCTCATTTATGAAAAAAGAAGAGAGAGGAAAAAGGACTGTGTTTAATTTTCAGAGAGAATAACAAATGTTCTGGATTCACAGGTATGTTTTGTAACAATCGAGATCACATTAAAAAAAAAAGAATCAGAATTACAGTTCAGTTTAAGGAGGAGGTCTTTATTTATCCCTGAAAGAGGCATAAGAAGAGCCATACTAGATCAGACCAAAGGTGTATCTAATCTAGCATTCTGTTCACACAGTAGTCAAATACGGGAAGCTCACAAGCAGGACAAAACTTCAAAAGCACCACCACCACCAATTCATACTCACTAGAAACATATATAGAAAGCCATACTGTCTTTTTCCCCACAAGCCAAACAGCCCCAATAAAGGTATCACTATTGTGGATTTTGGATGTTATTGTACAGCCTCAAATGCTGTACTCTTTCTTCATAGCAGAGTTGCTCCATTTACTTGATCATCTTAGGTGTCCTTTTCTGCACCTTTTCTAGTTCCATATTTTTTCGCCAGCTGTGGTTCCAAATGTATTAGCGACACAGATTTTAAGATTTTGAAGAGCAAAAAGTGGCTTCTAAATTTTACTTCCAAGCATAAGATTAGTTGTGGTTACTTACCACCTAATTATTTATTTAATGTATATCCCACCTGGTACTGAACCCAAGGTGGCTCACAACAACTTAAAAACAAATTACTGTACAGCTAAAACCTATTTGAAACACAAGTTACCAAAGCATTAAACAGCTCTGTTAAAAAAACACTAAACTGCAACACTTTAAAACACATTAAAAGATAGTAAAAAGACAGAAGCATGGCACATCCCATTATTTTATATCACATTACATACTCTCACTCTTAACGGCACCAGTTTCCACATGCTCATTTGGCCCATCCACTTTGAGGCTGCATCTGCACTGCAGAAACAATCCAGTTTGGCACCACTTTAACTGCCATGGCTCAGTGGTGTGGAATTCCGGGATATTAAGTTTTATGAGATATTTAGCCTTCTCTGTTGCTGAGGTCTGGTGCCACATCAAACTATAATTCCCAGAATTCTGTAGCATTGAGCCATGGTGGTTGAAGTGTTGTCAAATTGGATTATTTTTGCAGTGCAGATGCAGCCTGAGTGATATTACACATCCTATCCATTCACAACCACATCTGCCTAGAAGTGATGCTCCTCCTTTGTCCTGCTGACAAAGAACAGCACATAGACATAGCAGTATCATAGCTATGGTAAATAGTTCTGCTCATTGGCCTGCCTTACATGTGTAAAAAACCTGATAAGGGCAAAAGCCTCTGGAAGATGAATGATATTTAATACCTAGCAATGACACTATGGCCTAGCGGTTTGAGTGTTTGGCCTTGGGAGGTCCATAATGCAGTCCCCACAGAGACATAAAATTCACAGGGTAATCTTGGTCCAGTCATTCTCTCTAAACCTATCCTGCCTCACAGTGTTTTGGGGAGGTTAAAATAGGGAGGAGGAGAACCATGATGTGCACCATCTTTAGGTCATTGCAGGAAAGCCAGACTATAAATGTATTCAACAGATTCATAAATAATAAATGACACTACTTGCAAGGCTATAGATGAAAATTAGGATCCATCTTCATGGGTAGTAGAAGTCCTTTGGAGAACTAGGTGAACAATGGTGTGGACTGCTCAAAGGAAGGCATGGACCAAGATCAGCAGCAGGTTCTGTTCTCCTGAATCTTAGACAAGACTGGCAGAAAGAATATCTAGTTTTGTCTGTCTTGGCTGGTAGTTGTCCAAGATGTTTGGCAAAGATTCCCTCCTTCTAGATCTGCTTCTCAAGGTCCTTTAACAAGCTCAAGATGTCAAGTGTTCCCCTTGGGCCCATTGTATGCAAAGCATGCACTCATCCCAGGTCAGAGGCCATCATTGTCACCTCCACTTCTTTAAAGTACTGCTCCCCTCAGACTTTTTTCTGGGAAGCAGGGAATTCCCTATGTCGTCGCAAGTAGTCTGGACACAAGCAAAACATGAAAATCAAACCTTTATTCTAGGCCAATCCATTTTCACTGATAATAGTAAAACTGAATCTAGTGGAGTATCTCTCAGTTACAGCCCTTTCTTTTCCTGGGAGTAATGGTTCTGTGAAGGACTATCGGGATCTCTGGAAAGGAATTACTTCTAGCTCCTGACTGCATTTCCCATATTCTTTTAAATCAGGGATGGGCAAAGCGTGGCCTGCAAGCTGCATACAATTCCCAGGATAATTTTGCCACACACACTCCTGGTGTCATTTTGTGTGCGGGTGTGTGTGTGTGTGTGGCAGAATGCCAGATTTCCAAATGCACACTGGCACATGGAGGGCCTTTTTCAGGGTTCAAAAACAATTTTAGTAAAATTTTAAAAAGTCTTCCAGAAATGGTCCAAAATGTCCACTGGGGTGAAGGGCACATTTCTACCATACTTTTTTTTTGGAAACAGGAACTATACAGGAAACATCTTGTTCCCACTTCATGCTGTTAAAAAGGGCCTTTCTTGACCCTAAAATGGCAAGAGAAGTATGGTGGAGAGTTGCAGCCCTCCAAGGTCTCCTGGAAAGGTAACGCTAGGCTTCTCTAGCAGTTCCCCTGAGGTTCCACATTTACTCATTCCTGCTTTAAATGGTACTAGAACCATTTAACTGGGACCGAAGGGAAACACTTTTAAAAAGTAAAAGGCAGCTTGCATAGAATAGTGGCCTTTACTTCTCTGTCATTACCTAAAATATGGTTCAGGTTATAACCATGCAATTTGTTAATTTAAAGTTTTGTAGCCGCTTACTTGAGCTCGCATCACTCTGTATGAAGCAGCTTTAAGTAGTTCTGCTGAGAAATCACACGAGGGCATATGGAACATGATTATTGGGTTCCAGTTGTTGAACACATGCAAGAATCAATACAGACACTCATTAGTACAGGTTGTCCTTAAACCTTGAAGAGGTCTAAAAAGCCAATTAAATCTGTGCTGTCTGTAAATGAGTTTGTTCCATTCCAGGCAGACATCACAAAGAAGAACAGATTTTCAGAAATGTTGAATGATGTTCGTTCTGCCACAGAACGGTACATAAGAGAAAGGCCTCACTGTTTCATAGGTTGGCTTTCATGGCACATCTCTGGAATATTGTGCAAGGGAGGATCCCATTCATGTTCCCTATTACTGGGTCCCTTTTCGGCTCCAACATTCTACATTAGGTGGGCAACCACACAAACTAGAATGCCCAGGGACAAATATATGTGCTATCATGCAGAGTTTGGGTCAAAATCAGCTAGTTATGGTTTTGCTGTGGCATTTGATCTCAGTTTGAAGCTGTGTTCCGACCAAATTTACCTGCTTCTATTCACACTCAGGGTATATCCCCACTGCACAATTACAGCAGCTCCATTCCACTGTAATATCCTATCCTGTGGGATACTAGGATTTGTATTTTGGTGAGGTTCTTGGAATCCTCTAATGCACTCCCCTGAATATTAGAGTCATTTGACAGATTTCCAAGTATCTCACAAAATCCCAGTACTCCATAGGAAGGGTGCATGGCAGTTATTACAGTTCTGCTGTAATAACTGTGAAGTGTAAGTACATTTCTAGTGGTACGTAACTGGATTTTCCAGGAGAAATTCCATTTAATCTGGATGATATTTTGAATTTTCATATCTGATTATCACTGTCACATAAAGCTAAATTCAGAGAGAGAGAGAGAGAGAGAGAGTGCAAAAGACTAGGAATGATCACCACTAATACATTATTCAGGGACTGCATCAAAGGAATCTGCCAAAGGACTTGATATGACCACAAACTGAGTTTGTTTTTCCACTGAAGCCATGAGGGAATCAAATCACTAGTAAGACTATGCAAGGAAAACAATAGTCTAGTGTGTGTGTATGTGTGTATAAAAGAGTGCATTCTTTATTCTCAGTTTGATGTCCTGGTTAACTGTAATGCAAACATTACCATTCTGAAATGAGCATATATATATAAGTGTGTGTGTAAACAAATATGGTGGGGGGGGGGGGTTGCATCACTTTCTATAATGATGTTGTTGTGTGCCTTTAGATTGTTCTTGACCATAAGGAAGAAAACCTATCATGTAGTTTTCTTGGTAAGATTTGTTCAGAGAGGGATTGCCTTTCTCTTCCACTAAACATGAAAGAGTGTGATTTGCCCAAGATCAGCTAGTGGGTGACATCTATGGGTTTTGAAACTTGGTCCCCAGAGTACTAGTCCGTTATGCTCAAACTACCACATCACACTAACATCCATAATACTAGAAATACTAGAAGTCACTGAATACAGTTTATTTGCAAAAGTTCTAGCATACTCAAAATACAGTATTTCTTCAAACGACACACATAAATGATACAGTTCACCCAAATACATGCCTTTGAATCCAATACATTCAGTGAGGTCACATTTACTGATGCTTATCTATTGTCCTGTGTTCCAGTCAGTAAGTGGCCCAGGAATTGCAAGATCTGTTAATCCAGTCCAGAGCAGACACAGATTATCCAAACAAGATGAAAGGAAAACCAAGAGTGGTCATCACCTGGTCTAGAAGTTGTTATAGCAAGTCAGTAGTCTAAATAAACAAAGCTAGCAAGGAGTAAACAGAGTAATCAGTTATATCCAGCTCAAGGTCATCAATAGATGAACGCTGAAGAGTACTGCCAGTCACCTAGATAAGAGAGTTGCAAGCAATGCTCTGGAGCTGCTGGGAGGTGTATAGGCAGCTGTCATAAGACACTAGGTGCTTAATTAATCAGTGCCTCCTATTTAAAGGCCACTCGGATTGGCATAATCCTTCCTTCTCCCTTCAACACCCTTTAAAGCAGTGGTTCTCAACTTGCGGGTCATGACTCCTTTGAGGGTTGAGCAACCCTTTCACAGGGGTCGCCTAAGACCATCAGAAAACACATATTTCCGATGGACTTAGGAACCGAGACCATCGGTTGGGGGTCACCACAACATGAGGAAGTGTATTAAAGGGTTGTGGCAATAGGAAGGTTGAGTACCGCTGCATTAAAGGATAAGAGTGTGTCTTCAGGGTCTTCCACCTCCTGCTCGAGAGCAGCCCCTCCAGTGCCTCAGCCCCTGCACTCGGAAAGGCCATCGTCATCAGGAGCTGTAAACAAATTTGGGGACATCTGACTCCTCCGAGTCTGAATTGTCTGACTCCAGAGGGTGAGTTATGACATCTATAATAATAAAAGATTAACATTTGTTTAACTGCAGTACCATCTTCAATCACTAAGTGACAGACTTCCTGATCATCAGAGGGAAATCTGCAGTCAGGCTGGGGATATTTGTTTTTCCAGAAGGCATACATGTAACTCCAAATCATGCTTTTCTCTCCAGAACCCCTGCACTCTTCAAACACATAAAGTAAAAAAAGACAGGGAAGGATAGTCCCATTATCTGGTAATGGGGAAGAGAGGGGAGAGAAATGTCCAGGAGGAAGGCTGAACAAGCAGTAGTGTGGAAGGAGAAACTCTTTCTTGAACTACATTGAGGTAGATACTTTTGGTAAGCAGTGGTACTAAATGGAACCTCCATGTTCAAAATGAATACAAAACCATGAGAACATAGAGCAGGAGGAGGGAATGTTGCCAGATAGAGAATGCTGCTTCTGAGTTTCCCAAAGGCTTCTCAGTGGCTGCTGAGGGAGATGATGAACTAAAACCTTGGTTTGATCCAATAAATATGGTCTTACTTTTACAGTTATGCCTGTCAGCCAAACACAGCACTTAATGAAATTTCAGGAGGCCAAACAGTAGTTTGGGCTGAAGTTTAACTTCACCATAAATTACTAAATGGAATATTAGTAACAACCAGTGCTCTTTTATTTTCTATAATAAGCACACACAAAATCAATAAGCACACACAAAATCGATAGTGTCCTAATTCAGGGCTGGTAGGGAAGCTCAGTACTTATTATAGGTTTTGTACTGGGTGATAAATGGAAAGAACACTGGAAAATAAAGACCTTCACCCTTAAACTGAATATGAGTCACTGAGCGTTTAAGACAAGTCTGGTACATGTACTTGAGAGGATATTCTGAACACGTCCAGTTTTGTTTTGTTTGGGTTTTTTACCCTCCTCTCTTACTGAAATAATACAGCTTGAAAATGTCAAGAAAATAGAAAACTAGAAAGAGTCTTCAGTAGAAATAGACAAGAACTATGCAACCATTCTGGCATGGCAATGGGTGCGAGGACTGAGCTGAAATTACACCCTGTGTATATAGCCACAAAAAAATAGATTTCCTACCCCAACGTCTCCCCATATCTTCTATGATGTTTAGGATCACTTATCCCACATGTCATGGCATCTAGGGTTTCAGAAAACTGCTCTCCAAGTTGCCAGTGTCAAACATCCCTTCTCCAAGTGTTCTTTGAATTGCAGAGAATATTATTATTATTATTATTATTATTATTATTATTATTATTATTATTATTATTATTAACCTTTATTTATAAAGCGCTGTAAATTTACACAGCGCTGTACATACAATCTTTTAGTCAGACGGTTCCCTGCCCTCAGGCTTACAATCTTATGTCAAGAAAGGTAAACTAGCTGTAATCCTTCACACCATGCTGCCTTCTCCAAAGGCCCACCAGGTTAAACAGTATCTTACCTGTTGTAGATGGTCTAATAAACTACTGTCCAGTTCTGATTATCCCAAAAAGGTCAGTTTAGCCAGGGAACTGTCCATCAGAAGGTATAATAAAATGGGTGTTATATCAGCACAGATTGTGTGTGTGTGTGCCTTCAAGTCACCTGTTGACATAAGGTGCTAGTAAGATTGGTGTTCACCAAGATGAGTACCAGGTGATAGACTAACTGGAGTTATGAGTAAGCACTCCTGAGCATAGCCACTATCAAAGCGTTTGGGAGCAAAACCAGATCCAGGAGAACCTACAGATTATGTAAGAGGAAGAAGGGAAATAGCCATTTCAGATCAGTTTTCTTCCTAACCTACAGCACAACCATTGCTTTGGCTAGATCATGTCTCAGTCCACACTCATGGTCTCGAGACACCGATTATGGTTTTGCACTGACCTTTTGATTTTAACAGGGAAAATAAAAAAGAGCTGGGTATTTCGTTAAACACTCGGATTATTTTTAATAGAAAACCAGGATGCAAGTATTGTAAAACAAACAAGCTCCAGCTGAAGATAGTATGATCTTTAGCATAGTCACTATAGTTCCTTTTGAGGGAAGAAAACAAATCTTTTAAGAATCTGGACTAAACCATCAATCGAGTACATCTTGAACTTGAAAACAGCTTTAATATTGTACCACGAGCTCATATTTTAATAAGACTCTTCCAGAAGCTTTGGGTTGCCAGGGACTCAGTGCTCCCAGCCATGTCCTACATTCAGTACCTAGGAGAGAAAGAGATACTAATAAAGAACTCTACCAGTTTCCATGAGATGGGATATTTGTATACTTACTATTATACATTGGGAAAGCTAGCTTTTTAATAAAGCTAGCCCTGTTAATAAAAACAATGCTGAACCCAATAATGCTTTATTTAGTAAAACTTTTAAAATATATGTAACATATAAATTATAGACATTTATTTATCATAATGTCTGTAGTACAGAAGTGAGCTGCTTGTGGCTCTCCACATATTGCTGGACTGTGAATCTGTCTGCTGCAGGGATGTGTGTTGAATAAGAGCTAATCTCCTTTTCAAAAAAAATAGGCACATCTGGCCATCTGATGCAGCACTACATGACTAAGGATCTGGAAACAGCTAATAATTAGATATGCATCCATGGTTTTTTGTTTGTAGCCCTGCAGGTGGCTCCAGTGCCTAAGGCCAGCTCTGATTCCTCACTCTCAGTTTCAAACAGGAACAGCCCCGATTGATTACAACTGTGGCGACTTTCTCTTTCCTGGCTTGGATGAAGCAATAGGAAGTAGGTCGGCTGGGAAAAAAATTGCAGTGACACAGATCTAGGATGTGTGTACTCTGTGTATGCATTTGATGTTTATATCCCTTGCATCTGCAGGAACTTCCATCTGACCGTAAATGCAAATGGAAACCAGGCAAACATTCTCTCAACAAACTACATTTTACTAGAGCATTGTATATAACGGTATTTGAGCATCCATGGATTTTGGTATCCACAGGGGTCCTGTAATTAAACCCCAGAAGATACTAAGGACCCACTGTAATAAACAAACAAGAACAAGAGCATTGGCATGTTGTTATTCACTGCCTCAAAATTATAATCTTCTCAGTACCAGGCTAAGACATTTTTTTAGTCTCAGGCATTTGTCGAGATGTGGTTGGCCAATAAACCAGTTATTATCCCCACTGTTATGGGGAGATTCACCCGCCCAACTTCTTTTCTCGGATGGCAGCACCATAGGTCTTTTTTGATCCCACCACTGCCACCAACTATGTGATGGTGACAATGTGGCACTGCCAAAACTTCTTTAAACCTTTCATTCCTTTTCAGTGTGTGCCACTGCTGCCACCAGTTATGTGAAGATGATGATAATTATCCCACCAGTTCTTCACTGTGAGACTCGTACCCAGGACTCTTAAGTGTCTTTTGTACTATAACTCTCTTTAGATGCTAACACTCTGGGTTTCAAATTTCTTCCCAGCTTGGCACCAACTATTCTTTGACAGTCACACACCCACTATCTAATGTGTCCCAAACCTAAAAGACTCTTCTCAGTGTTGGTAGCATTTTTAATATGTTTCCGAAATCAATTCAGATAGCTGCTTTTTGAAACAAAGTAATAAATTTATCTACAAGTCAGGCTGAATACGGTATCTTTTTTAATGGATGGTTTTCACAATAGATATAGTGTATAAATACTTTATTAGTTACACAGTTACACAGTTTCTTTAGCTTGTTTTGTTGATTGTTTCTCTATTGCTTTATATACGTTTCCTTACAGACTAAGGGGCGGAACAGACTGGCACTTTGTGCCAGCCTGACCATGGACTAAGGCTGCGTGAGGGTTGAGCGTTTACACCCTCAGCAACCCTACTGCGCACTTGGGGTGCCATCTTGGCACGTGCCAGTACAGATGGCACTCACCATGATGACATCGCTTGTACACAGCACTTACATGGCGCTGCGCATGAGGGGCCTCATAAGGCCATGCCATGGCCCTTATGGTACCCCTGTAGCACTGGTAATAGGAGCTGTGTTTTGTGATTCCTGTTTTGAGCAGGTTGAGGGCGTGGCATCCGGTTGCTGCGTCCTCAACCCCGTGCTTCCAGGTGAGGCACAGAGCTGCCCCTATCAGTCCACTGTCGAGCCCCTTAGTTCTCACAGAATCTTTATTAAACATTTGTATGTTATAACCCGTCTGGTTACCTGTGACTCCACTAGTCACCAAACACTACGTCTCCCGCAGGACACTACAACAATATAATTAAGGACATCCTTAGTCCCTTTCTTGGGTACCTAAACCCCTTTTTAACTGCCCTCTCAGCAGCCTAGCCTAGCCTCAATGGCTGTTCACCCCTCAGGGCACAATAAAGATCAACATCCCTTTCAAACCTGCTCCTTCCTCTTATATACTCACTCCTGGGAGCAGACTCCACCTTTTCCTGGCTTTGCTCTCACTGGCTAGGTTTTAATATGTCTGTTATCTTCAGACCCACAATTTATTCTTAGGTGGAAATATTGATTTATATTATATATTGGTTTTAGTGTTTGTTTGTTTTTACCTTTTATATATTCTCATATGTAAGACATATGCCACAGTGCACAATTATAGCAGTTTGATATCCCTTTAACTGCCATAGCTCCCTCCTAGGGAATCTAGGACATGTAGTTTGGTAAGCAGTACTTTTCTACTAGTGGTGACTAGTACTATGGGAATGGACTAGAGCTCCATGACAAGGAATACTAAACTTCTCTCACAAGATTACAAAAACTAACATGCCATAGGGTGGAGCCATAATACCAAAGTGCTATAATTGTGCAATGCGGACATACTCTTAGAGCCTTTTAAAGAAAAAGCATGAAAGAAAAAAGGAATGATGATCATGACTAACCCCTCCTCTGCAGGGAATGCATTTGACCAGAGACAAACTTTATCTCCTTAGCCTGTAAATATACAATTAAATATTTGCTCAAAGACCCCGTTTATGTGCCTTCAAGTCACTGTTGATTTATTGCGATCCCATTAATTTCATAGGGTTTTCTTAGGCAAGGAATACTCAGAGGTGTTTTTTGCCAGTTCCTTCCACTAAAATATAGCCTACAGAGCCTAACACTTTGGAAATGGATCAAAGCAGTAGAGGAAAATGGGTGGGGAACTTTTGAAACTCTTCCCCACATTGGACTCTTAATCTCATCAGCTCCAGCAAGCACAGTCAGGGATCATGCAGGCTGTAGCCCAATAACATTTAAAGGTCCAAAGTATTTCCATCTTGGGTACAAAGTCATCAGGCAGACATTTCAACATGCTCAAGGTGGGTAATTTTTTTTAAAAAAACTATTGTTATAAATGCTTCTTTATTTAAAATAGGTGGCACTTCAGTGCTACAGCCTTATATCTGGCATACGTATCATTTCCAAAATGTCAGAATAAATAAACTGCGAAAATATCTCTATCTTATTCCTGACAGTGATGCAGGGTGATATTCACCTAGTAGTACAAAGGTCCAGGCTTGGCTTTTAAAGAATAATTGGAAAAGTAATTAGATGACCTGTAATATTAGACGGTGCACCATTACCTGGTGCAACCTGCAAATTCCTTTTCAGTTTGCAGACAATCAACAGCCTAGGTTTTAATTCTTGTCTCATTTGCCCTTTGCTCCTATTCAGTTTGTACTTTTGACAAAGCAAACTTCAGCTACTGTCTGATTCCAACACTGCATACATAGGGGCTGATTCACATAAACAGTGTGAAGGACATTCTTTTTCATTTGTGACTACTGCTTCTGCCAGCCAAGACTAAATGTATAATGAGACTGAAATAGTTGTCTGAATGCTACACCTTCTTCATCCCCTCTGTGTGGAGGACATCAGAATTGCCATCATAGGCTAACTTGAATACTGGCTCAGTTGTGGGTCAATGATATCAGAAGTTCTAGCCATACATAGTGTATGTGTATACAAGCTTTAAGGCATCTGTGTTCCCCTAAGGAGTTTTCCTCCTAAAGACACCCACAAATACTTATGACTCTAATATAATTGCTGTGCTGGATAGTATTTTCTATGTGCTTTCCCTCTAGTCAGGTTTTAAATACCTCATTTATAAGAACCCTAGATGATACTTGCAGGCATGTTCTCACGCTTTACATGTACAATGAATTTGTTTATCTGTTTTCATCCTTTCATTTTGGTAGGCTAGACATATGCCATCTCAATAACCTGCAGAGTTTATTCAAATGATGCCTGGGAATTATCAGACACCAAAAAGGCTTTAAAGAAGCCTGTCAAGAAGACAAAAGAGATGTCACGAAGCCCAGCTCAGCAAAACCAAGCCACTATTCTTCAGCATTTCTTATACTGTAGAAGAAGAATGAGGAGAGAGGCAAGGAAAGAAATATTGTGCTTCCACATTTTTCTGACAACTGAGGGAGGATAGGACAGAGAGGTGCAGATTGAAATATACCATTATGAGTGGTATAGAGATGGTGAGTAGACAAAACTTATTCATTTTAAAGTACATTCTAAAATTGGAAATCTAAGCACACACACACCTTTCCGAAACTGAAAGACTGCTTGATAAAATATATAAACTACAGTCCGCCCTCGCCTTACGCGGGGGATCCGTTCCGAATTCTGCCTATGCTCGAGCCCCATTGGAAAAAATGGGGCTCGTGTGCGGTGGCGTGGCGGCGCGGGCTTGAGCACGTATGCGATGCGCCGCCCCTTCCGCCCCGCGCGCGTGCCGCGGCTTGAGCGTATATGCTCAAGGCCGCGTATGGCGCGCCCGCGTATGGTGCGGGCGCACTGTATTGAGTCCCCAAAGGCATTAGCAGCCTATGGAATTTATTGCCACCAGGGCTGGATTATCAAAGGTGCAGCTGGAACAAATCCTCTAGAGATCTTGATTGGAGGGGGGGGGCATGAGCTGCTGTCATTATATTTGTGTATTCCTCGCTGCACATTTACTGTACTGTGGCACTGTACAGTAAATAAATGCTTATGAGAGGAGGAGCTATAGATTTCTCTCTACCTTTCCCAGCATCATTGTCTTTCCCAAAGATTCACGCTTTCTCATGATGTGGCCAAAGTATGATAAACCTCAGTGTCATCAATCTGGCTTCCAGGGAATGCTTGGGCTTAATCTGTTCTAGCATCCATTTGTTTTTATTCTTGGCTGTCCATGGTATTCTCAGCACTCTTCTTCAGCACCACATCTCAAATGAGTTTATGTTCTTTCTATCAGCTTTCTTCAATGTCCAGCTCTCACATTCATACATGCTGATGGGGAATATAATGGCTTTAACAATCCTCACTTTAGTGTTCAGAGTTATAGCTTTACATTTTAGGATCCTGACCAGTTCCTTCATAGCTGCCCTTCCCACTCGCATTTTTCTAATTTCTTGGCTGCAGTCTCCATTTTGATCAACATTTGATCTAAGATATGAACATTTCTTGACTATTTCATTTTCCTTGTTGCCTAGGATGAATTTTGGCAGCTCTTCCATGGTCATTATTTTTGTTTTCTTAATGTCCAGCATTAATCCTACCATGGCACTTTCCTCTTTGACTTTCTTTAGTAATTGTTTCAGGACTTTGTTGGTTTTTGCTATTAGTACTGTGTTGTCTGCATATCTTAGGTTGTTAATGTTCTTTCCTCCTATCTTCACTTTTCCTGCCTCTGAGTCTGAACCTGCTCTATATACAATATTTTGTGCACAGAGGCCGAACAGATATGGTGAATAAGGCTTCCATCATGTTTGAAGCCAAACTGGCTCAGAGAATGGCTGTTAGATACGGCAGAATATCTTTGGAACACAGAAGCCTAATAGGGTACACATTTCTGAGAATATATCTCATATTCTCATGTTGTAATGTTACTGTTCTTTCCATTATTGTTGTAGTGGTTTTAATGAATATGTAATGCTATTGCTTTGTTTGGTTATATTATTTCATGTACTACCTGTTTGTAATCTGCTGTGGTTTTTTATTTGAATAGGGAAGTGGTGTGTATATATATCAAGCAAATTAAACTATACAATATCACATGATGTGGTGAAGCCCAAACCATATGGGACTTTATCACACAAGGCAGTAAATCATAATCGGATCAGGAGAATCACCTTTTTGTTTGGGGATGATCACATCATGTTGTCCCTCTTCCCTGTTCTCTTGGTGGCAGACCGTTTGTTTCTTTTCATTAGCATAAGGACTCCATTAACACCCCTCTTTCCTGCCACTGGTGTGCTTCACTTCATAGGAGTTTATCAGACAAGGGGAATTGGAAGTATAATCTGATGGCAATCTGAACGCAATCATGGGATTTAATGTTATTGCGTGATAACCCACTACACGCAAATTCAGGCAATGGGAAGTCAGTCTGAACGCAATCATGTGGTTTCACGTTATTGTGTGATAGACTACCACATGCAAATGCAGGCAATGGCATGCTATTTTTGGGCAATGGGAAGCCAGTTCAAACGCAATGCGCATTCACATAATTGCGCTAAACTAGCGACTTTAAGTGAATGTGTTCTGGCCCCACTTTCTTTTCATGCGAATTTAAAAGAAATTCCTCCCATTTGATAAACTCTATAGTTTTGATAGTTCAGTTCTGTTTTAAAGTTGATCTTGCATGGTGAGGCGGGGGTCAGTGGGCTTACTTTGGGTGCTTTGAGTCTGGTTTAGGTGTTCTAGTGATAAGGTGCAATGCAGAACAGCAGAGAAGCCAAAACTTTGTTCATTGCCCCCCCCCCACCTGCCCCCTTTTCCAGCCGTGTTCCAGACTCTCTCTCCCTCTCTCTCCCCCCCTCTTTCTCTCTCTCACACACAAAAGTCTGGAAATATAAGTGCAAAACAGAGCTACAGTTTAAAAAAGCATTTATTTCATTAAGTCTCACTTTTTTCTACCTTCAGACTTCCTTCAGACTACATTCAAATAAAAATGAAATCTATTAACAGTCCTACATTTTAAAAGACCTTTTAAAATTTTCTGATCAGGGCTTTCTGATTGGTTAGACCAGACAAAGCACTGGCAGATAGATCAGACAGATCAGAGCTGCTTCCTGCTTGCTTTCACCCAGTGTCACCCACCCACAATGTTCATGGTGTGACCCACCCGCAATGACCGCCTTCCATTCCACACCATAAAGACTCCTTAGTCATGCTGTTTTGCATTAACGTTATTCGTAAATCACAATTCCCATATACCACTGAATCTCATGCAAATAGTTGTGACATAATAAACAACTAGCAACATTAAAATTATACCTTCAAATTACAATATCATATGCACAACCTAAATGTATTTACATATACATAGTGAAGATTTGGTTAAAAGGTGATGTTCTGAAAGCAAATTTAAAAAGAACATTTTTTAAAAAAATTCAAAATTAAAAAATTAAATTAAAATGTTAAAATTTGAAATTTTAATTTTAAAAAGTTCTGGGGCCTCTCCTTTCTCCTCCCACTGACCTTCACCTCCCCCACCATCTCTTAAAGCATTTTAAAGGAAAGAAGATGATTGCTACAGCTCATTTCTGCCAAAAGGTAGGTGTTTGAGGAGCAGTGGTGTCACCCACCCCCTTAGGCTGGCACCCAGTGCACTCCGCACCCCCTAGTGATGCCACTGCTTTCAACTGCCAGGGCTTAACCAATCAGAAAGGTCCTCCAAGGAAAAAAGGATCTTTTTAGATGTAAGACTGTTTTCATTTATATTTGATTCCTATTTCACTGGAGGGGGGCTATCTCTTTGTTTGTGCACGTGCACGTGCTTATGTGCCACAAGGGGCAAGGATAATGTCTTGGCATTGTGTAATAAGCTTTTAGTACAAACCAACATGTAATCCTGAAGAGGTTTTAGGTATGACAGAAAACAGCAATCCCAATTGCATAGCATTTTTAGTAATAACACAAATTAATAATAATAATAATAATAATAATAATAATAATAATAATTTATTTATTTATTTATATCCCACCTCTTCCGTTTGGGGATCGAGGTGGGTAACAACAGAGTTGATATGCTACACAATATAAAAACAATAAAACTCACAAAACCCTGACCCAACTCTCCCTCCCAAACTATAAAATTAACACAAAACATGATTAAAATATATAACAATACAACACTACAAGATTATTCTACAATCCGCGACTGATGAGGAGATATAGTAGGAAGGACAGATGGAAGAGTAAGGGTTTTGTCGCTTTTTAAAAAGCCTCCAATGAGGATAACTGGCGAATCTCTTCCGGCAGGTCATTCCAATCTTTAGGAGCTGTAGCAGAAAAAGATCTAGTGGGAGAAGAGCCCTTGTGTAATAAAGCTTCATGTTTCATTTCGAAGAAGGGAGCCAAAGGTAAGTGTTACCAAGACAGAGATTGAGGATTGATTTCTCACAGTGACTCCAAACACTTAAGACCCAAAGCCTGGAAAAGTTATACTAGCTGGGGGATTCTGGGAGTTGTAGTCCAAAAATGACCATGTTTTATGGCAAGTATGGGGGCTCACATGGGGATCATGGATACTGGTAGCTTGGAGCGGCCTCTGGTCATTTCAGTGCCAGTCGGACCTCGATCAGCATGGGACTGTGGCAACCAGAAACTGCAGTCCCGAAGCTGGCTACTCCTGCAACCCTAAATGGGCTGGCAGCAAGGAGTGGCTTTTCACCACTCCTTTTCTGGCTGGCTTTTCCCAGATGCACATGCTCTCCACACATGCTCTCTGTATGGGTTCCAGCTCCTCTGAGGGGTATGCGTCATCTGCACAGCCCACCCCCAAAGCAGCCAGAAGCTGCACTTCTCTGCCTGTCTGTTTTAAGCCATGGTTAGTGGATACTCCTCTATACAAAACACTCCTCCCATCTAGAAAAGTAGACTGGAAATCCATATAATAGCTGCCACTTTCAATAATCTGACAGGGCTAGTTCCTCTCTCTGGTGTGGCAGACAGCAGAATGAGGACAGCCTATCACAGGGGCCTGTAGAGATGTGTGTGGCTCACCAATGAGCAAACCTGTCCTGGCTGTTCTAAGAGGTAGATCTCTCACCCCAAGCTTTTGCCCCCCCCATTCACCCCTCATATTTTATATCAAATGTATAGTAAAGTGGACACTGGCCTGGGTGACCTGTATTTGACTCCTGTGGAAGCTGGCCCTGTGAGTTGGAGAGTTGCAGACCCAGCGGGGAGGAGGACACCCACTTGGATGAGATCATTGGAAGTTCTAGCACATATCTTTTTGTGCGTAGAGAGGGTGATGGGATTGTGACCCAGGTGAGGGACCCGATGCACAAGGGAAGATAAAAAGCTTGAGAGCCAGTGGCTAATCCCTTTTCTCTGAGGTATGTGCACTCATCAACTACTGCATTTCAGTTCAGTTTTGATCCAATCTTTCCCCAGGATCTAATGTGATTTAGTTCATTCACAGGCTAGGATGATGCCCCCCTAGCTATTTTCAGGGTATAAATATTGGGTGGAAAAAGCCCATCCTGGGACTAGTTTGCAAGCAGGCAGGCAAGCAGGCTGCTGGTTTGACCAAGCAAAGCCCCTCAGTGTGTCTGCTACCCTTATGCTGCAGCCACCGAGTCTCTCCCTCCTCAGGACTTAATATCAACTGAACTCAAGATCCAAGGCTGGTAATGTATTACCCGCTAGCAGACCCTATTCTATTCACTGCTCCCCCCCTTTGATTTCTCTAGCTCTTGTGTGCATGTGTGGATTTTGTGTGTGTGTTGCATACTCCCTTTAATAAAGTTATACTTTTTATTTGAAACCCTCTGGAACTCTGTGTGATTACGGACCCCGTAAATATTGCAGCCGCAATTGCCCCAACCACACCAGGGACGTAGCCAAGGGGGGGTTCTTGGGGTCTGGACCCCCCCTTCCGTTAGATAAAATGAATGGTGCGTGCTGCCGCACTGCTGCACCCAAGCCCCATTATAATGGTGGTACTTAGTCTGGACCCCCCCTTCCCAAAATCCTGGCTACGTCCCTGACCACACTAGAAATCCCATTTTGAGCTAAGTACAAATTCCCCTAAATATAAATATATTGGTTTTGGGGTGTCCTCCCTGGGCCCCAAGCATTTTGGGCAACAGAACAATGCTCCCATACCTTGGATCAAACATTGATCAGAATGGAGACTGCGGTCAAGAAATCAGAAGAAAACTAGTAATGTGAAGGGCAGTCATGAAAGAATTAAAAAAGATTCTAAAGTGTAAAGATATAAAACTGAGCAATAAAGTTAGAATCGTCCAAGCCATTGTATTCCCCATCACCATGTATGGATGTGAAAGCTGGCCAGTGAAGAAAGTGATTAAAAAGAAAATCAACTTTTTTGAGATGTGCTGAGGATACTGTAGATGGCCAAAAAGACAAACAAATGGGTTCTATAACAGATCAAACCTGAACTTGCTCTGTAAGTCAAGATGACAAAAATGAGGCTGTCATACTTTGGACCCATCATAGGAAGGTGTGAATAATTAGAAAAGACAATGCTTCCGGGTTGGAATGGCGCCCCGTTGAGACGGACTCCACTTTGGCTCCGTGGGGACACCTCGGCTAAGCGGCCAAATGGTTAGACTTGATCAGGGAGGACACAGGCCTGAGCCTGCAGGACCTGGGCAGAGCAGTGGAGGGCAAGAGGGTTTTGGAGATGTCTCATCAACAGGGTCACCATGAGTCAAGGTCCACTCAAGGGCAGTTAACAACAAGAACAATGCTGTATGATCTGTTGACGTTATGAAGTTTCCTTGAAAGTATAGTTTGTTTCCCAGTCGTTCTTACTTCTAGCCAATCAGGCAAATGGTGGTGTATGGGGTAAATTCCCATTTTGGGCAACAGAGCAATGCTCCCATACCTTTTTGGATCGTGAACTGATTGAAATAGGATGGCAGCTTACACTTCATGAAAAAAGGGAAGCTGTAACACTGAAGAGAAAAAGAAAAGAAGGATACAAAATTATGGCCCTATACAGACAGGCCAAAATAAAGCTGCTTCAGGTCACTTTGGAGGTATGGTGTTTCAATGATGCATGCATCTTAAGAGTCTGGAAGCTGCACCAAAGCTGCACTCCAGTCCTTAGGACTGGAGCGGGGCTTTGGTGCGGTTTCTGGACTCTTAGGACGCATGTATCATTTAAACAGCATACCTCCAAGGTGACTTGAAGCAGCTTTATTTTGGCCTGTCTGTATCAGGCCTATATAAAATTTGAAGTACTATAATGGGCTGTAGACCTCAAAAGCTCACCTCATAACAAATTAGTTTTTCTTCAAATCATCAAAAGACCCTTTGTTATAACTGAATTAGAAATGCAATGCTTCTCATTTAGAGTCTGGAAGTAACAAGTTACAAATTACCAATTGCTTACTTCTTTTCCTGAAAAAGGAAAGTATAAGTACAGTTGCCCCTCCTAACTCATGGGGGAACCTTTCCGCCCCCCCCCCCCGTGAGTTAGGAGACTCGCAGAAAATCAAGCCTCATTGAAATGAATGGGGTGCACTCCTGTGCCTGAATATAGGGCGCACACCGCAGGAGCACGCCACATTCACCTCAATGTAGGGTTGCCCTACCGCGGATCGTCAACTCCGCTGATTTCAAGTTTGCGGACATGTTGGGGCGACTGTACATTATGTTATGAAAATGGGTGAATGAGAAATAACATAACCCCCTTTGCAATTTTTCTCCCCCTTTTAAAGTTAATTTTATATTTTCTTGGAGGGTGGCCTCACTAAAAGATGCAGGATGAATAACACACGGTTCACATGCTGTACATTGTGGTGCTGCCTCCAGTATGAGAAGCATCTGTGTTGAAGCACCTGTTTTCATTATGTTTCAGAAAGGGGAAAGTAAAGAGTGTCAAAAATGTCAGCTGTAATGGTAATTACTAGAGGGATGCAGTGGCTCAAGTGGTTAAGACGCTGACTCTGTTGATTGCCAGATCGGCAGGTTGCCAGTTCGAGGCCTGGGTGCCGCAGGATGGGGTGAGCTCCTATCACTAGTCCCAGCTTCTGCCAACCTAGCAGTTCAAAATCATGCAAATGCAAGTGGATAAATAAGTACCACTTCTCAGTGGGAAGTTAACATGACCACCAGAGCAGTCCTCAGACAACGCTGGCTCTTTGGCTTAGAAACAGAGATGAGCACCGCCCCCTACAGTCGGTTACGACTAGACATTCATGTCAAGGGACTTACCTTTACCTTTTTAATGGCAATTACTACTTTTGAATCTAAACAGTTACTTAAAAAAATATCCTAAATGCTGATCTCATTGTAGTGGGGAAGGCTGTGGCCAGATGCTAACTGGTAGCAGACAACTTTGAGGTCCCTATACACCCTTAATGTGGTCCTTTGTTATTAAGATTTGGGCTGGAGAGACATTCAGGTATAACAGTGAATAGGCTGCCTCCTTCCTATTTTCATCTCCTATGAATCTCAGTGGACTGAGGTGTCCTTTTTATTAAGTGATGATCAAAAGCTTTTGTGGGTCTCAAACAGGTCCACAGGTTGGTGAAATGGCTAGTTCTGCCTCATGACATGGGTGTGTGACAGTTTTAGTTTGAAAAAAGGATGGGGGAAAATAGGTTGGAAGAAAATGAGGGGTAGGAACAGTGGCATCACTAGGGTTGGCATCACCTGGTGCAGTAACCCATGGTTTCACACACACTCCATTGACCTCCTTCAGTCCCACACCATTCAGAATCCTTAGTGATGTTTTTTGTACCAATGCTGCTTATGAATCTCAATTCCTGTATACCGCTGAACCTAATAATGGTAACATTTGTGACATAAACAACTAGCAATATTAAAATGATACCTTTAAATTCCAATATCATAAATATATTTACATGTACAGTTTCATGTGGCTAAAGTGAAAATTTGGTAAAAGGTGATGTATTTAAAGAACATTGAAAAAGAATAACATTTAATTAAAAAAAACCAAGCTGGGGTTTCTCTTTTCTCCTCCCACTGAGCCTCACCCCACTTACACCATCTCATCGGTGTTTTAAAGGGATGTAGGTGAATGCCATAGCCCTTTCCTGCAAAAAGCAGATGCCGGACCCCCCCCCCCCCAACCTGAATCCTGACCCATGAGGAAAAAGGCTTTTGGTGAACATATCCCTTCTAGTCTGAGAATTTGAAGGAACATCAGAATTTTTCTACCTACCTCTGCATGTTTACCTGAATTGAAAACTAGCATGGGTTCTAAAATACAACCATTTTCTTCTGAATGGGAGGAGATATATGATGCAACACTGAGAGGGTAACAATGTCATCTTATCTGGGTGAAATGAAAACATCTGGGAGTAGCTGTGTTGGCCATATAGCAAATCTAATCAAAAATCCTCCAAACAGTGATACCTTTATTGGCCAACCAAAATGCACAATGTACATGTTGCAAGCTTTCGAAGCATCACTGGATTCTTCATCAGGCAAGATGTTGCAAACCAAACAGGAGGAAAAAAATGGGGATGTTAGTCAAAGACCTGCATTTTGCTGTTTCTCTTTTTAGTTAAGAAAGCGGTTAAATGTTTCACCGATTTGCTTTCCTGCCATTACAAGAAACCTTTGTTGCACCTGGCATTTTATGACATTGATCTGTTTGGCCCATTAGCTGGAAGAAGGCTTATCAAATAACACACTGAAAGTAAATTCAAAATTGCTGATTCAGAATGAAAGCCATAAAGAAGAAATATGTCTTTATTGGTATCAAGGATGCGGAGGGAACACATGAAATTTAAAAAAGAAGGAAAGAAGACAGTATTGTTAAGAAAGGAGGAGGAAGAGAAGGCCTTGCATTATAAGCATGACAGATCTATACTTAAATGTCTTTCTAGGAATAGATACTTGCAGACCAATTCGTGGTTTAAAGTAAAGTAATGATGTTAAAGAGAGATCTACATGGCAAATTATGCATGGCTGTGAATAAAAGTTTCATATAGCAGATGCTTTTCAAGACAGAGATGTATTTTTATATTAGAAGTATGAGGGCGGTGAGAGGCTGGTGACTATACGCAGTTTGGCATATGCAGACTGCTCCTGCCTTTTAGATTTCATTCTAAGAAGGCATGCAAAAGTGCTTTTTTTTTGGTCTTGACAAAAGAAGCTATCTGTCTTTTTATTTAAATATACTGCAATCCACGCATATGGTGCTTTAAAAAGTAGCATAAGCAACAGATAGAACCCTGCCCTGTGTATTTTCAGTGTAGAGGGCTGAGGGTGCATCTGCACTGCAGAAATAATGCAGTTTGACACCACTTTAACCTGGTGTGGCATTGAGCCATGGCTACAGAATCCTGGGATTTGTAGTTTGGTGTGGCACCAGAGCACTCTGATAGAGAAGGCTAAAATCTCACAAAACTACAAATCCCAGAATTTCATAGCATTGTGGCATGGCAGTTAAAGTGCCGCCAAGCTGCATTATTTCTGCAGTCCAGCTGCATCCTGAAAGGGCAGAATGCAAACAAGTGCCTTATGTGTAAATACACATTTTCCAGGTGGAAACTGGGATTATTTGCCAGGTACAAAGTGGATTAAAGTTGTTAAATCAAAGTCTTAACAGAAAACATAGAGTTTGAACTGGTCGGAAGGAAGAGAGAGAGCTGGCACCCATTAAGTAGGTATGTTGCATTTATGTATTACTTTCAATTTGCTATAAATAATTTGAACTTTATTTAAGCTTCTCTTCTCTTGCAGAAAGGGCTTTCCAAAGGAGCTTTGAAGCAATTGTGATGATTACTAGTAAGAGAATGCCTGTTCCCAGATTTGCAACCTGAACTACACAGCACAAAAGGAAGGGAGATTGGAAGGAAAGAGAGAAAGGAACAAACTTAGAAACTAGTTCCTAGGGTTTGTTGTTGAGGGAGAGGGAGAGCCCTGCTGTCTCTCTTCTCCTTGCAATTTGATGTAATGACTTCTTTTAAGTGTTGGTTGTTGGAGGGAAGAGGTTTAATGGGCTGGATTTTCAACAGAGCTGATGATGGGCCTGCTTCCCTTCTTCACTGTTGCCAGATGAAATGGATGGATGACTTAGAACTTGGATAACAAAATTTAAGTTGCACCACTGGATTCATTGTGTTGGTGGAGGCCACTTGCTTTCATTTCCAAGACATATCTTGGTTTACAAACCTAAACCTTTGACAAAGGTTTTTTTAATGTCCACCTCGCACCCTTTTCTTCCTTTTCCTCTGTCTAGATAAAAGCTTTTTAAGCAGCATCAGCACTGGGTGAACAGTGAAAGAGGGTTTTATAAATGAAGACTTTCACTGTCCAGATGTAACACGATGTCTTCAGGAAACAATGCAATAAAGCTTGAGCTGGGAAAGAATAAGATTGTAGTGTAAGTGATCCTACTATAGCCATGTATGCCTGCCTACCATAGGCAAAGTAAGCAGCAGCTGCCTCCAGAATGCTTTATTAAGAATGCATGAAGGACAAAACAAGGGATATAAGTAAACAAAATAATAATAATAATACTGTAATAATAATAATTGTTATATATATATTTGGTATACCACTTTGGGTATGTCTCACACAGCAACAGGTTTCTGGGTAAAAATAGTGAGTATTATATAAATGATTAGTAATACTAATGGATCATTTATGAAAATTACTAATATCACTGCAATTACTAATGGGGCAAAACCAACATCTTATTCTGTTGACTCATCTGAAAAGGGAACGAAGGAGTGCTGAGATCTGTGGATGACATTCTGGACAAGAGAAAAGAAATCCTGTCTACAAGGAGAAAGACGAGGGGGAAGGGAATCAATTTTTAAAAATTGATAGCTCTTTTTTTTTATCCATCAATTGCATTGATGATGAAGTGGAATGGCAAATTCTGCCATGCTTCTGCTCCAGATGATTACAAAACAACAACAACAACAACAGGAAAGCAATGGAATGACTTTTACCACTGACCAGGATAATACAAGGCCTTAGTTAAAAAATTGACTGTGCTGTGAATTCACTTGGTGGCCTCATACTTTATCAGCCTCAATCCTGTTTCCATCCATAGAATGGGGACTGAAATGTTAGTTGGCCTTACAGTTTATGCAGTTTAAGATAAAACAAGCAAGAGATTTAACTTTTAGAATCCAGTCTGAGTGGTCTTACTGCTTCATTTTCAAAAGTTGCTAGACCAAGACATAGTTCACACTGAAGTGCACAATCTTTACGTGAGCTGGATTTTATCTAAGTACAGCAAGGATTCACGTGACTGAATGTGCCTCTACACAGAATAATTCTCTCTGCACAGAAAATTCAATATCAGGGATGGGTTTTCAGTCCAGTCTTTCTCACATGTTAATTTTCAATGTGAAGGAGAGCTGCGTTGTTGTTCTTATTCGTAGTGAGGTGCTTTCTAATAAAAGTTTCTACTTGTAATATCTGAAGAGACAGAAACCTGGCATAGGCTTACCAGGGAGAAGCTGGACAAAAGGTGTGTAAAGAGGGTTATAGGATTGTTGATGATAAGGAACAAAATAGGACCCTTGCCTCAATCTTCCTCTAATGTCTTCAGATATCAATCAGCATTAGCATGTAAATTTCCTGGGGTAAGGGTCTGTCATCTTGCATATTACTCTGTGAAGTGCTATAAAAACTGAAGGTGCTATAGAAATAAATGATCAGGGGTCATCAAAGTTTCTTTTTGGACTACAGCTCTCGGAAATCTCCCAAAACCAGCAGAGTATGGTTGCTACAATGGTTAAGGAAGTTGTGAGTTGTAATCTAAAAACAACTTTTTCCATTTTCTGTAAGTAATATATGGCCCCATTCCCACTTACAGATAAATTGGTGTGCGATCCGAATCAATTGATCAACTCAATTGAGGAGGACCACTACCTTTGCCCCAATCACATTTTTCCCTCCAGAATAATCTACTTGTAGTTCCCATTCACAAATGAATCAATTCAGAATGATTCCAGCCAGCCAAAGGGGAAATTTGAATTGATTCTGATCTGTATGTGGTTCACACTTGCACAGATTCGATTTATTGAAAAAGAAGTGGAAAAAAATCAGCATCAGAAAGGCGCGGGTTAAATGGGTCTAGCGCATGGGCCCCCTCTTGGCATCGCTTCAGCGATTTGGATTAAGTGGGAGTCAGGGTCGTTTAAACTGGTTCATACCGATTCGTGATTCGGTTTAAAAGGTAGTGGGAATGAGGCCATAGTATACATTCCTGCACTTTGTTCATCTGACCACTGTCTTGATAATGCAGGCAGGGAGAAGGAAGTTTCCATTTGTTTGCTCTGGCCTGAGAACTGGATAGTTTGATGTGTATGTGTGGTCAGGGATGCAGAGATCCCATTTAACAGGCATCCAGACAATGTAGCTGCAGAGAGAAGCCTCTGTTACTCTTCCCCAAGAAAGTGCCAGAGAACAGCCTGATGCTACAACCCACCACTCACCTTTTGAAAGCCATAACCCTGTCTCTGAGATAGTTCTGTTTCTTTGAGGACAGTAGTTGTAGTAGTGTGCCTTTATGTCATTTCCAACTGATGGCAATCCTAAGACAAACCTATCACAGGGTTTTCTGGGGCCGAGAGTGTGTGATTGGCCCAAGATCACCCAGAAAATATGCAGGGATAGCTGTGATGGCCATTTAGCAAATTCAAACAAAAATCCACCAAACAGTGATACCTTTATTGGCCAACTGAAATGCACAATACCTGTATACTTGTTGCAAGCTTTTGAAGGTCATCCAGTATGTTTCCATGGCTGAATGGGGAATCAAACCTCATTTCCAGAGTTGTAGTCCAACACTCAAAGCACAGGGCCAGTCTTCAGAAATAGTTTAGATTACTAGTTTCAAGGGAGCCAGCATGGTGTAGTAGTTTGAGCACTGGACTATGACTCTGGAGATGAGAGTTCAATTTGCCACTTGAGCATAAAACTCACTGGGTGACTTAGTCACACACTCTCAGCCTCAGAGGATGGCAATGGCAACCCCCCTCTGACGAAACGTGCCAAGAAAACTCTACAATAGGGTCGCCATAAGTCAAAAATGACATGAAGGCACACAACAACAACAAACTAGTTCCCAAACTTGGTTGTGGGACCGTAATTCCTAAAAACATGAGGATTCTGGGAGTTCTAGTTCAGCAGCAGATGGGGTCCCAAATGTCAGAGAACTGGACCTAGATGAAGCTGGACCAAAAGCAAAGATGGGGCTCAGTTTAAGGGAGGTGGAGGAGAATAGGCAGAAGCGAGAGGAGAGAGAGATCTGGACAGCAACCTCAGCTTCCTTACCTCTGAACTAAAACCATTAAAAGGGTGTCTCTCCCTCCCATTTCCATTCCAGTCAATGAGTAAGAAGAGCTTATTCGGGAGACTAATTTGAGATTCTGTCATGATCAAGGGCAGTCAAGTACCCAGGCAGGCAAGGAGAGTTATTCTGGATTATTTTATTTGAAACTGGAATAAGCAATGGCAAAAGTGAGCTGGTCAGACAGGTGTGTGCTACTGGAATAAGGTGCCGTATTATGGTTAATGGCCTATATTATAAATTAAGGCCTCATTCCCACTACCTTTTAAATTAGATCACAATTCAGTTTGAACTGGTTCAAATGACCCTGGTTCCCACTTAAATCGATTTGCTGAAGCAATTTGGTGGGGGGGGGCATACACCAGACCCATTTAACCCTTGTCTTTTTGACGCTGATTTTTTCATATCTTTTTCACCAAATTGATTCAATGTAAGTGTCAACCACAAGCAGATTGGAGTCGATTCAAACATGCAGGATTCCAAGGAAACATCTTCTTTGCAAATGGACATTAAATTTCCTTGACTTTGAGAATCTCCCAGTGATCCCATGGTCAAAGGTGAAGATGCTACCCTGAATAAAGCCCTCCCTACCATCTGAACCAAGACCAGAAACAGAAAATGCAGGGCTATGACTAACATCTTCAATTTCTTTCTCCTGTTTGCCTGACAAAGAAGCCAGTGGGACTTCGAAAGCTTGCAACGGGTAATTGTGCTCTTGGGTTGGCCCCATAAAGGTATCATTGTTTGGATGTTACTGGATTTGCTGTATGGCCAACAGCAAATCCAACAAGTCCTAGTTTTATAGATAGATAGATAGATAGAGTTAGGGTGGATACCAGTAGATCCAAATCTCTCTCTCCATAGAGGCAGGTGGATTTGGATCTCCTGGCCCCTCTTTGGGTACAATGGACCAAATGAGGTGGTGCCCATTTCAGGCCCACCCAGAACCCTTGTCAGATTGTCACGCTGTCCAAATAGCCATCTAATCTATATACCTCCTATATATACTCATGTATAAGTCTAGAAATTTAGGTTAAAAATGACCCCCAAAAAACTTAGTCGACTTATCCATGCACCAATGTAAGTATTGTACTTTATGTCACACACACACACATTTGTGTGAGTGTGTGTTTGTGTGTATAGGTATACAACCATCCCCTGGTGCAAGACAAGAGCCTAATCTGCCCTGGAAGGACTGACCCCCTTCTACTCTCTCATCCATCCAGCCTTTAGCATGAGTACAAATAGTTATGCCTGCTGGGATTTTGTTAAGCTCTCTGGCATCATTTTCCTTTGCCCTGTCCTTTCCTTCTTTCATTACATGCCCCTAGGTTTTACCCTTGATTTATCCACGGGTCATATCAAAATCCATAATTTTGGCCGCCAAACCTGCCCTTGACTTATACATGAGGTCGACGTATAGTCAAGTATATATGGTATCTATCTATATCTCTTGTCCCAGGAATAAAGACAGGATATTAAGAAACAATAAAATATACACTTGTCCCTCCATATTCACTAAGGTTAGGGGCACAAGACCCCTGTGAATATGGAAAAAAAGCAAATAACAAAAACACCATGTTTTTACCTGAGTGGACACCTCTCTAGGAATCGCTAGGTCCTCCAGGGCAACTCTGTGGTCAATGTCTGACAAACACTGACTATAGAACTGTGCCAGAGGAGCTGCAAAGGTCTAGTATAGTATTCTCTCTAGGAATCTCTAGGTCAGTTGAAGGCTTTCATGGCCAGCATCCATAGTTTTTTGTGGGTTTTTTGGACCATGTGGCCATGTTCTAGAAGAGTTTCTTCCTGACGTTTCTCCAGCATCTGTGGCTGGCATCT
>NC_056525.1:120553195-120566802 GCF_019175285.1 Sceloporus undulatus
GCACTGGAGGACCTAGAGATTCCTAGAGAGAACATATGAATCAAATCCATGAATCATCAAATCTGCAAATATGAAAGCTGCAAAAGAGGGACGAGTATACATTTTAAATCAATGCCAGTAGGTCTGCTTGTACACAAGTTGTACAGAAGCAGTCTCTCTCCATAGAGGCAGGTAGATTTGGATCCCCTGGCACCCCTGTGAGTACAATGGGCCCATTCAGGTGGTGCCCACTTCATGCCCAGCCAGGAGCCTCCTCTGTTGTTGGCCTGGCACCAAGATGGTTAAAGGGAGGGGGAGGCAGTGACGTCTGAGGGCCCTCCTCTCTCTCTCTCTCTCTCTCTCTCTCTCTCTGCAGACACACTGACACATACACACACCCAGCACACACCCAGAGGCACAAAGGAGACCCCCAGTGGCTCCCTGCCTGCCTCCTCCTTGCCTCCTTCCCTGCCTGGTCCCCAGAGGAGAGCAGCACCATGACCGAGACCACCAAGACCCACGTCATCCTCCTGGCCTGTGGCAGCTTCAACCCCATCACCAAGGGACACATCCAGATGTTCGGTCAGTGGGGCCTGGCAGGGGAAGAGGGGGGTCTCTCTCTGTGTGTCTGGGGGGGGGGGGGAAATAGAGCAAGGCAGGGATCATGGGGTTGGGAGAGAGAAAGGAGCATCCATCTCCCAGGCAGAGATTGCGGCAGAGAGGAAGGGAAGGGAGGAAAAAGGGAAGGAAAGAGAGGCAGAGAGAGAGGGAAGAAGGAAAGCAAAGCAATGGAAAGGAAGGGAGAGAGAAGAAGAAGGAAAGAAAGAAGGCAGGAAAGAAGGAAAGGAAAGGGAGGGAGGAAGAATGGAAAAGAATGGAAGAGAGGAAAGGAAGGAAGGAAAAAGAGGGAAAGAAGGAAGGAAGGAAGGAAGGAAGGAAGGAAGGAAAGAAGGGGAGAGAAGGGAGGGAAGAGAGGAAAAAAGGAAAAGAAGGAAAGGAAGAGGGAGCAGAGGAAGGAAGGGAGGGAGG
Source organism: Sceloporus undulatus (assembly GCF_019175285.1). Lineage (NCBI taxonomy): Eukaryota > Metazoa > Chordata > Lepidosauria > Squamata > Phrynosomatidae > Sceloporus > Sceloporus undulatus. Next base: position 120,554,204 of record NC_056525.1, read on the forward strand.
GAGTTAGGAAAAAGAAAGGAAGGAAGGAAGGAAAGGGAGGGAAGAGGGAGAGGATGAAAGAAGGCAGGGAGGAAAAAGAGGAAAGGAAGAAAAGATAGGAAAGAAGGAGAGGTAAGGGGAGGAAGGAAGGAAGGAAGGAGAGAGAGAGCTGCTGGTGTTTTTGTTTTGTTTTTTTGCTGTCGATCCCCTGGATGGAGGGGAGGCAGGGCTCTTCTGGGAGGGGGCTGGGGAGGGCAAGGTCTAGTTTAGAGGGGAGGGGGCTCCCTAAGAAAGGTGTGTGGGTGTTGTTCTGGATGGATTCCTCGGGAGGAAGGGTTGGTGGGGTAGAGACCAGCTAGGGGGGAGGATCGTGGCCCACGAGGAGGAGGAGGAGGAGGAGAGGAGGGTCTGGGCTGTGCCCTCTACTCTGCCACCCTGTGATAGAGGGAGCTGGGTGCCTCCTTGAGTAGGACCAATGCACCAAGGGCCCCTTGAGCATCATAATGCAGAAGCCCATTTGGGCCAGCAGACGTGGGCTGTGTCTGGAAACAATGTGGCTCTTGTGTTTTGTAAACAGCTCCTTCTGGCATCCACACATCCTCCCTTTTTGCAACATCTTGGGCATGTGCCTCTCAGTCCCTCCTAATGTGTGAAAGAGCTTTTCTCATGCTCAGGGCATCAGTGTGGGATTCTTTGAAGGGCGAGAAAGGAGTTGTTGGGTGCTGGTGTGAAACCAGGGGGTGTGATGTGGAGGAAAGACCTGGTGGGTGGTGGTGTGCTATTTCTGAGTCCTAGGCCCATACAGAAGTGTACAGTGCCAACTATGTTTATTTTGGCTGCCAGAGTGGATTTGAAGTGGCATGTCTTGGGAGGGGACCCTGTGATCCAGTTGTGTGCCCACACTTGTGGTAGCATGCATCCATCCCATGTACGCTCTATGTGTGGCGTCAATCCTGGCTGGTTGTCATACTCCACCATCACCCTTTGATACACATTTTTTAATATACAATTTAAAAACAGTTAAAGAATGACAACATAGGCCCAAAACACACAGCAGAAACAATCCAGTTTGAGTCCGCTTGAACTGACCTGGATCAGTGCTAGGGAATCCTGGGAATTGTTGTTTAGTGGCACCAGAGCACTCTAGCAGAGAAGGCTAAATGTCACACAAAACTACACTTCCCAGAATTCCCTAGCATTGAATCAGGGCAGTTCAAGTGGTCTCAAACTGGATTGTTTCTGCAGTGTGTTTTGGCCCACACTTTGATTTCCCTTTTCTTTGAAAGAACAGTTTAGGAGGAGCTGAATATAATCTAATATTTGGAATCCAATAAACCCGGGTGCTAATAGGTATCCATAATGCTCATGTTACTATGCCCTTATACTTATGGAGTCTATATGGAATGATGGTTTTGATGGCTGTTTGCCTGCCTTGGTTTGGCAGGAGGTTGAAGGGCGTTTGCTGTCCACAGCTTTCAGTGCTGAAATGGCTCCATGGTGGAGAAGAGGAAAGACATACTGTATATACTAGTCTCCATCATGTTGTTTCAGTTGGCTAGCCTTGGCAACCTTTTAATGCAGTTGGAGTGGATGCTTCGGCTAAACAGCCATTCATTGAGAAAACTGTGAGGCCCAAATGAGAAAGTTGTCTTGGTTTCTTAAAAAAAGAACAACAACACTAGAGATAGGGGAAATTCTCAAGGGAGGACTTCTTGCCATTCTCTCCTATGTTCACTTTCTAAATACTGCTCAGAAATGCAGCTCCCATCGGTGGGATTCCACTGGAATCTTTCAACACATCCAGGAGAAATCCTCCACCGATTCACAAGAAGGAGAAAGACACACAGCGTGGTAAATAATGCAGATGCTTTGCATGTTAACAATTGATTTGCGTCTGCTCCAGAGGACCACTCTCCAGCTTTCTTTGCAAGATGGCCTGGCCATGTGGCTTCCATCCTGGGTCAAGGCAATAATGCCTCAAAGAGTTTTGCTACAGGACCGAGCAAGGCCAGGCTCTTAGGTGTGTCTAGACAGGGGCCGACGTTTAAAGGGGATTTGAAAAAGCCCAGCGCTCAGGGATAGCAGCGTTTTAGTCTGGCACATCAGTGTATGCAAATACTGGGCTGCAGATGAAATAAATCTGAATGAACACAATCACACAGTTGCTGATAATACAATAGAGGATGATGAGAAGCAGGAAGGCATCTTTCCTCCTGCCAGTGCCTGCTGTGCCAGCATTTCACATTACTGCAAACGCTCACCAAGGTTATCACATCTGCACAGGTTTCCTTTAAGAGCCCATGACTCCACCGTGAAATGCCAGGATTTGCATCCTAGGGAACGTCCTGTCCATGTAGTCCTTTCATTTTCTATGTGTCAGCAAAAGGAGGTGGGGAACCCTGGCTAGAGCGCTCACGCAATGCAATGCAATGCAAGAAAAGGCCTACAGTACCCAGTTAACTAATTCCTGTGAAGTCCTTGCCCCTCCAATCTGTCAGCTTTGCCTTCAGAAGGGATTGTCTGCAAACATTGTTTGCACCTCTTAAACCCGGTTTGAGAGCCAGCATGGCGTAGTGATTTGAGCACTGAACTATGACCCTGGAGACTGGGATTCGAATCCCTACACATCCACGGAATCCCAGTGGGTGACTTTGAGCAAGTCACATTCTCTCAGCCTCAGAGGAAGGCAACAGTAAACTACCTCCAAATAAATATTGCCAAAAAACAAAAACAAAAAAACCCTGCACTGTGATAGGTTCGCCATAAGTCGAAAATGACATGAGGGCACACAATAACAAAACGAGAAGCCAGGTTTTATCTCATGGTCATAAGCAAATCAGTACATATGCTGGGAAATCCTTTCCAAGCATTCCAGGGTTGTGCAGGATTTGAAGAAAGATACTGCTGAAAATTTTAGAAACAAACCACGAATCCTCATATGTATTTAGTGAAAGCTTTGATATACCATTTGCATCTCCTGGCCCCTTCAAATGCCCTCAACCAGTATTAATAATAATAATTAATAATAAAATTTTATTTATATCCCACCCCTCTACGAAACCCAATTGAGGCGGCTTACAACATTAAAATTATACATTCCCAAGACCATCCATTCCCACTCCCCTGCATCCTACATAATGTATTTTCCCTACAAGGTAAACTTTCTTCCTTTGGCTGCCTTGCCACTTTTGTTCCTTGTTTTAATTTCAGGTGGGGATTTCTAATGTTTCAACTAAGCCCGAGAATACTTTTAAAACCCATATGTTAAACAACACTTTCCACTGAACTAGGAACATTGAACAGCAACAGCAGAATCCCATAAACTGTATTTAAAGATACAACAATATCTCCATCCATTTATGCATGTTGTTTGCTTTTAAAATTCCTTGGGCATTTTAGGTTGATTGTAACTGAATATTTTTTCAGTTTATTGTAACTTGGGAGTTGGAGTGGGAGAAACATCAATGGTGAACCAGAGGCTCACAAACCAAACACTATAAGATAAACTTCTCTTTCTGTACTTGATCTCTCTTGATTTGATGGAGATGGGGGAAGGCAGTTAGCCAGACAAGCACAGATATTCACGTTTCGTTATGAGCATCACAACTCCCATTTCTTTGTTTAAACAACTCATTATACTTTGCTTTTTTTTTGCCTCTTTCTTTTTATTGCTTCTTCTATAATCTGTCATAGAGGTTGAAGGATGCCCCACAGATATTGGACTGCAACTCCCAGGATTCCTCAGTATTGGCTATGTAACATAAGGCTCCTGGGATTTATGGTTCACCTTTGTTATGGATGGTTAGCTTCATAGGGCAGATACTTTTTTTTGTTGTTGTTTCTGTTATAGAGAGTATAAAAGTACAGATCATAGATGGCAGAATATACATTAGAGTAGGTAACAATACTAGTTTATCTTAAAATGTTCTCATAGACCTGTTACAGACAGCCAAAATAAAGCTGCTTCGAGTCACAGTGGAGGTATGGCGTTTCAATGATGCATGCATCCTAAGAGTCCAGAAGCCACACCAAAGCCACACTCCAGTCCTTAGGGCTAGAGCGTGGCTTTGGTGCGACTTCTGGACTCATGCATCATTGAAACATCAAACCTCCACTGTGACTCGAAGCAGCTTTATTTTGGCTGTCTGTAACAGGCCCTAGATTGTGTGATTCCCAAACTCTGGTCTTCCAGGTGTTTTGGACTTCAGCTCTCAGAAATCTCAGCCATCTTGGCCAATAGTCTGGAATTCTGGGAGCTGATGTCCAAAAACCTGGAAGGTCAGAGTTTGCAGATTACTGTCATGGAGCTTATATCTAGAGAAGGCACTGGATGTTTGAACTTTTGAAACACAGCAGTATATGTCAAGTATTATAATGCCTTCCAATACTGCTACACTTGGGCCTCTGTATCCATGTATTCTTTATCCAAGGATTCGACCATTCACAGCTTGAAAATATTTTTTAAAAATATATAAATTCTAAAAAGCAAACCTTGATTTTGCCTTTTTTTATATAAGGGACATCATTTTACTATGCCACAGTATTCAATGGGACTTGAGCATTGACAGACGGATGGTGGAGGTGGTGGTTCTGGAGCCAAACCCCAGCAGATAGCAAGGGTCCACTATATTACTATTAGTAATAGTAATAATAGTCATAGTATTAAAATTGTATGACTGCGATTTAGTTAAATATTGCTATATTTATCATCATCATCATCATTTATTTATTTATCACATGGCACTTAAGAAACAGTTACAGAATAAAATATAACTATTTCAATAATATCAAATACTTAAATAATATTGCTGGGGATAGCACACCCACACCAAGTAGCTGCTGCATTAAATAGCCCTTAAATATGTAGATTATGAGAAGTTTATATTGTCTTGGTCTGCCATTGTTTTGTTGTCTTAAAATACTGAGCTTTTTAAAATGCAGTGAAATTGGAACACTTGGTTTTAAATGTGAATATCTCATTATGTTTGTAAGAAGCTGTCGTTACTAATAATAATTAGACAGAGATTGATTAATCTAGAGCACTATTGGGAAGACAAGTAAGATCTCCATTTTAAAAACAAACTAAGCAATTTTAATCTCCCACATCCAAGGCAAAATTTTAATTCTGTAACCATCCACCCAGAAGCAGTTTAGAATTACTACTATTGATACAGAATGCTCCTGCTTAGGAGACGCTGTGCAATAAACCTACTGGCTCATGCTTTTCAATGTTACACAGTTCTTCTATGATTCTTCCATTCTACCCAGGTTTAAAAATGTAGCTTCATTCTAATTCTAACCCTTGCATGGTACTCCCAGACCTTTTAATTCCTTTAATTAATTCCTTTTAATTCCTCCCAAACCTCTTTTAATTCCTTTAGGGTTGTACATTGGCATAAAAGTAACACAATTTTAATCTGAGGATTTCTTGAACTAAGGTCCAAAATGCACTGCAGAAATAATCCAGTTTGAGACCACTTTAACTGCCCTGGCTCATTACTAGGGAATTCTGAGAACTGTAGTTTTGAGAGACATTTAGCCTTCTCTGACAGAGAGCTCTGGTGCCACAATAAAGCACAATTCCCAGGATTCCCTAGCACTGAGCCAGGGCAGTTGAAGCAGTCTCAAACTGGATTATTTCTGCACTGTATTTTTGGACCTAATTTTCCTTCACATTTCCACCATGCAGGATGTAGACAGCAATTCAGGATCTCCATGATGGAGGTGACTGGTGCCTTCAGATCATGAAAACGGCAAAGGGAGCATGGTACTAACAAATCGTTGGATAATTAGTCAGGAGAAACTAAGGGCCTGTACAGACAGGCCAAAATAAAGCTGCTTTGGGTCTCTTTGGAGGTACGTATGCTGTTTAAATGACACATGAATCTTAAGAGACCAGAAGCAGTGCCAAAGCTGCACTCCGGTCCTTAGGACTGGAGCATGGCTTTGGCACGGCTTCCTGTCTCTTAGGATGTAAACATACACGTGCAACCAAGCAGGGGGAAAGAGTGAATTGAATGCCCTGAAATAAAGAACTATATGTCTCTCAGTTGTGGTACTGATAAGTAATAAAACAAGTTCATGTACTCCTAGAAGGGTAAAAACCATTGAAAAATAACTCAAGACAATCCCAGGATCTTGGAAAGGTAGCTAATCCCCCAAAGGATAGGGCCAGGATTCAAAAGGACCTTGACAGATTGGAGAGCTGGGCCAAAACTAACAAAATAGATTTCAACAGGAAAGGACTACATTTAGCAGGAAAATGTGGGCAGGAAAAAGGAAATGCAAAATGGGTGACACCTGGCTTTGTAACAGTACATGAGAAGAGGATCTAGGAGTCTTAGTAGATCACAGTGATGAAGCAGCCCCAAAAGCCAATGCAATTCTAGGCTTTGTCAACAAGAGAATGGTGTCCAGATCCAAAGAAGCAGTAGTGCCATTCTAGGCTGCTCAAGTACAGTGTCCAGTTGTGTGCAATTACAGTTCAAGAAGGATGTGGCCAAGCAGGGACCTGTCTACAGGAGAACGACCAAGAAGGTCTAATGTCTGGAAACCAAGCCCTATAAGGAATGGCTTACGCAGCTGGGTATGTTTGGTTTGGAGAAGAGAAAACTGAAAAGATAATAGAGGAATTAGATAACCATGTCTTGTAGAGGAGGAAGCAAGTTTGTGGTCTGCTACACCAGAGATTAGAATGTGAATCAATGGTTTCAAATTACAAGAGGGGAAAAATCCAGCTAAACATTAGGAAGAACTTTTTGGCTGCAAAAACTGTTTGACGGTGGAATAGACTGTCTTAGAGAACAGTAAATTCTCCTTCTTTGGAGGCATTTAAGCAGAGTTTGGATGACCATCTTTTGGGAGTCCTTTAGTTGAGTATTCATTCCTGGAAAACTATAGCTGTTGCTTTTTTAAAAAAATATTTCTGCACATTGTGCGACAATACATACACACTTTATAGATACTTTCCCAATTATTATTGGAGGGGCTTTGCCTGCTTCAAAAACAAACCAAAATGTGTATTTTGGAGACCTGAGAACCATGGACATAGAATATGTATTAACTTGGTCAACAGAAACTATATAATCTGCTCAGTTAACTGCCAAAGCAGAGCTAATATTGTCAAAGTACCATATGAGATGTGTATGCAAGAATTAAAAAATAAATAATTTCTTTCCTTTATAATTAACTTAAACCTCTGCCATGCCATTTTGCTACCGCAGGAAAAACTGGAGATGAAATTAACTTGAAACAAATGGTATTGCTCAGCCACAGGCCTCTCCTCCGGCTGTTGCACTCAGCATAGTTTCATTAAGTATTTATTTAGAAATAGGAAACAATCATATAGGTGTGTATGAATCTGTAGAATTTACTTTTAGCAGTGTGATACTTAGGGTGCATCTATACTGTAGAAATAATGCAGCTTGACACCACTTGAACTGCCATGATGGCGCCATCCTACAGAATCCTGGGGTTTGTAGTTTTGTGAGGTACCAGCACTCTTTGGCAGAGAAGATCTTGTAAAACTACACATCCCAGGTTTCCATAGGATGGAGCTACAGCACTTAGACTGGTGTCAAACAGCTTTATTTCTACTGTGTAAGTGCACCCTGTGTTACACAATACATATAATGTAGGTTCTTATGAAAATTGAATGTTTTATTGTATATTTCTGGACGAAGGACTGCATAGATATTATTCGACTGGAGATTGCATCATCACTCACCATTGGCTTGCTGGCTAGGGCTGATGGGACTTGTAGTCTATTGACATCTAGAGGGTTACACACTCCAAACGCCAGGTCCTCTATTTTCAGATCATAGAACAGATGATGCTATGGTTAATAGGCTTTACTTGCCAGGCCGGTGTGTATAGAAATATAGCCATAGCCATGGCAACCTGTGGTCTCAAGGAAACAAACCATCTTCTCCTAAGGCTTTCCTATCTGGTTGCCTGGCAACAAGTCTCTCGCCACAGGATCCCATCCGCCTTGCACAGCTATTTACAAGCCTGCTGTGTCAGTTTTGCAAGCTAAGGTTATTGTGTTGTTACCTGAATTGCCAAGTACTAAGAATGACTAGGAGATGTCATGGGTTTCCCTTTTATACAACATTCGGTGCAAAAGCTCACGTTAAAAACAATAAGGCAATCTTTGCAGTCTGAAAATCCATATTCTGCAAGTGACCTTCATCTAAATAGTCAGCAATAAATCCATTTGCTTGAATTAATTTGATTCCCTTCCCTCCTTGAGGTGTATGTGTGCGTGTTGCAAAATATACCCTTGTTTTTGCTTCCAAAGAGGTAAATGTAGGAAAAGAGCCAACTCCAATAAATAGGGATGGGCATCTATATCATCATGTCATCTTGTTTTTCTGTATTAAAGCATTAAAAGGTGTGAGATCTTATAGGCCAAGGAGGTACCATAAAATAAATGGATAGCAATCCACATGCTGTAGGGTTTGCTCTTTCTCCAGCGCATTTTAATTCTTTTTCACATCCCTAGCCTTTATGAGCTTCAAAGGGATTAGACTCTGCCAATAGCTATTCGTGGCCTCTTTAAAGAATTCTGTGTGCTTAAATATTTATCCAGCAACCTTTATTGCATTCTGGGAGAGATCAAATTGTCTCAGATGATGGCATTTAAAATAACCCCAGCTTTTTGTGTGCAAATTAATTCTGTTGGTGTGTCAAGGCACACACACTTTAAAGGGGGGACGTTTACACCTTAAAAATGAAAATGAAAATATCTCCTGCTTGAATACTTCCCATAAACCAACCCAACCAACCCAACAGAAGCAGTGTGCACTTAGAAACACAGTGCATCGGAGAAAATGGAAGCCTTAATTATTTTATGGGGTTTGTGGAAGCATTTAAACATGTTGACCTATTTCCCCCACAGTCTCAAGAGGTATAGTCCAAGAGAAGCTTTACCACACGATTCTGTTGATTGTATACATTGGCTCTTAAATGTAAAGTTTGTAATCTGCATGAAAAAGTAAAACTCAATGACATTTTTTAAATAGCTGAAGTTTTTGGTCTTTATAAATTACGTTCAAGTGAGAGCCAGCGTGGAATAGAGGTTTGAATGTTGGACTACAAAGGTTTGATTCCCACTCAGTCATGAAATCCATTGACCTCGCGCACATTACACACTCTCAGCCTCAGAGGATGGCAATGGCCAACCCCCTCTGAACAAATCTTGTCAAGTAAACCATAATACTGTATGTTCGTCTTAGGGTTGCCATAAGTCGGAAACTACTTGAAGGCACATACCACCACCACTATATTTTCATAGTTTCCCCCCCCATTTGGATAAATTTATTTTATATGGTTTACAAGCCAGCCTGCTTAGTTATTGGTTTGGCTAGGCCTGGGGGAGAAGGAAATATATACAGTTGGCCCTCCTTATCTACCATTTTATATCCACGGATTCAAGCATCCACAGCTTGAAAATGCTAAAAAAAGTATAAATTCCAAATAGCAAACCTTTATTTTCCATTTTATATAAAGGACACCATTTTGCTATGCCATTGTATTTAATGGGACTTGAGTATCCATGGATTTTGTTATCCACGGGGGATCCTGGAACCAAACCCCAGGGGATAGCAAGGACCCACTGTATTATACTTAAGGTCCATTACCCCACCCAGCCATTGGAAATCTTATTTAGCTTCTGGCTTTCAGAAAACATGGCATATTCAAGTATCTTCTTGCAAACTTGGAGGCTAAAAACTGGCAGTGCAAACCTACATCTAATCTGTTCAGATGTAAACCCATATGAGTTCAATTCTCAGGCCAGTACATACAAGATTTTAGTCTTGTGCTCTTAAAACAACCACAATGTAAGCTGAAATTCTCAAGAAGCTGAATTCTGGCAGCCAGAATGCATGTTATTCTTGCATAAAATCTAGGTTTCCTACCTCTAATCTGGGTCTAACTATGTTCCCAGTGACAACAATCACAGTGATTGATGGGGTTGGAGACTGCCATGTAGGGAGCCCAAAATGACTCCTTCCAAGGAGAATTATGCCTTGATCCAGCATTATGCAGCACCCTAAGAAGAGGAACATGTAGGCTTCTGATTGAGGCTTACATCCTACAAATAAAAGTAAAAGCTTCTCTAAGAGCTGCATTATATGTTATTACCTTTTACTGTTACAAGTAATTCAGCTTTGAATGTCAAGCCTCTGCAAATGCTCAGACTCTGCCGTTCTTGGTAGAGTACCATCTCCTTCTCTACTTCCATTATTCTTGACTTTTGACAAAAGGAGGCAGTGGGAAACGGTCCTCAGAGAATGGCTGACCTCTCAGGTTCACACCTTCTTGTTCATCATTTGATTGCTGCAAATAACAGATAACCTCTAACTTGTGAACAAAGTTTTTGAGATCTAGTGGAAAATCCATGCTTCCTGATGTTATCTTGAATACTCCATTTTTCAATATTCAATCGACATGAACAACAGATGCACTGTAAACTAGTATATTCATGAAGACTATCACTATCAGAGAAGTCGTACAGCTGGGGCAGGTAATAAAGAGGAGACCCAGAAAACCTGTATGCATGCCTATATCTGAGGAGAGCTGGTAGGTGGGCTTACCACCAAGTAACTTCCATCATCAGCCATTTGCATTGTATCATGTATCTTTCATTGCTGGAGGTTTTCGAAGTAAAGGGACTGTTATGTCCCTTGGAATTTGAGATCCTGTATGGTTAAACACAGACTTTTTAAACACAAGCCTTGCAAAACATGGAGAGGTCCTTGCAAGAGATGCTCTTGATGAAAGTCCCAGCAGGTGCATGCTTAAACATCAAGTTATATGAGACAAAGCTGAACAATTGTATGGAATCTAGTGTCTTGTCTAATTTGGTATCAGGAAAACAGAAAGTTAGGTTACAACTCAGGATGTGAAAATATGTTAGCTTAATTTTCATCGCATTTTTCGAAACCTAACAACATTCTTATCCTGTCCACATTCCTGTTTGGTCGCAATACTTTTTTGTTCTTCTCATATAGACATCCATTTGTGTTTCAGTGTCAACTTTTCCCTCAACATGTATACATTTTTGTAAGCTTTATCATTAAAACTAATGTTTACACGTTTTGCATTTATTAAAGGACACACATTTGTGCGCATTTTTCAAGCATATGTATTTTTAGATGTGAACATTTTCCTCCACATGTATTTCTGCATTTTTTAACACTAAAATACATCACAAGTCTCAGAAATATATAGATTGCTTAGACAATATGGGCTTTGATGTGTTGTCTATCTTAGAAGGCCTGAAACTTGATATTTTCAGAAGATAATGTGGATTTCTTTTCTTTCCCTAGATACAGGTTGAGCAAGATACTATTTGGTGATAGCAGTCAGATGATGCAAGCTGAGTCATGATTGCAGAAGTATACTCATAGTTTAGTTCAGATTGTTAATTTTTTTTATTAAGGACCTCTTGGGAAACACAGTCTGTATGCAGTTGAATCTGGCTCTGTACAGCATTGATTTCCTCTCAGATTTTCTCTGATGACAAAGCCTTTCCCCTCTTCCACTCTAGATAATTTTTTCAGCGTTCCAACCTAATTATGGTGGTATTGTTTAAACTAAAACTGAATCATTGTTATCTGCCTTTGTTTCCAATTTATGGTGATCCTAAGGTTGTTCTGGGTCTAAGAGAGTGACCTTCCCAAGGTCACTCAGTGGGTTTCCATGGCAGAGCGGGGAATCGAACCCTAATCTAGAGCAGTGGTTTCCAACCTTCCGAATGCCGTGACCCTTTAATACAGTTCCTCATGTTGTGGTTACCCCCAACCATAAAATCGGTTCCCAAAACCATCGGAAACCTGTGAAAGGGTTGTTCGACCCCAAAGGGGTTGCGGCCCACAAGTTGAGAACGGCTGCTCTAGAGTCGTAATGTTCAAATTACTACACCATGCTGGCTTTCCTTAACTCAAATGTTTATGTTAACTTCAGAAGTGTTTACCAGTCTTGGAGGGTTATAAGAACACAATGGGATAATCCATGTATAGTGTCTTAGACTCACTGAAATGGAGGAAGGTTGGGATACATATATGAAAAAGTAGTCCTGGAGTATACAGTTATAATTATAATTACTTGCAACGATTAAGTGTTCAATCCCAGGCTGGTAAATAGAAAAAGCAATGTGCCAAGACTTGATTGTAGAGCAACATGCCAGTTGTCTTGTATTACAGAGAACTTTATTGCACCCATTTCCCCCCCTGTTACAAGTACAGGAAGAGGATGCTTGTGTACGCACGCGACCAGCCAAAAACGGATTTTATCGCATGCCAAAGCGTCCTCCAAAAAGCCCCGGTCCATCCCCCGGCGCCAAGCTGTCCCCATTCAGTGCTGAGGGGCGTTAAATGTTCTGTTGGGTCTGAGTATTTTTGTATGAATGTGGGTGACTGGGACAGAATGTGATTTCTGCTGGTAGACTGTCAACCCTGCTGCAGTCCTGTCTTTAACTGGCTGAGTTGGTCTCAGTGGTGGTGTTGGCATTTCCCTAGCTCCTTTTGCTGTCAAAAGCAGCTCAGGACTCCACATCCTCCATGACTCTCCATGTGGTGTCTAGTGCCTCCTATGCTGCTGGCCATACTCTATAT
>NC_056525.1:120566812-120607142 GCF_019175285.1 Sceloporus undulatus
ATAGTTTTCTGTATTGGGCAGAAAGATGGTGGTCTGGATGTGGAGGAACTTTCCATAGTCCAATTGTCATAGACAGACCACTTTGTTGTTGGGTGTTTTTAAGTAATTTCCAACTTATGTGACACTATCATTGTTTTTTTGGGGGGGCAGGATTTGTTTGAGGGGGTATCTCTGCTTCCCTCTGAGGCTGAGAGAGTATGACTTGCCTAAGGTCACCAGTGGGTTTCCATGACCAAGCAGAGATTTGAACACAGGTCTCCAGAGTCCAATGCTCAAACCGCTACAGACCACTACCTGGTGGATCTGAGACTCACTGGGATTCAAAACCTCTGTGTGTGAGGAAAAATTAAGATGGTCCACTCCAAGAGGCTAATGGATCCATATGGTTTCCTGATGGCTCTCAAGGGATTTTCTGTTGCTTTGGCAGATGATCTTGTCAATGCCTTGGCTGATTTCTGAAATGGAGAAATGACTAGGGCAGTGGACATGATTGCTCCTGAGTTTCTCTTCCCATGGAATGGAGCAAGCTCCCGGGTTTACTAGGACAGGGGTAGTGATGAAACAAGTGGGTTGGACACAAGAGTATTTACTGCAGAAAACTCAGAGCAAGTCTTTGGAAAGATAGTTTTTTGTGGGTTTTTCGGGCTATGTGGCCATGTTCTAGAAGAGTTTCTTTGGAAAGACTATGTTGTGTCTGTGCATTTGATTATTGCTGCCCAATGTAGCTATCTCAAGTGGTCAAGAGCCTCCTTAGTTCTGTCCTATATGAAGAGAACAAAGATCCTTTGGATGCCTACTGTGAAGAATTTGTAAAACAGTTTGCAAGTTGATCAGATCTGCTTTGATTTGAAATGCTGTAGTTCAGTGCTACTCAAAGTGGTGATCCTTGGATTGATGCTGGACCCTGAGCCAGCTGCTGGCAGCTTTCCAGGAAAAAATGAAACAGTTGTACACAATGGGCACAGATTTAGTGCCAGCCCCTTTCACATTGGGGGAAAAATATTACCGGCCCTCCACATCTGATAGCTTGTGATGCACTGCTGTAGTACTGGTCCAGCGGATGTAATCTTTGTTCATGCTTGTTGAGTGTTGTCATATATGTTTCATTTTGTGCAGCCTGAAGATCTGGGTAAGGATCCTTAGAGAGATGAGGGCCATCATGAGCATACTGGACCTGTGTCTTTCCTGGCTCTGGAAACCAGCCAGGGGGCGGGGTGGGCAAGTGGATAAAGGGAGTAGTTAATGTTACCATTAGGCATAAAAGACACTGTATTGGGACTGTTGTTGAACCTTCTCTCCTGAACCACACCATACTAGAGACCAGTGTTCAATATTCCTTTCTTGGGCAAGATTCTGGAGGATATGGTGGCTTCAGATCTGGTCTGGTTATGGGATGGAGATGGTCAGCAACAGGAAGTGGACAGGGAGACTATGGGCCCATATAGACAGGTCAAAATAAAGCTTCTTTGGGTCACTTTGGAGGTATGCTTTTAAAATGACACACGCATCTTAAGAGGCCAGAAGCCATGCCAAAGCTGTGCTTCTGTTTTTAAATTCTTCCTTATGAAAGCTCAAGGCAGGTAACCATCTACATTTTTTAAAAAAGTCACAAGTTACAAATATCTAAAATCTGAAATCACACATTTGTGATGGAATGAATGACATACATTTCTCATTTGCGCACAAGCAGTTCTTATAGACTAGATATAAGAAATATAAGAGATAAAACAGATCACAAAAGGATGTATTCTGCACTAGGGTTTCATTAAAAAAAAACCCCTTGCTGACATCATTTTAAAACCAAAGGATTGGTTGAGATGCAAACCAGAGGCTCTTGGGGGTTGTATCGCAGTAATTCTGCCCTATTTCAATCATGCGCATGGTCCTTTTATGTTAAGCAGCAGAATAGGCTGCCGCAAGGGTATTAAGATGAATGGCATGCCTGTGTGTGTTTTGCATTTACTATTTTTTACATATGCTTCTGCTCAGGAAAAATAAAACACATTCTCAGAAAGCAAAACAGCAGGGATTGCAAGAAGTCTTCCCTGTATAACTGGCAGTGGGTTTTGTCACTGATTTCTGTCCTTTCATGGAAGAAAATCTTCCATTCCAAACATAACATTGAGAGATCATAGCAGCAGGAGAGGAAATTGCTCTCCTGGGGAACAGGCAGAAATTTAAGAGCTGTGTATCAATGGCCTCTTGCAGTTATACACATTGTTTGTAAACAGAGTCTGGGGAATTTTTAAAATCCAAATTCTACAACAACTTCCAAAGTAGGGTTGCCAACTCTGGAGGATGCTTGGCCCTCAGATTTCATAACCAGGGTGACCAGGGTAACTGCAAAGGAGGACAAAGCAGCACAAGAAAAATGACCAAATAAAAGCTGAAAACAGTCATAGAAATGTAAATCCATGCTTCTCAGTCATGCTCAAAATGGAGAACATTTTAGAATTCCTCTTGGACAGATGGTTGAAATGCAGGACATGTCTAGGAAAAAGAGAATGTCTGGTCATAACCAAAACCTAATGATGACCTCTTTGTAATAAGCTAGGGGGCAGGACATGGTGATGCCATTAAGAATATTAATTAATGCCCAGATGGTGGTTGGACCATTTGACTCTGGAGACTGGGATTCAAATCCCCCTTGGCTGTGATAAGCCCCAGCTGACTTTGAGCAAGTCACACTCTCTCAGCCTCAGAGGAAGGCAGAGGCAAATCACCTTTGAACAAATCTTGTCAAGAAAACTCCATGATAGGTTCTCCTTAGGGCTGCCCTAAGTCCAAAACTACTTGAAGGCACACAATAACAGCAACAAATTGTTGCTGAGAACATGTCATTCAGATAAAGAAAACAGAAATCACAAAGTTTGAGGATCTATAGAGTTTCTCCAAAACGGATTGGGGAGATGATCACACGGTGATGGGTCGGGGTCAGGAGCGAAGCAAATCACTCTCCCATCCTTATCCCATCCTTAGCACAATTGCACAAAAGCCTTTCATAGATATCTTGCTTTGTCCCATCATTTAAGTGGAATTGTATTACTGTAATGTGAACTCCCGTTAATACAAAATGACAGGACAATTCCACTTCAATGACTGGACAATGACAGGATAAGCACGATGTCATGGGAAAGTCTTTTGTGTGCTTGCAGTCAATTGCGGTTCACTGACAGGATAATGACCGGATAAGCATGATGTCATCTGAAAATCTTATTGCTATCATGCAATAAGGATGGGAAAAGGACAGGACAAGGATGTCCTTTTCCCTGTGTGATAATCTCCTGGGGAACCAGATAGCCCTGTTTAAGTATTTGAAGGATTGTCACATTGAGGATGCTTGTTTTCTGCTGCTCCAGAGACTCGAACACGGAACAATGGATACAAGCTACAGGAAAAGAGATTCCACCTAAACATTAGGAGGGATGTCATGACATTAAGAGCTGTTTGACAGTGGAACACACTCCCTCAGAGTGTAGTGGAGTCTCCTTCTTTGGAGGTCTTTAAACAGTGGCTGGATGGCCATCTCTTGGGGATGCTTTGTGATTTCCTACATGGCAGGGTTTTGCTCTGGATGACCCTTGTGGTCTGTCTCTTCCAGCTCTATGATTCTGCGATTCTATGATCAGCACACAGGGAGAACAATCATTTCTTTTCAGGGTAGTGCTTATCCTGAGATTCCTTCCTTCTTCCCATGGCCTGGAGAAAAGGTCCAAGTAAGCCTTGAAATCTGGAATCCCTAGAACCAACCATTAGCAGTGGCAGAGACAATTTCCTTTTTTCCTTCTTCTTCTAAGTTTGTTCCTGCTGCTGCTGAAATTGTCTTAGCAGCCTTCTCACCATGTCACATCATCCACAATGAGCTGGAGCCAACAACACTCTCTGTGTGTGGGAATATCAGCTGTCATTAAACATAGGTGGACAATATTTAGGGGAAAGCCCGACAAAGTGGCCTTTTTATTTAGGAAACAAGAAAAAGAGAAATCTCAGACATTTTCAGACACATGGGTGTTAGGCTTATTCACAATATGCAGCCACATGACAATTCTGAATGTTAGGTTCCACATAGCGGGGACAGTAAGTAACAGTGCCACCCTACCCTTGGAAGCATGTCCTATTGTGCTGAATGGGACTTGCTCTTGGGGATGTGATGGCTCAGTTGCAGCCAAAGAGTTTAATTCTTTATCAATCTTTAGAATTTCACTTTAGAATTTCACATTTAGCCAAAGCTTGGAATTTGACAGAAAAAGTGGCTGATAGATAGGATATTAAAAGATTTTTTTAAAAAAGTTTTTGCCACAGTAACAGGACAATAAGCCAAGAAAATGTTGTTGGTGTTATAACTGCCATGTAGTTGACTTCAACCTATGGTGATCCTATGAATGAGAGACCATCAAGTCATCCTATTATCAACTATGCTGCTCAGGTCTTACACACTCAGGGATGGGGCTTCCCTGATTGAGTCTATCCACCTGTAATACAAAGTACAACAACACCCCAAATCCATGATATGTTTAATGGGACCATTTAAAATGCACAAAATGTATACTGTATACATGTAAATGTATATTTGAAGTATCTTTAGGCAAACTTACCAAAGAAATCATAAAAAGAAATCATGGATGCTGGCCGTGAAAGCCTTTGACTTCAAAACATTAAAAAATTATCATAGCCATAGCACTACTTGTAGTTGCTTCTGCCATACCCCAGTAACTCACTAAGTGCCAACTGACTTGGGAGTCTCATTTTCGGACATTATCTCTTCTTTTATTTTGGTTTGTCTCATTATAGGGTTTTCATGATAAAATACATTATAAAGGGCTTTACCATGTCTCCATCTGCTCAGCACTACCTAGAATTAGCTATAGTGCCACTGATATTGCCTCTGGAAGATCCTCCACCTACTGCTTCTGCTGCCCAGAAGGTGCATGGCATTTTTAGTCTGGCTCCTCAGCAAAAGCCTGTCCGACATGGGAGACCCTTCTAACAGCACTGCTGCCATCAGCATAGCCTCTTGCCTCATGGGAGTACGCATTCCCACCACCGTGGAAAGGTAGTGCCATTGGTGGAAAGAAAATATAATTATAATTAATTATGGTTATAAGAAAAATATAATTTTGGAAACATGCACGATTAATAGTTCACCATGGTTAGATACAAAAGGGTATTCAGCAGCCCAAGTTCCTCCAAATTTTCATGCCACCGTATCTGGCTTGCTGTGAATCTTTTATATACTGTATATTCTGTCTGATCACCTCCCCCCTACACACATATAAATTCCTGAAAAACTGTGAATCTGCTTTTGTATATTTTATCCTCTCCCATCATAAAACGTATCAGTGTTAGCTACCTAGATTTTGAATTTGCTCACATTCTGCACTTCTGCCCCAGTGTCAGGCAAATCTTTAACCGGCGTCAGTCTAGCCTGAGGCCTGAACTACACACTTTGTATGAGATCAGTAGCTGGCTCTTTTGATGTCTTTTTCTTCCCTTACTTCAAAGGGTGTTGTGGAGTGTCTTGGATTTAATGGATGGGATGATGCTGGAGAAATGGTTCTCATATGTGATATAATAATAATAAAAATAAAAAATATCATGCATGTCTACCCACTGTTGCCCACCACTACCAGCATAACTAGCAGTTTGAGCAGGGGAATTTTGACTGGGGAAATAGTGTGTCATAGACCACCCTTCCTTCTTCCCAGTGTAATTTCCTTAGTCAGATTAACACACACACTGTTGGTTTTAAGGGGAAAAGTGGGCATTTCCATCACAGCTCTAGTTTAAAGCTTAGCTGTAGTGTTTGAATGAAGATAATCAGTGATTAAAAAGTCTTAACTACTATGGAACTTCCTTCAGATTTTCTTATTTTTATGACAAAGGCAGGGGTGGGCAATGTGTGACCCTTTGGATATTGTTGGACTACAGTTCTTATAATCCCTAGGGAGCCCTGGTGGCACAGTGGTTAAATGCCAATACTGCAGCCACAAGGTTATAAATTCAATCCCAGGCAGCAGGGCTCCAAGGTTGAGTCTTCCATCCTTTTGTAGGTCAGTAAAATGAGTACCAGCTTGTTGGGGGCAATTAGCTTACAGACTGTAAATCGCTTAGAGAGTGCTTAGTTCACTGATAAGTGGTACAAAAATGTATATGCTATTGCTATTGCTGCATGCTATCCCTTCATAATTGGTTAGATCTGTTGGGAGTTGTAGACCAACAATATGTAGAGGGCCACATGTTGCCTGCCTCTGATGTACGTACAAAATGCAAAACTTTTACTCAACACAATCCAATTTATAGATGATTGCAAATGATGATAGGTACCAATAAATGGCAAATTATTTTATGCGCCGATACTTTTTGGAGGAACTTATAGATAAACAGGATATTTGTTGGTATCTCCCAAAAATGTATGGCGTAATTTATGCATTTGCAACTGACGCAAATCTATGCATGTTTACTTGGACGTTGGCATCATTGATTTCAGTGAGACTTTCCAGTTAAGGATTGCAGCTTTCAGACTGAAGATTTATATATTGGCTATACTTTCAAAAGTTATTTAGACTGAATGACTGTGTCCACGTAAATAAAAGTACAGCCACTGAAGTCAGTGGGGCCTATTTCTGATTTTGTACATTATAGGACTGTGCTGATAGGCTGAAATCCCATGCGCTCGTTTTGGAATAAACACAACTGGACCTAGTGAGACATCTGAGTAAACATGCATTGATTCATGTTTACATTTACATTTTTAAATGAGGTCCTGGCCTTTTGATGTACATGAGATGGCTTCTTTTTTTCCTTTTACCATTAATTTCAATTATTGTATGTATTTAGTGACAGATTACGAGAGGCACTGCGGACTAGGCCACTCTTAACACAGATTATGGTATCAGGTCAGGCTGCATTCTGCAGGTCCAGATGTGCCTCTGCCAAACCCCAGAGTAATTTGTTCCCTGCTTCTAAAATCTCTTGCAGAAGCCATGGTACTCCAGGGTCAAATGGCAGTGAATGAATTCTCTCAATCCTTCACTGCAATTCTTTATTTTTTAAAAAATACAATAATCCCAGTATATTAGAAGCAATCACTGGCTAACATCTGGTGCTTGTAAGAATTTTATTAGTCAATCATTCCTTTGGTGGAGTTACATCCTGATGTCCCTTATGCTGTGTACATGGCTTCAGTACTGAATAAAAGCAATATCAAACCATTTCACCTGCAGCTATGTCTTTGTTCTTTACAAAGATTGGGAAGTTTTCAAAAGTAAGTAGCTCCTCTTACCTGGCACAGTGTTTAAGAAAGAAGAAAAGGGCAATTAATTGTTCTTGCTCATTACAAATTTTACGAAGTGTTGTATACATTACTTGTTACGTTGCTTGGTAATTTTCATCACTTCATCACTTTTTTAAAAAATCAGCTTGATACAATTTATTTAAATTTGGGAAAATCCACCAAGAATTCCATTTATTTCACAACCCTTCAAATGAAGCTAGGAAATGTAACCAGAAAACATTATCTGTTACTGGAAGAATCAGTAACACTATTCCGGCTTGGTAAATTACTTCTGAAAGCTTTGCTTCTTGTATTTCATCTAGTGCAAAATATGATCAATGCCAGCACTATTAAGAGACCAACAAACAGGTCAAACTGATGACACCTCCCAAACCTAAAGATAATGTGGGATGGAGGGGGGAGAACTATTTACTAGGCAGTATGTGGTGCAATGTGAGGTGGAGTACTTGGGCATTTCTCCAAATCTAGATATATATGCAATATTTGTTTGAGGTCATTGAGAGTGCAGCCTTTTTAAGTTATCTTGCTAGAAATGTTAAGGTCTTTGTTAGTCTAAGAAGCAGAACAAATAAATTCACCGTCATGCGATGTACTCAGAAGCAAATGTCAGGCCAATATTATATATGAGGTATAATGGGGGGAAATAATTCATCGGTGCAATTAATCTGGACAGAAAAATTATTGCTTGTCGTGGTTTGCAGGGCATCTTCATTTAAGCAAAAAATCCTGTTGCGTGATGAATGGAATAAGTATGATCAGGATTAAATCTGCCACAAACAGTACAGCAAGTATGGCATTGGGAGCAGGATTTGGTACCTTGAATATTTTCATTAGTTTAGTATTATGTCATCAAATGAAATTTTCCCCAGTATGCTTCCTAGTATGTATACTAGACTGCCAGAGATACAATGCTTCTGCCCATATAAAAGTTGGTTACTAGCATTCCACTTTTCCAATACTCATGTTCATTTTAGTTTGCCCCCGATCTAGTTCCCAATGGGATGGCAAATATGTATTTGGGCTGTAAAATTTTTAACTATGGATAGAGGCTCACATGATAGAATGGTTTTCAACACAGTTAAGTTCTCTATGTATAAAAAAGTAAAATGTTTGGGGGGAAATTGGAATAGGAGTGAGCGTGATGTAGTTGTTTGAGCATTGTACTATGACTCTGGAGAACAGGGTTCGAATCCCTGCTTGGCCATGAAACCCACTGGGTGACCCTTGGCAAATGACATTTTCTCAGATGATGGCAATGGCAAACCCTCTCTGAAGAAACTTGCCAAGAAACACCTTGCGACAGTGTCACCTTAGGGTCACCGTAAGTTGGAAATGACTTGGAGGCACACAACAACAACAGTGCTACTTTTTTGTGTGGAAGTATTATTTCTGTGAGGAAGATCATTCCATCGTGTGAGCTCCTAACTTCAAGTGTCACAGTCCAAACACTTGTTTTACTCCACACAGTTATAGCACTATGATACCACCTGAACTGCCAAGGCTACATCCAGTGGAATCCTAGGAGCTCTCAGGTAGGCCATTCTAAATGCACCTCCCTAATCTGCAAATCCCGGGATCCCATAGAATGGAGCCTTGGCAGTTAAAATGAAATCATAGCACTATAATGGTGTACACATAGTGTGAAAAAGTTCAAAATCTCGCACTCAGATTAAGCCCAAGAAACATAACCCATATCAGGCAATTAAAGTCGGGGTTGGCTAGGTTTCATTGGGCCCATTGCATTCTACAGGGCAGAGTAAATGGGTTAGAGTTGTAGTTACAGCTGGGAGGGGGCAACTTTGCAGAATTGTAAGAATTAAGGCTAGTCTGCAACCCAAATGCCATATCCTTAAATCCATGCCTTTACTCCCTTCCGTACAAATGAATGGCTGTCCTTTACTCAATTGGGAAAAAAAATCCTTTACTCATCTGGAATGATATCTGGGGGGAAACCAGTCTTGTACACCACTTCTTGATGCTTGGACCAGTCACTATTAGTCTAACTTACCTCACACAATTTTTGATAGTTTTCATTACTCCTAAAAAAATAAACAAATTAGATGGAATTATCCCAATATATGCCACCTTCTAGCTTTTGGAGGTAAAGCTGGATAGAAGTGTGATTTAAAAAGTGGTTCTGAATCCATTTGATTTTGGATTTACATAGAATCATAGAATCGTAGAGTTGGAAGAGACAAGGGCCATCCGGTCCAACCCTCTGCCATGCAGGAATACACAATACAAAAGATTCTGAAGATCTGAAGTTCAGTAGACAGCGGAGTTGTTCTTACTGGGACTGCTGGATGACCAGACAGAGAAGAAACATGGAAGAATACTACAATATATGACTACAGCTGCAAGTTTATTTGTACACACAGAAATGGGAAAATACTCAGATTCCAGCAAAAGAGTACAGTACTGGCGGTTAAACATTTCTGATCTCGCAGAGATGGATAAGCTATCCGCTCTTATTAAGGAAAAAATGTTGGTGAAGGTTTTGAAATATTGGGAGCCTCTGGTAGAAGTTTATATAGTCTATAGATTTAAATGTTGGTAATTGGAGCAGTGAGACTTTGGTAATAAGAACTGCAACTATTGTGGAGAAAACTGGAGGTCTTGTAAATATTTGTTTCTTTGATGCTTTGTTTATTCTTTTTCTTTTCTTCTTTCTCTTTTTTGTTTGTTCGTTCTGTTCTCTTTTTTTTGTTCTATTTCTTGGCATTAATGGTTTTATTTGTATGTTTTTAATGTAGTTAATCTTCTTTAATAAAAAAGATTTTTTCAAAACACTCTGCAGAGAAGTTGAGATATAATAAAGCTTTTGCATTTTGATCTTTTTACTGTATACCAATCCCTAGGCCTTTATGAAGAGGCAACAGCCTGTTTCTAGTTACCTGTATTTATACTTGATCATACATTGCTGAGAGGTTTTTTTAAGGCCTCCACCTTAGTTGATGTGGAATTTCCACAGTCTGATTTAATCAGTTTTCAGGGTCTTTATGAGGATCATATTGCTGTAGTTTAGTCCAAGATAGTCTCAGCAGGCAAATCCAAAGGACATCCCATTGTTATTAACACAGAGCCCAATCTACTGAGACTTTATTCCAGTCAGGAAACTATACTGAAATCAATAAAAGCTGTATATGGATTCTACCTTCTATTTAAACAGAACCTATGACTATATCCCAAGGGATCATATCAGACATTGCCTCCCACTTTGCTACCTTCATTGGGGAACCTGAACCTCTGCAGATGCTGCTAGACTATTATAATCCATCCCTTCCTAAACCATTTAGTCTTTCTGGCTGTGGTTGATGGGAGCTGGAGTCCAACAATATCAGGAAGACCACAACTTTCCTACCCTTGCTTTAATGGTACTTCAGATCTGCAATATGTAGAGTTTGTTGTTGTGTGCCTTCAAGTCATGTCTGAGTTATGGTGACTCTATCATGGGGTTTTCTTGGCAAGATTTGTTCAGAGGCGAGTTCCCGTTGCTTTCTCCTGAGGCTGAGAGCATGTAGAAACTTGAGGGATCTGGGTTCTGATCCCCATTAATGCATGAAACTAATAGAGAGTCCTCTGGCTGCTTACACTCTTTCAATCTGACCTGTGAAGCAAAAGTGGGGAAGAGGAGAAGTGTAGACTGCCTTGAGCTGATGTGAGGAAAAGTAGGATACAGATGTAATAAACACAATGATTATGTGAAGTCGAAGGCTTTCATGGCTGGCATCCAGAGTTTTTTGTGGGTTTTTCGGGCTATGCCAGCATCTGTGGCTGGGATCTTCAGCGAATTCAGAGATCTGGAGAAACGTCAGGAATAAACTCTTCTAGAACATGGCCACATAGCCCGAAAAAGCCACAAAAAACAATGATTATGTCTTGCCTTGTGGTAGGACCTGCCTTCTGCATTTCCCCCCAGCTTTTGCTGTTTGCCATGTGGGATGGAAAATGCAAGCGCTCCCTTGTCCTCTCTGAGAAGCTGTTTGATCATCCTGGACGAGAACTGTCCTCATCTAGGCTTTCTTCCCTAAGGCTGTAATTTAACTGGCAGGAAGTGCTGACTCGATAAATGAAGAGCGAAATCAGCATTAGTTATGGAGAGAAATCAAAGCCCCCGAAGCAAAGCTCACATTTGTACTCTCTCCGTGAAATCTTTCCAAAAGAAATATTATGAAAACCATTTAACTTATATGTTGGGACAGCTGCCCAGATGTGCCCTTAATTGGGAGCTGGAAAAGTCACAGAAGAGGGTCACTGTTCCTGACTGGACAGTAACCATTTCAAATGTGGGTGTTTTACTTTGATTGTGCGGTTGGATTCTCTGGCAAAATGACACTGAAAGAAAATAACTCCCTATAAACAACAAAGGCCCTCTGTCCTTATGGTTCAGAGTGATTTCTAGTGTTTACAGCCTCCAACATGCCACTGAGAAACAAAGAATATAATCACCTATGCAACATCTGCCAAGACGCTATTTTACTAGGAGGATGGTACAACTCAGAAGTCGGCAGACAGGATCAAGTTAAAACACAATTCAAGCTCATCCTATATAACAAAGTGGACTGTACTTCAGCACTGTTAATCCCACTGGAACCCCATTAAGAGAATATAAAATATTAAATAAGCAGGAGATTGGCTTGGAGCCTCTGTTCTGAAATGGCAGGACAGGCCTTTATTAGAAGGTGCAGGCGGTTGCTGCTATGGGAAGGTGCATAAGGAGGTAAAGCTACTTTATCAAACTTAGTAGTAGAAAGGGTGTTTTATGTTTTCAGAGAAGGTATGTAGTGATACAGATTACCATGATACTGCCGTTTCACAGTGTAGAAAGGCAATTGCATGTTTAAATACATTTCATAAATAGACAAAAAATCTATTTACTAATTTGGTTGCTATTAAAAATGGCTGGTCTGTGGAAAACTGCCATAGTAGGAGAGGGTTTTAACATGTGAGATTTGGGAGAGCATTCTTGGATATTTTATTTACTTGTTTATATTTTATACTTACCTGGCTCCCAGAACTGGGACTCAAGATCAGTTCCAAAAAGTAACTTTTACAAATTCTGCCTCTTGTTCACTGCCCTCTAAATGTCCAGTCTTTCCTATAATCCCTGACTATTGGCCATGCTGATAGGGACCAATGGGATATAGAATCCAATAACATCTGGAGAGTAACAAGCTCTGCATTCCTGTACTAGAAAAGCAAAAGCCTAAGTGCCATTTCATTCATGCATGATCTTCCTTTCCTCCTGATAGTCAAACTATGATTTAAAAATAAAAGAAACAGCAGCCTTGTTGATAAGGCAAAGGTGGACATTTTGCAGTTCGCCAAATATTTTTTGCTCTATAACTTTCATTAGTCTAACCAGCATAGCCAGGGGTGAGACATTATAGGAGTTGTGTAGGAGCTATCCCAAGGTATCTAGAGGGCCATAGTTGCCCTCTATCAAGCTGGCCATTTTGTAGGAAGAGCCACATGGCAAAGCTGGACAATGTGATAACGACAAAGCTTTGCTTATGATCCAATGCAGAGGTAAGAACCAACATGGTGTAGCGCACTAGGACTCTGGAGATCAGGGTTTGAATCCCTACTCAGCCAAGAAAACCCATTGGGTTATCTTGGGCAAATTACACACTCTCAGCCTCAGAGGAAGAAAGCAAAGGCAACGCCTCTCTGAGCAACACTTGCCAAGAAAATCCTGTTATAGTGTCACCTTAGGATGCTATATGTTGGAAACAACTTGCAGGTACACAACAATAAAAGCACTGCTGAGATAGGGACAACCCTAAAGGTCCTGAGGAGATCTTAAGAGCAAGGGTGAGGAAGCTTCCAACTTAGTTTGAGCATGAAAGATCTACATATGAAACCCATCACTACTTGAACTGATGTCATTGCTATTCAAATGTATTCACAGCCCATCTTGAAAACGGGAATGGTAGAAATTGGGATAGAAATCAGATCTATAGGTTGATAAATAACATTTCATCACCATCTATTTTTCCCCTTTTTTTGCTTCTTACTCTATAAAATGCCAAAGAAAACAAGTGCATCATTTTCTTGGACTAGGACTCTTTGAGTTCAGAGTTCAAATCCTCCCTCAGCCATGGAAACCTATTGCAGGAAACTGGCCAAGTCACACACTCTCCTCCTTAGACAAAAGCAAGAATTTGCTAATATTATTTAACAATAGAGCTAACAAGAGTCTTAGCCTAGTTTTGCGAAGACACAGGTTCAAATCCACTCAACCATTAAATTCAGTGTCCGCCTTTTGGACACTCATTCTCAGGCTAAATACAAAGTCTTCGTTACCTTTATTAGGACAATCATAAAGTAGAGGGGTGTGTGTGTGCATGTAAAATAAGAAACTGAGGCCTGTTATAGACTGCCAAAAGAAAGCTGCTTCGGGTCTCTTTGGAGGTATGCTGTTTAAATGATGCATGCATCCTAAGAATCTGGAAGCTGCACCAAAGCTGCACTCCAGTGCTTAGGAATGGAGTGTGGCTTTGGAGCGACCTCAGGACTCTTAGGACCCATGCATCATTTAAATAGCATACAGTACCTCCAAAGAGACTCGAAGCAGCTTTATTTTGGCAGTCTGTAACAGGCCCGAGTTAGCTTTCAAAGCTCACTGGCTCCTTATCTGACAAAAACCAGGCAGAGGAAGTGACAATGTTAAGAATTAGAGTTCTGCATCTTGCAAAGTTGCAGAGACATCATTTAAACAGATTGAAAATTCAAACCCTGCCTCACCCATGCTCCCCTCATCCCAAAAGAGAGGCACAAAAATGACAGGATTGGGGCATAAAATTACATAAAGGAATCCAGTAGTATCTTGTTTGGTTTGTTCACGAATCCACAAACGCTTATGCTAGAATAAACCAATTTCTCAAAGGTGCTACTGGTGGACTTTTTAAACCGAAAGCAGACTTTTTGTGGTAAACAGGGCTATCTATTTGAATATTGGGAATTGCTGTTGTTAGCTGTCCTCGAGTCGGTTCTGACTCATGGCAACCCCGTGGATGAGACATCTCCAAGAATCCCTATCTTCCACTACCTTGCCCAGATCCTGCAAGCCCTTGCCCATAATCCCCAGATCGAGTCTATCCATCTGGTTTGTGGCCTTCCTCTCTTTCTTCTATTCTCTACCTTTCTTAGCATTACTGTATTGTTTTTTCTAGTGATCCATGCCTTCTCCTTATGTGGCCAAAGTCCGATAGTCTCAACTTGATCATCCTTGCTTCTAAGGAGAGCCCTGGTCTGACCTGTTCAAGAACCCATTTGTTTGTCTTCTTGGCTGTCCATGGTATCCTAAGTACTCTTCTCCAGCACCACATTTCACATTTCTTTATGTCTGTTTCCTTCACTGTCCAGCTCTCACATCTGTATATGGCAACTGAGAATACAATGGCCTGAACAATTTTGACTTTAGTGGTCTGTTGTATGTCTTTGCTCTTCAGTATCTTTTCCAGTTCTTTCATAGCTGCCTTTCCCATTCCTAGTCTTCTTCTTATTTCTTGACTGCAGTCTCCATTTTGGTGAATCCTAGATATGGAAATTCTTTAACTGTTTGATCATAGATATGGGAATTCTTTAACTGTTTCAATTTCCTCGTTGTCTAGATTGAATTTGCATATTTCTTCTGTGGTCATTATTTTTGTTTTCTTTATATTCAGCATCAGACTTGCCTTTGCACTTTCATCTTTGACCTTCCTTATTAACTTTTTTTAATTCCTGAATGTCTTCTGCTAATAATATGGTGTCATCCGCATATCTTAGATTGTTAATGCTGCTTCCTTCTATCCTAACTCCACCATTTTCTAACTCTAATTCTGCTTTTCTTATGATGTTTTTTCCAGCATATAAGTTAAACAAGTAGGATGATAGGATGCAGCCTTGCCTGACCCCTTTGCCTATTGGGAACCACTCTATTTCCCCAAATAGAGTGGCATTGTGTCCTTGGTACAGATTCCTCATTAGGACTATTAGATGTAGTAGCACCTCCATATCTTTGATTGCGTTCCATAGCTTTTCATGATCTATACAACCAAATTATTATATTACAAAATATTAGGAATATAGACAGTAAAATTTCAGTTCTCTGTTGCATCCATAAAGTCTCTTCCTTTGAGATCTGGTCTGTTCCTGCTCTGTAGGAAGCCCAAAGCCCCTGTGTTGGCAGAGTACAGTGATCCCTTCAGGAAAATCTCATGCTGTCAGGTCTAGACAAAATTTAAATGGTGTGACAGGCGAGCGTGCCAATGAAACCATTTTATATTGCTTTACTTTGCTCTTGAACATAGCGTCCCAGTGTAAGATGAGAAATGAAAGTAAGTGTGGTATGGTGGTTTGAGTGTTGGATCAGGTCTTTGGGAGACCAGGGTTCAAATCCCTACTCATCCATGGAAACCCAAGGGGGATTTTGGGCAAATCATATTCTCTCAGCCTTAGAGGCAGGCCTAACCTCCTCTGAATATGTCTGGCCAAGAAAACTCCTGTATATTGGAAGGCCACACAATGGAGAGGAATGCTGTGTTCCCTGAGTCACCTCTCTGAATAGGTCACTTCTCAAATGTGCAGAATGGTACAGCTAAACCTCTTTCATTATTTATAACCCCAAACCACTACAAACCATTGAGGCAAAGGACAAGATGGCACCTCAAACTAATCCAACTACAAAAACCAAGCAATGTGACACCAGTATTTAACTGCATATGTCTGTGGAGGGGAAAACATTAATTGGTAGATCCAGGAGGATCTACCCATTGCCTTCTCCTTGCAGTCTTTGTGTACCCCAACATGATCTTCTTCTGTCCCTTCTGCCCCTCTCCAGACTTTTAGAATCCTAGAGTTGGAAGAGACCCCAAGGGCCAGCTAATCCAAACCCCTTTTGCCATATAGGAAGACACAACCAAAGCACTCTAGACAGATGGTCATCCAGCTTCTGTGCCACTTCAGACTTCTCCATCCCATTGCTAAATGCAGAGGTGAAAATTGTGTGCCCTTCCAACTGTTGTTGGACCACCACTCCCAGCGTTCCTGGCTAAGGCTGCTAGAAGTGGCAGCCCAACAATGGCCTCAAACAGAGGGGCCAAAAGAACAGTTTCAGGCCACTTTGGGGGCCTCAAAGCAGTCAGAAATCATGCCACAGCTGCACTAATGTCGGAAAGACCGGACGTTGAAAGAAGTTGAAAGAAACAGCTCCTTCCAGAAAAATGTGCACCTTCGACCATACATATAAACAATGTGACATGAGACCATTTCCAAAGGAGTGCTCCATCCTAACCCTAACTCTAAATCAGTACATAAATGCACTGATTCAGGTGCACAGAGCTGGCAGTCGGGGTGGCAGTGACACCTCCAATAGCTATAAGTACAACATACAAAAAGCAGACAGTCCAAGATGGGGCATGGGGTGATGAGGGGGTGAAGGGGGCATGTACGGGTGGCAGGATTGTGCATTGCCAGTGTTTTACTGGGCACACCTCTGCTCTGATGCCCAGTGGAGGGTCACAAGTGTGACTGCACAATCAAAGGGGGTAGGCATCCAATGGGATGGCATCTAGGCAGCAGGCAGTCACCAGCAGTGGTGTTTATCAGACGAGCTCTTAAAGAGGTACTATTCCAGTGTGACTCCTCTAGCTGCCTCCTGTTGCATGCTGGGATTGGCAGTTTTACAAGGGGTATTTAGAATTCTCAGGCAGAGAAGTTCAGCTCCTTAAAACTGCCAATCCCAGCATGCAACAGGAGGCTGCTAGAGGAGTCACACTGGAATAGTACCTCTTTAAGAGCATAGTGTGATAAACATCAGTGTGTTCCTGCAATGGTGCGCATGGATGGTGGGGGCCAAAACAAAACAAAACCCCAACAGTGTGACTTGAAGCCATGTCATTTGGTCATTGCGTGTGCGTGTGGGCCACCTTGGGAGTGGGTGGAGTAGTCAGCGGGTCTTGGCCTGCTCTCAGAAGAAGTGACTTTGGACCACTCTTTCCTTCCCATCTGCTTGCCCCCAACATCTGCAGGGCTGCCTGATTCTCACCCTTTATCCATTGGTAGGATAGTACAATAGTGGATATGTGTTCTTCTGTCTTGTTGAGTTTCTTGGGAAATCTGAAAACCAGTAGAGCAAAAACACACAAACCTCATGAAATTATATAAATGTTTTTTCATGGTACATGTTTATGTGAAGCACTTAAATGGGAGTCAGAAGATGTGTTGATTCTAGGCTGTCCAAAACATGTGGTGGTGGTTTGTATGACTAAGCAGGCAATGGTGTAGGTTAAAAGCTGTGACTGCTGAGGCATGATGATTGCTGAGAGAAGACCTGCCACTGCAGATGGCATCAATGACTAGTCTTTTTTATAGAGACAGCCAGGCATTTCTCTAACACCTCACCTCACTTACTGCTGTCACCCTAAAGCCACCCTAAATGCCAGTGTTGTCGCTTGCAGTGAGAAATTTCTGTCCTGTCCTGACAGCTTTGCAATTAAGTGTCCCCAAACGGAGCTTTCCCTCTGGCCCCACAGGCAGTCATTGTGCAGACATTATTGCTACAGTTCTGAAGTCAGTTTTATGTTGCTGCAATTGAAGAAAACATGGCAAAGAGGAGAATTGTCCCCTCCTAGACTCTGTTCTCTCCAAAGCTAGGATTCAGGCAACTGCACCTGTCCAGTGGACTGCCAGCTTGATCTTCACAAAGTTGCTTTCCTCATGCAATAGTTCAAGCTACTTTTGAAAGGTGTAATTTGTCAATTTAGGAGGGTGATACTTGGATGCTCCTCTGTGCAGCTAAGCCTAAAGCACCCTTGAGCCTAAAGAACTCATTTTCAAGCCTGATCAGGATTTGGAGTAAAAGAATTAGAGGTTTCTTCCCACTGTGCTTTCCTTCCTCAGTAGTACTTAATTGCAGCCTTTTTTGTTCCTTTATCTATGAAGCAAGGAAAAGATTTAAGATATAGGATGGAACTGGGGGAAATTTTCCCCACTGTAAATCGTATAAAATCTTATAAAAGTTGTTGGAGTTAATTCATTCTATTGTTGTATGGAATGAGGGAATAACAATGTCACATCAGTCTTCTCTGCTGGCCATATGTGCCTCCTGTGACTGTATTTGAAAATTTATAGCCACAACATCTGACCTAATTTTGGTTTTGTTATTTTTCCACTTTTGTTTTTCATACCATTTAAGAGATTATTGCACTGATAAATAACCCAACTGTTCTTCAACAGGATACATTCAGGTTGTGGGTTGCTGGCAGGTATTATCAGATGTAATTCGCCGCTGCTGCTGCCGGGTGATTGCAACCCGGCTGCATCCCGGGTCCTAGGTGTGCTTCAGAGACCATTTTTCCAAGCTGGGAGCTTGCCGTTTTGAAAAAGCAGCATCTGACGCACGCCTGGGACCCAGGATAAAGCTGGGTTACAATTGACTGGTGGCAGCAGTGACAAATTACATCTGATAATACCCACAAGAAACCTGCAACCCGACTGTATCCCATTGGGGAGCAGTCGGGTTATTTGTCAGCATGATCATCTCCATTGTCTGGACTTTCTCAACCTGGGTCATTCTAGATGTTTAGTACTACAGCTCACATAATGTCTTTTCCCTGACCAAGTTGGCTGGAGCTGATGGGATTTCATAGAATCATAGAATCAAAGATGTTTATCACACTATGCTCTTAAAGAGGTACTATTCCAGTGTGACTCCTCTAGCAGCCTCCTGTTGCATGCTGGGATTGGCAGTTTTAAGGAGCTGAACTTCTCTGCCTGAGAATTCTAAATACCCCTCCTTAAAACTGCCAAGTTAGTCAGATGTCCTATGGAATGTGGCCCAGAATGCTCTGCTGTGCCTGTATTCTGTGGCAGGCATGCAGTGGTTCTTAGGTTATCAGCTGACGTGGGAAGGTTTTCCTGGTGATAAAGCACATTAAACGTGATGGCTATAACAAAATCTTTGGCAAGGAACATTACTTTACCCTTTGTAGTTTGAAATGACACCATATATATTTGATACACTGGCATAGTTCAGGGGAAGGGAGTTAGCATCACAGAGCTTGCAAGGAGAAGAGAGGACATATGGAGGGAGGTGCATTACAATGATTTTGTTGATGTCATCATGAAACCAAAGAACATATTACATGGTGATAAATTATCTCTTTCCCTGAGAGGTGCTTGCCTGCATTGCAGAAGTCAAGTAAAGCCTGCAGAAGTCTGCATCAGTAGGAAAATGTTAAAGTGCAAGCTGGAAAAGCTTAGTTTGGAGAAGTGATAAAAATGGCACAGTGGGCAAAGAATTCATTAATGACTGATGAAAAACTCATGACATTTTAACCATGGAAGGGGAAACTAAGAGAGAGAGCACTGAAACCACTCAAGTTATCTTACTCCTCTAGCTGAACATATCTCTCCTAGCTAGGCATTAGGGTATGTGTGTGTGTGTCTGTTTGCACATATACATGATGTGGAAAGCTATTGATGTGGTCGTCATATGATCCTGTGGTTTTCCACGAATAATCTGTAAGCTACATTGGCAAGTACTCTGTGACTAAGGACTTTATCACACCAGCCTGCTGTCTTGCCACAATCGTGCTAGTTTAAGAATGGAAACCTACTGGTTTGGCACAATTTCTTATCACACTTTCTCCCACAGTAGTGTTTTCCACACTGCTAAATGCCACCTTCTGGAAGGAAGGGGGAAACAAGTGATTGGGGCTGCTGCCTCCTGAAGCTGCTTCTGTGTGAATGTGCACACAGCAGCTGGCTTTGGGAAGGTCTTGGAGGTCACAATTGCTGCGGGGGTGAGGGGGAGATGGAGAGAAGAAGAATCATGTCCACTCACATTATGTGACTGCCTAAGAAACAGAACTGCAGCAGAAGGACCCTATTGCATGAAGGCAGTAAAGGGATAGTAAGATTGAGAGCCTGTTGACAAGTTTTGCTCTTCAATGAAAAGGTGTACTGCCATAATGAATGGAATAAAAGGCTGCAGCAGGATTGATACCACGTTGTGTGGTACGTATTGGCCAAAGACACTTTTATCCTGTTAAAATTCTGCTTTTATAGCCTTATGTGATAAAGTCCTGAGTTATTAAGACTAAATGTACACAAATGGGGAGAGCCAAGATGCCATAGTGGTTTGAGCACTGGACTACAACTCTGGAAACCATAGTTTGAATCCCAGTTTGATCATGGAAACCCACTGGGTGACCTTGGGTAAGTCACATACTCTCAGCCTCAGAACAGGGCAAAAGCAAACCCCTTCTGAAAAAATCTTGCCCAGAAAACCCCATGAAAATCCCAAGAAAACATCTCAGTGCCCAATGAATTGGAAATGATGTGAAATGACACGAAGGCACATGCGAACAACAACAAATACACAAATTACAATAAAAAAACTGTTCTGGGAGAGTACTGCTCTGGAATGCAGGAAAGGAATGGCATGTTTGAATATTCCCCTGAATTAAAACTGTCCTCCTCTGGAAAATAGGATGTCAGGGAGAAGGATTTGACTTAGTGCTCCAGTATACAAAAATGTCCATGTGAAGGAAATGTCTGTAGGTTTTGGCCTTGATGGAACCTAGGTGATATGCTTTTTTTCAATGATGATGAAACACTGTCATAAAATTGCTCCTGACTTCAATCTGAACTGACACCGTTTAAAAACAGCTTTATTATGTAATCTGTGTGTGTGTGTGTGTGTGAGAGAGAGAGAGAGTGAGAGAGAGAGAGAGATTACTAAAACTGAAGGAATTAAATGCATGAAGCTCCAAGATTTTCTTGGCATTAAAGTCTACTTTTCAGTAGAATTAACTCCCAAGTAAGAGTGGAAAGGTTGTTGTTATTTGCCAGCAAGTCAACTTTGACTTTGGTGATCCTATGAAAGAAAGATGCCCAAATCCCTGATCATCAATTGACCTGCTCAGGACTTGCAAACTCAGCGCCAACCATTGTCTATTTTTTCATAGGATCATGTCATCTCATGATAGGTCCATACAATAATAGAATCATAGAGTTAGAAGAAACACAAGGGCCATCCACCCCCTGCCATGCAGGAACTGATAACCAAAGCACCTCTGACAGATGGCTATCCAGTTTCTGTTTACAAACCTCCAAAGAAGGAAATTCCACCACTTTCTGAGGGAGTTTGTTCCACTGTTGAACAACTCTTATTATCAGGAAGTTCCTCCTAATGTTTAGGTGGAATCTTTCTTCCTGTAGTTTGGATCCATTGTTCCAGGTCCT
This sequence comes from Sceloporus undulatus, assembly GCF_019175285.1. NCBI lineage: Eukaryota > Metazoa > Chordata > Lepidosauria > Squamata > Phrynosomatidae > Sceloporus > Sceloporus undulatus. The sequence goes on from NC_056525.1 coordinate 120,588,342, forward strand.
TTTCTCTGGAGCAGCAGAAAACAAGTTTGCTCTATCCTCAATACGACACCCTTTCAAATACTTAAACAGGGCTATCATGTCACCTCTTAACCATCTCTCCTCCAGGCTAAACATACCCAGCTCCCTAAGTCTCCTCTCATACAGCATGTCCCGACCCTTCACCATTTTGGTTGCCCTCCTCTGGACATGGCCCAGTTTAACAATATTGTCCAAAGTACAATAGCCCCAGGTTAGTCATCCTGGCTTCTAGCAAGAGTTCAGGCCTGAGTTAGACTAGAACTCATTCATTCGTCTGTTTGGCAGTCTGTAGTAGTTTTAGAACTCTTTTCCAGCACCATATTTCAAATGTGTTGATTTTCTTCCTGTCATTTTTCGTTCGCTGTCCAGCTTTCACAACCATACATAAAAATCAGAAATATACTTTTGGCATACTTAAATAGTTTAGGATTATATGTTTAGCTGCTATGTATCTCCAAGTTCCTATGTTTCCCTGTAACACTCTGTTTTCAACAATCTAATGTGCTACTTCTGCCCAAATCTCAATCCACCCCATTCCCTAATTTATTTATTTATTCCTGCTGTTGTGAATACTATGGACCTTTTTCCTAGTCCTGTCTTGCTTGTGCCAAGATGATTTCCCCCTGCCTGCTTTTTCCAGCTGCTCATTTAAGCTTTTGATTGCAATTTGGAACATGAACTTGCGTCTGGCAGACTTGTCCACAAGAGCCTAAATGAGGTGGACAATAGGATGGTTTTAAAATTCATTCTAGCCTTGTTTCTAAGACAACCAGAGGAATTTCACCACTGCGCATTATTCACTAAAACCAATGGGCATTTCTCACTGTTTTTTAATCCATCACCATCTTCTATAAAAAATAAAATTCCAGTTGTTTTCTAAATTTCCAGATAGGATCAAAGTAATTGGAAAGATTATTACCCTAATGTGTGGCCATGTGACTTCAGGCTCCTTATTAGAATCTCAGCATCATTAGAACATTTACTTGTCCATCCCAATGATCTCAAACTCTATCTTTCCAGTTTGGCCACCCTCCCTCCATCTCTGTTCTCCATTTTATCTGGCAATATGACCTGTGTTGTTGTGCTTTTTTAGAGAAGGGAAAGGACTGGTCATAGAGGGCTTATGCATAGTGGGCTTGAACTGGGCAGGATCAAGATATTTGTTGCCTGAGGCAAAGGACAAAATAATGCATCCCTCCCACATTTTATGTACAAAAGTAAAGTGGACTGGCCATTGAATGTTAATTCATATCTGAGGACAGGACAGATAGTTACACTTGAGAGTAACTATCAGCTTTGTGGCGTGCACAGCTTTATCCTCCAACTGTGGAATGGGCAAGAGGCTCTGAAGAATGGCTATGGGGTGGGGACTATGGACTTTATTACATGCCTTTTAGGTACCGATCTGAGCATGGGTAGGGGATGCTCAGGGACGCACATTGCCAAGGGAGAACAGATTTTACTGCACACCGAAGTGTCCTCAGGCCGGTCCCATTCTATCATCCGGTACCAGGCTGGCCCCAATCAGGACTGAGGTGCATAATTTTGCTTCGGTGGAAGCTTTCCGTCAGACCAAAATGACATGCTTCAGTCCTGATTCTTGTGCCAAACGATGGAATGGGGATGGCCTGAGGACACTTCAATGTGCAGTAAAATCCATTCTGCCTCAGCAATGAATGCCTCCGAGTGTCCCCTTCCCGTGCCCAGATTGGTACCTAAAATGTGTGCGATAAGGTCCTATGTCTGATACCCTCCAGCATCTCCTTCCTGAGATGGTTGCCTCACTATGCCTAAAGATTGGGCTGGCTCTGCACTGAAAATATATCTGTAAGTTGCCCAGAGACCATAATGTGCAGTAGCAGGATACAGTTTGGAAAGAACTATTTTGTTGTAGCCCCAAATCATGACTCAACCTCCACTCTATATTTTACAAGTTGGACTAGACTTTTACTCTCTAGGCTGATTAACAGAACTTGAGATGCAAAATGGGGATTGATGCTTGGTAAATGCATTGTATATATTCGACTATAAGTCGACCACATGTATAAGTTGAGGGCAGGTTTTGGGGCCAAAATTATGGATGTTTATATGACCCATGGATAAGTAGAGGGTAAAACTTAGGGGCATCTAACAAATGATGTAAAGGATGTAGTAAAGGAAAACAATGGCAAAGATCTTACAAAATTTCAGCAAGCATAACTGCTTGTGCTCACACTAAAGGCTGGATGAATGAGAGAATAGAGAGGGTCAGTGCTTCCAGTGCAGATTATATTCTCGCCTTTCACCAGGAGATGGTTCTTTTTTAAAATAAGAGTTAAAGTACAGTACTCACATTGACCCATGGATAAGTCAACTCATGTTTTTTGGATCAATTTTTTAACCTAAATTTCTAGGCTTATACATGAGTATATACAGTGAGCTGTGTTTTGTTCACATCCAGTCTGCTTTATAACATGGGCCTAAGCAGTCAGCAGAAAGCACAACTGGGTTACATGGAGCTGATTCCCAGATAAGCAAGCATTGAGGTTGGAGTCACATCTGGTGAACAGATTTATGAGATCTTATTTCTTATTTTTTGTTAGATCTGTTTTTATTATAAGAGGTTTTGCCCAGAGCATTTTGAGAAGACATTATTTAAAAGGCAAAAAACATTGCTATATGTATATTTATATTGAGAGGCATAAAAACTATAGGTTCTCGGGGAAGGGGATGACTATAAGAGTATTCATTATGGGCTACCGCATTTTTTAAATTTACCACTATACTACTGATAGAGGAAATGCAACACCATGACCTATAGCTAGCAGGAGAAGGACTCAAGGTGAGGAATCTGTCCCTCCAGGAAGTAATTAACTACTCATCCCATACATCTTCAACATTGGCCAAGCTGGTAGGGTTGATGGGTAGTTCATGTCTTCTCCAGCCCTGCTATATCTGTTTCATCTCACACTAGCTAGGGAACTTTAAGAAAGGGACACTGATTATTTGGGGCCTATTGAAGTTGTCATACTTGGGCCACATCATAAGAAAGCATGAATCATTGGAAAAGACAATAATGCTGGGAAAGGTAGAGGGCAGCAGAAAGAGAGGAAAACCCCCTGCCAGATGGTTGGACTCAATCAGAGAGGCCACGGGCATGACTCTACAAGCCTTAAGCAGAGCAATGGAGGACCAGGGGCCTTGGAGATGTCTCATCCACAGGGTCGCCATGAGTCGAGGTCGACTCGAGGGCAATTGACAACCACAACAACAACTCTGTCAACTTTAACTAGTAATCCAAAAAAAATCTAAGGGTAGCTGTGTTGACCATATAGCAAATACAATAACATCCAAACAATGATACCTTCATGGGCCAACCAAAATGCACAATAACATGTTGCAAGCTCTCGAAGTCACACTAGCTTCTTCATCAGGCAAACAGGAGAAAGAAATTGAAGATGTTAGTCCTAGGCATTCTCTGTTTCTGATCTTAGGTCAGATGGTAGGGAGGGCTATCTGCAGGCTGGAACCTCCCCCTTTGACCATGTGGTCACTGGTAGATTTTCAAAGACAAGAAAATTTAAAGTCTATTGGCCTATGACTAGCATCTTCCATTTCTTTCTCCTGTTTTCCTGATGAAGAAGCCAGCGTGTAATTGTGCATTTTAGTTGAACCAGGAAAGGTATCATGGGCCCGTTACAAATGGGCAAAAGTACGTGCTCGGCACATACTAGGGTTAGAAAGGGGCGTCCTTTCTAGACGCCCCTAACCCTAGTACACGCTTGGTGCGTACAAAATGGCGTGGCCGGTTCTACACGGGCACTGCCATCTTGATGTCGTGGTCGCCTAGCATCCACACGTTGTGTGGCGGAAGTGACATCGCGAGTGCGCCATTGGCTACTTGCGGTGCCATTTCCCTGGCGCAAAAAGAAGCTGCATTTTGCAGCTTCTTTTTCGTTGCGTCCGGGAATTGCACAGTTTGTCTGCTGCGGTTCCTGGACGCAGCAACCAGTGGCGCCGACAGAGCGCCCTTTTTGGGCGCTTTGTAAAGCGCCGTTGTTTGGATGTTATTGAACTTTAACTAGTGTCATTTTGCACTTTCATTCTAAAGAAATCTGAGGCTGAAGTGTAGTAAGAGCTTATCATCTGAGAGTGTCAAAATGCCAGGAATGATCTATTGCTTTTGTTCCAACAATGTAAATTAGTTTCTATGGCAACTGCAGTCCTACTCATTGATACTGGCTTTTGTGTTGAGTGTCCATCCAAAATAAATATAGCAAATAAATAAATAAATGAGCATCCTCTCTCTTTCTCATGTGTGTGTGTGTGTGTGTGTGTGTACCTTTGAATGCAGTCTGACAGTTTATTAGTAGGAACACTGCTAGCTTAGGTTGTTTTAATAGATTTTAAGATGCAGGCTCTTATTTCCAGTCATTACCAGAAATGGTGAAATTAGTTTGACTTTTAAGTGACCTACAGCACAGCAGTGAGTGACTCCATTAAGAGCATACCTTCTTCCCCATCATTGCTTTATTGTGGGGCAGAGGCTGAGTTCATGCCTACTAGACACAGTTCTCCAGCCATCGGCTTCAGATTCTGCAGCTCTTGGGCTGCAGATAAATATCTTTTTGTAAAATTGGGAATGTAGTTCGAGTCCCTTAGATCATTGCTGAGGCCCACAGAAATGTTCCAACTTTCAAATGGTGCCAGTTGACACCAGTGATGAGATTTTAGCCATTTTGGACACCTCCCCCCGACAGTACTCCAGTCATTTTCTTATAATCTACAGATGCTGAAAAATATAATTTATCATATGCTCTTCTGTGGTGCAGAAAGCCTAGAAGTAAGGATGCTGAGGAAGGAAATCTGGAGAAACTGTTGCTAGTGGACCCCCATTTTGTTACCCAAAATGTTGGAGTCCAGGAAAGGTACCCACAAATTAATATGCTTTAGAGGAATTTTAATAGCTCAAATTATGTTTCAGCCAGGGCAACAGTTGGCCTTGGGATCACAACCCAATGTCAGCCTGGTTACAAAGTAGACCACATTGATAGGGTCCAGGCACCCAAAATCAGGTCTAGGGAAGAAATTAAGGACTGAATGGACTAACTGTCAGCTAAATGGTTTTCCATGAGAAACGAATGGTTGAAAGCTGTAGTAAATGTTCAGATGGTGACTGGTGTAACTATCTCAGACAAAGCAAACCTCTTGCTGCCATAGAAGTGTGTTTTGTCTGCATAAACACAACCATGTCCTCTTCGGCCAGAGTCCCATCATCGCCCTCCATAGACCAAAGGGATTATGTTGATGTCTTGGGTGATCTCATTGTGGTGGGTGCCTTGCTTCCTCTCTTGCTGGAGCCAACTGGATTAGGGCCAGGTTTCCGCCTTGAGGTTGCCTTTACAGGCCACCTACAGGTCACTCGCCTCAGTGTCCCTTTTAATATTAGATTGATATCAAATATGAGAGGGGTGATTGGGGGCCTGGTCTTGGGGTGACACCTTCAGTATGAGAGATGCCAAAATGGATTACATGGATGGGTTGGAAATAATGATACAGAGATGGGATATCAAATGCAGTTTTGGGCTAACGATTTGAAATTATGTATTGTCTTCTCACACACATTCCCAATGGATTTCATGCTCATGGAAACACCACATGGAATGGAACTATATTTTTTGCCTTGGCAAAAATAACTTCCCCAATGGGATTGCCAGCTTCATAGCTGGTTACAGCTCCTTTATCTTTAAAGGCTGTGGAGTGGAGAAGAGAGTATTTCTGCAGGTGTTGCTTGTCATGAAACCAGGTAAGCAACAACTGTCGAAATGGCTGCTTCTATACAACCATGAGAGGTACATGAATTGTCTCCAGTTTTCACTCTGGCAACCCTATTCCCAAATCCAAGGCAACGTGGCATTTAAAAGTGAGAAGAGAGTGGGCTTTTGTAGAGCAAAACTGCTGGGTGGGTAGTGTGCTTATTCTGTCCCTCTGCCAATGCTTGTTTTTTTCCCCTCAGTTCATCTTAGTTATATCTGGTTTCAGAGCCCAGTTGATAGAAGGGGGTAGGAGCAGAAATAATTTGAGGGAGCATTTGCAGGAGAGATTTAGGTTGGGAATATTCAGCAGTCCCTGCCTGTTGTCCATGTCAAGCACTTGCCCCACTAGGTTGGGCATTTCCTATTTCCTTTGTACAGTGTACAGTTTGGCTGTCTAATATTTTAAAGAGTTCACAACTCTCCAAAGGATTTCTTGGATGCTCTGTACAGGTTGAGAATGAAAGTGTTGTTGAGCTGGGACTCTTTGCCAATTGTGAGCCCCTGGGAAAGACTTGATCTTGCCACACTCTTGAAAGTGGGCCTTAAGATTTGTAGTCCCAGTATTGCTGCTTTGTGGTACATTAGGCATCTCAGTGGCCACTGGCCAGTCCTAGTGACAGGTGAATAAGCTGACCAGACAAAGCATAAGACCCAGTTACCTCTTTCTCCCTGCATCCTATTTGCAACAATTTGAATACTAATATTTGCTTTAGGCATGGATTTTAAACTTTGGTTGCTGGGGAAAGGAGGAAAGGATTCTCTTTCTTAAGGATCTTAGTTCACAGGCTCTAAGTTAAGAAAAGTTGTGGGAGACCTGCAGGAACCTTTAACAAGGTTTAAAGCGTACAGCTCTTCTATCTGCAGATATTCTTTAAATGGAGTCCACTGCCAAGCAGTATTAAGGACAGAGATCGAACCTTGTGTGAAGGTTTTGACACTGGAAGACGCAAAGCCACAGTGTTAAGATCTAAGGCTGACAGTCTTTTCCAAAGTGGAGCTGTCTTTCATGCCTGTATGCGGAGTTTCAGCAAGGACAGGCAGATAAAATTAAGGCAGACTGACAGCCTGAACTTTCTAAACTGAAAAGCTTGAGAAGACTTTGCGTACAACCCTTTTGTTATGTAAAAGCAGCATTTTTGTTTTATTGTATTCCAAGCTTGTGCTGTCAGAGAGTCTCTCATCAGAGATGTACCGTGTTAGGTGGGAGGATGTTGTTATGCTGCAGTTTCAGAATCGCTGCCAATATCCATTAGAACTGTATTTCAAATAGCTTTTATGCAGACAGTATTCTAATGCTGTTTATATCAGGAGTGGACAGCTGTGGCCCTTCATATGTTGGTCTGCAACTCCCACAACCACTCTGATTATGCTGGCTAAATGGGATTTGTAGTCTCACAATATCTGGAGGGCCATAGTTGCTTACCAAGTTTAAACAATGATGTAGTCTTCAAAGCGCTTTGTATATGCTGTTTCACTAATCTTTTCAGAAACCCCGCAAGATAAGTCCATGCAATTATACTTATTTTGCAGTGGAGAGACTGAGAAATTAGGTTACTTAAGGCAACCTAGTGAGGTCATGGCCAAGGGGAGCCAGTGTGGGGATGGCTTGGCGCTGGGGGACGGAACGGAGCCTTTTGGAGGATGCTTTGACGTGCAATAAAATCCGTTTTTGGCTGTTCGGATGTGCACATGAGCATTCTCCTCCCGTATCCATAACGGGGGAAAAACAGATGTGATAAAGTTCCTAGAGTCTTCATAAATCAGAAATTACTTGAAGGCAAACAACAACAACAACATGTGTAGTCTGGCCTTTCGGGATTCCTTGCTGCTGTTTGCTTCCCAAGGAAGCAAATGGGGCATATTTTTTCCCTGCAGGTTGGAAATAATTTGTGGAGGTGGGAATTAAAAGTAAAATGAATGAAGAGGAAGGAAGTTGTGCCTTTGCTACTTTTTTAAAAATCTTGACTTGAGGTTGTTGTTTAATACTGTTTTTCATTCACACATACACCAATGTTAGGGGAAAGAGACCTAGAATTTCAAGGATATCACAGCCCCTGGGGGAGTCCATGGCCATGGGTTAATAACCACTGGGATAACACAGTTATTTGGCACAGATTTCACCAGCCTTACTGAAAGTGTCACTAAATTTCTTTTTTGAGAGGAACTTTGCATATCCAATTGCCTCAATTTAACAGTGACAGTCCTGATTAATTGTCAATCATCCCACTTTTTCAGCTGCTTTTGAAATGTTCCAATAACACTCTCCTCACCCCATTTCCCCCCTCTGTTCTTTACGTATGTATTTCAACTCCTGCAAACGGAGTTCAAAGTGAACAACTCGGTTGCACTCAATTAATTCAACAGGAGGGATGGGAAGGGAGAAATTGGGGGGGGGGTCTTGCCCTTCCTCATGTGTGCATGTACCTTCAAGTTGCTGGTTGACTTATGGTGAACCCATGAATTTCAAAGTGTTTTCTTAGGCAAGGAATAGTCAGAAGTGGTTCCTTCCTCTGAAATGTACCCCACAGCATCTTGTATTCCTAAATGTTCTCCTATCCAAGTACTAACCAGGTTGACTGTCTTTAGCTTCCAGGATCAAACAGAATCTGGTACATTTGGGGTATTCAGACCCTTTTTCTTCCCAGTAAGTTCAGGCAAATGCAAACTGTTGCATCCTCTCCTAGCTTGTGTCTTCTTCCTCATTACAGTGGACCCTTGTTATACGCTGGGGTTTGGTTCCAAGATCCCCCATGGATAACAAAATCCGTGTATGCTTAAGTCCCATTATTATAACGACAGAGCAAACTTGTGTCTCTTATAAAAAATGGAAAGTCAAGGTTTGATATTTGAAATTTATACTTTTTTTGAACATATTCAAACTGTGTATGCTTGAATCCGTGTATAAAAAAATCAGTGTATAAGAAGGGCCGGCTGTAATACCTTTTGCCAGCTTGACCACACTCTGATGTTGTTTGGCCACATGTGTCACAGTTTTCATGTGTGAAGAGTTGGAGGGTATGGCTTTGGATGAGATGGGAAACCATTTACTATTAGAAACAGGTAGATGGGACAGTTGGAAAGAATCACTGAAGTTTACTTCTCATCTTAGTGGGTGGGGTACATAGTGGGAGTATGCTGTAGTATTTACTTAGGGAGGATGCTAAAGTACACCAAAGAGGGTCTATTGGTGTGCCCATGTATTGAGTTTTCAGGACTGATCTGTGGTCTGGATTTTCTCCTTCTATGGAGCTATAGCTCCAACCATGATTCCTTGCTTTAAAGTGAAGGCTTTGTTTTTCTTTGGGGGCAGTTTGTTACCATTTGGAACAATAGCTTCTGATAAAGTCTGCTCTTATTCTTTGTTCTCTCAGATATGAAATGTCTCAGATGGGTGATGTGTTTTGATGATGTGACTGTAATTGCAATTTTTTCTCAACTTGTTTCTTAATCTAAAGAAAAATTAGATTTTTTTTATCTAAAAGAGATTTTCTGAAAAGGAAAGATTTGCTGTTTCCCATAATGGGGATAATTTGATCTAAAAGGGCCAAACTGTGAATCTTAACATATTCATGTTATCCAAGTTATCCACAATTGTTAATGTTAAACTTTTGCTATTTGGTACAATCTGTTGTATACTGTTTTAATGGAAATTTTATGTGTATTGTAATATTACTTTGATTTTTGTCTTCCTTGAACAAATCCACATTGATCATTTTGAATATATTTGTATATAAACTTATTCATTCTTTTTGCCATTATGGCTGTTAATATTTTAGCGTCCTGATTTATAAGGGATATAGGTCTGTATGAGCCTGGGTCTGACAAATCTTTATCCAGTTTTGGAATCAATATTATCATTGAATGGTCCCATCATGGTGGGATCCTTTCTCCATTTAAAATTTTATTGTATAATACTTCTAATACTTCTAAGAGAGAGAAAAGGAAAGATGACATGAAGAAGAATGGGGGAGAAGGGGTTGCAACCTGCGCACACACTCCAGGGCTGGTGATAAGTCCTTGGTAATAATGAGTGAGTGAGTGTGATCATAACCTTTTCCTCTTTTCAAAGCTTGGAAAAGTAACTTTTCCAAGCTTTGCCTCTTTTGCTCAGAAACCTGTCATTGCAGTATGATAGCTGCATGGTGTTCACCTCTATTCTTCTTCCTGACTGAATTTGCATAAACATGTTCATAGTAGGGCCGTTGCTGATCAAAGCAATCTTTGGTAATTCCTCCTATGATTTTTAAGTGTACAGAAATTTGCATATGTATAATACAAGTTATCTAAAGGGGGAAAGCATTATTTATTTAGATAATACTTGTAAATTATGCTGCTGCTGTTGTGGTGGCTGGAATCATTTTAGAAGCTTTCTCTCCTAATGAAAAAGAAAGAAGGATATTTACTCTAAAATGGTACTGAACATCAATGTGTGTGTGTGTGTGTGTGTTTAAATTTAATCCAAATTGATGTTTTTGTTGATAAAAAGTTGTTCAATTACATATGTATTCGTGGTTTTATTTATTTTGTATTTTATATATTGTGTAATCTTATTCGATGTTATGTATATTTGATGTTACTGTGAACTGCTTTGATTGCTGTGGAAAAGCGGTACATAAATAAAGTTTTTATTATTTATTATTATTAAAAAGTTTTTTAATGGATTAAACTAATCTGATCAATAACCCACTAATCAATGCTGTGTTGATTTTTATACTTAAATATACGTATAGCATAATTTTTGGTACCTCCACCCCAGAGCTCCCTTTGTCTAGACAATGTTTCTCCCATCCCTGCTCAAAATCTTCCAGGCCAGCTTCAATGTACCAATGCAACTTCTATTGATCGGGTCTTTTCCCCACCCTGATTTCAAAATTACTACCATCTGCTTCTACCTCTCAAATGTTTGCAGATTAATTTGTCGTATCCAGGTTTGTCACATTACAGCTGTGACTCTGGCCTATATTCACTGCTAAGTTAACTGTGTCAGTAGGATTTGTGGGCGGTGCTTTTTTTAAAAAGGATTCTACAGTTCCTTTAGTGAGATGATTGCGCCAGCAGACAATTAAATGCAAAACCGTGTCCCAGCATGGCAGTGCCAGATTTAGCAATACAAGGCGAGAACAGGTCAATTGGCTGCCCTTTAATTTGAATATAATATACATCTACAATTTTTTCCTTGTTGGAATAAGTACTGTGCCTGTAGATAGGACAAATCCTGGAGATTTCAGTGTCAGATTTAATTACAAGTCAGTTATGGACTGAGGAATGTCAATTAGGCTGCAGCAGTGAAGGAAATTGGCATTAGGGCTTCCATTATCAGCTCTGGTGAGAGGTCAGTACAGCTCAGTAGTCATTTAGCACATGCAGCACCACAGATATTAAGACTAAAAGTCCCAGCGTTTGTCATCATTGGCAAGGGTGCTGGGAGCTGCAGTCCAACAACATCTGGAGGGATGCATAATTCTAATCCTTCACCTAGCAGCAGCCATTTCATTAGATTGCTACTGAGGGAGAGATACATAGAGTTGCTGTTGTACTAATTCTGCTTAGAAAAGAGATCTGTTTCCAGCTGATGACTGTAAGAACTACACCGTAACTTAAAGAACTGACATCTGAGTGTGTACCATGTTTTCTTCCTCTAACTGCTTCTCACAGTGCTATCGATCAGCCAAGGATCTGTATGGGAATCAGTGTTTTTTTAATTTGCTCATTCATTATCTGGAGCTAAGGGTAAGAGATGTGGTGTGACATTTGTGGATGCCACTAAATTATTTAGAAAAGCAACGTAAAAGACTAACTAACATGGCAGAAATTTTCTGGGGTAGTGAATACAGTAGTGAATAGAGGCCCAGCCATCACAACTGCGATGTGAAAGAGTACACACTGCATCCAAAGAAATTGATTTATATCCACAAAAACTCACATGAAAATAAAAAAAACAGTCTTAAAGGTGCCGCCACATTTTCTTTCTTTCTCCCCTCCTTCTTTTTATGCTGCAAGAGATTAACATGGCTACTTCTTTGAAAGCTACCACAGGATTATACAACAGTTTGAGTTTTTAAATAACAATATATGCCTAAGGATTTGATGACTATTGTACTGATTGCGATCCCCATTCTGAAAAGCTGTAGCCCTGCATTCTGACATATCTGTGCTGGTTTTGCCATCTTTTGTTTGTTTGTTTTGGATGAGTCAAATTTAAGTATTCACTTGTTACCTCTCCTGCTTTCTCCCTTTTCACTAGAAAGAGCCCGGGATTATCTGCACAAGACGGGAAGGTTCATTGTTATTGGTGGAATTGTCTCACCTGTACATGACTCCTATGGGAAACAGGTGAGTGTGTATAAACATTTTCCCTCTTCCATTCAGATCTATAGTTTCTAGCGGAATTGGCATAGTGGGTATTGCTGAAAGTCTTTCCATAGTCGCCTAATAACTTTTATTAGGACCTGTGAAATGTTGCAAAAGTGGCAAATGAGGTAAGGGTTTTCATGTTGTCCCAGAACTCTTATAAGAAATGATGGTATAAAAAATTAGGAGATAGTAAGGGAAGAAGAGAGCAAGAATGGTGTAGTGGTTTGAGTGTTGGGACTGTGATTCTGAAGATCAGGATTTGATCCCCCACCTGGCCATGGGTGATTCACACACTCTCAGCTCCAGTCTTGTCTTGTGATAGGGTTGCCTTGGGATTGCCATGAATTGGAAATGACTTGAAGGCAGACAACAAGGAAGAGATTTAAACACAATGGCTAGGAGGATTAGCCATTGTGTTTAAATCTCAAACTACAGATCATTATAACAGGCTCTGTGAACAGAAGGGATAGTAAAGTATCAGCTTTCAGGTTTCTAGGATGCACAGCTAATGGCTGCTTTCTATCCTTTTTCTTGTTTGTTGTTGTGTGCCTTATTTCTGATTTATGGTGACCCTATGGTGAATCCATCATGGGGTTTTCTTGGCAAGATTTGTCCAGAGGAGGTGTGTCATTGCCTTCCCCTGACTAGCACATGTTTCTTGCAAGGATTACATTCCAGATTGAATTCCCTGGCAACTCCATACACAGGGGCTTCAACTGTTCTCTGCTGAAATCTTAAAAAGCGTCAGCTAGTCACAGTTCTGTTCTGACGCAATGGCCTGATTTCAATATAAGGCAGTTTTATATTTTATTGCCTTTTCAGTTTGTTTGTAATTGGTAGTTAAAAGACGATTGAAAAAAGCAAAAAATTGGAGGTCATCCAGTGAAATCCACAGAGAAAGAGGAGATTGATCTCCCAATGCTGAAAAGGTTGTATTTATTTACTAAAGGAGCCCACCACATTTTGGTCAATAGATGCTCTTAAGGCCTTTTGAATGGGGAAACTGATTATCTTTCACTCTTATAAAATCTCCCAGAATTTAAAATCTTAAAATCTTTTTTAAATTCAGTGTTCAAATAAGGAAGCTGACCATTTCGTATTATAATAAAAAATTATATGTTTTCAGACAGCTTCTTTCCATTACCTCCATCTCCTTACAATATCTATTCTTTTTTTAAAAAAAACCTAGCCTTTGGACACACATTTTAATTCTTCCACTAAGTGCTTTTTGAGTTCTGCTCAGACGTTTCTGTAGCTTTGATTTGAAGTGGGTGTGTACAGCTAGAAGCACTGTATTAAAGCTCTTCTATAAATGGATGTCATGCATTTATGCTTGTCCTTTTGTAGTTTTATATAGCCCTCTAAAGAAGGTCTTAAGAGCATCTACAGGCCAAAATATATTGGACCCATTTAGCAAACACAACAAATTGTCTTTTTAGCATCCTGAAATGTGTCTTCATGGTTAAGTGGCAGCTGTGTATATGTATTAAGTGTACCTCTGTGTATATGTGGATTAGGCTGGAAATTAGTGGAATAATTAAGAGTAACCAGTGAATTTAGTTTGAATCCAGGTCTAACTGAGCACTGAAATTATGACACTGGATTTAACTTTAGGGAAGCCTGCTGTTGTAGAATTTCTCTTTTTCACAATTTTTGACAATCTTCTAATTTACAGGGTTTGGTCTCCAGCCGACACCGCCTGACAATGTGCCAGCTGGCCGTTCAGTCCTCCGACTGGATAAGGTATAACAGTGCGTCACACAGAGCATGTTCCTTTTGCAATGGCTAAGAATAGCTTGTGTTCTGTTTCCTATGTAGCACTTGTCAGAAAAGGCACAGCAATGCGTTCTATTTCAGTCTAGGGCCAGGACCCACTTGTGAAACTACTCCAACACAACAACTGTGGCAGTATAGGTATAGGCACTGTCGTAGCAGAATGATGAAAAATCTCACACGGGGGGAAAGATGACAAAGGTTGTGGGGAAATGCCACAACAGGGGCAATCATGGGAAGTAGTGGCTGTCAGCTCTGAGATGCCTTTCCAGATGCCTGGCTTCTGGGAGGGAAGGGGTTCTTGGTGCTGAGGAACTTTTCAGGAGGTGGCTTAGACCAGTATTTATCAACCTTTTTCTGACTGTGGCCCCCTTCTAACATTCCTGCGTCTCCCCTGTCCTACCAGTAGAAAGGTAGCTATTTAAATATTTTATTTAAATAAAACAGGTTTTATTTATAATTTTTATAATTTATACAAAATACAATCATATAAAAAATTATACTTTAAGTATTTCTCAATCAATGTGACCTTTGTGCTGGATGACCAGAAAAAGCTTTTTTATATCCAATTCTATTGCTGTGAGGGATAACCAAAGATCACCTCTCTCCATTATGCTAAGGTAATTCTGTGTTAGGCTGAGCAAATAATTCACATGACTGAAATTTGATTCTAGAATCATAGAGTTGGAAGAGACCACAAGGGCCATCTAGTCCAACCCCCTGCCATACAGGAACTCACAATCAAAGCATCCCTGACAGATGGCCATCCAGCCTCTGTTTAAAGATCTCCAAAGAAGGAGATCCACCACACTCCAAGGGGTGTGTTCCACTGTTGAACAGCTCTTACTGTCAGGAAGTTCTTCCTAATGTTGAGGTGGAATCTCTTTTCCTGGAGCTTGCATCCATTGTTCCGTGTTCTAGTCTCTGGAGCAGCAGAAAACAAGCTTGCTCCATCTTCATTGTGACACCTCTTTGAATACTTAAACAGGGCTATCATATCACTTCTTAACCGTCTCTTCTCCAGGCTAAACATGCCCAGCTCCCTAAGTCTTTCTTCATAAGGTATAGCTTCCAGACCCTTCACCATTTTAGTGGGTGCCCAGAACTGGACACAGGATTCCAGGTGAGGCCTAACCAAAGCAGAATAGAACGGCACTATTACTTCCCTTGATGTAGACACTATACTTCTATTGATGCCGCCTAAAATCTCATTGGCCTTGATTCTACCAAATACGAAGTAGGAAATGCCATGAAAAACAATTCTGCTTTATCCCAAAGCTGTGGAAACTTTTTAGATAATGGAGCTTATCCCATAGCTTAATAAATCAATTTACCTCTACCTGGTTTAAATCTTAATTTGGGTGGCATCCTGATATTATTGCAAGGTTTTTGCTGCCTAATTTGCAACCCAGCTACAGCTCAGGTCCATCCCCTTTTCCAGGAGCACTTCTCCTGGCTCTTTTTGGATCTGGGAGTTTTCTGAGTTAAGAAAATGGCTGCTAGAGCATTCCTGGAAGTGGAGATGGACCTGGGCTGTATTCAGGCAGCAAATTAGGTGGTAAAAACCTTCCAATAATATCATGATGCCACCCGAATTAAGATTTAAGCTGGGTAGAGGTAAATCAATTTATTAAGCCATGGGATAAACTCCATTGTATTCCTTATCCAAAAATGGTTTATTCCTTTACTGAAAGTTACTTTGGCTGCTATGTCCCTCTATAGCTCTATGAGCACTTCTTGCAAAGAAACATCAGTAGCATTCACAGCAAATGGATAAAATACCCAGGCTGGGATATCCATGTCCAGCAGATCACGGAAACCAACTTCTGTATCATTTTAAAGCTGCTTCAAATGATTCACATACACAATTATTTTCATCTTCTTTCAGTTTGTCACTAACTGCTAGCAAAAAGGAAAAATGTGCAAATTCTTGACATCCAATACTGGTGGCATACTGCTTGACTTTTCAAAGAAACCCTGTAATAATTTCCTTGCTTGAAAAAGACCACAATTTAGCAGGGGTCATCTTTTCTTCCATTTCCTTGCCTTTGAAAAATGTTACAGATGAGTCCCACAAAGCAACAAAACAACAAAGGCAGTTATCCTTGGACAGTCAACGGACTACTGCATGCAATAATAAGTGTGTGAAGTCTTTGTTATTGTCCTCACAAAGCTATCAAAACAGGTGGTCTTGAAGTGCATTTGATTGAATGTAATTTATTGCTTTTCCAATCTGTAGAGAGACACATTGAAGAACCCTGCTAGTGTTTTTGAAACCAAGTGTTGTTGGTGAACTACATAGTGAATGCAGAATACTTCTGGCACAACACCTTTCAAAAGTGCAATAAATCCTCTGTATCTACCTGTCACAGAAGCAGCACCATCAGTAGCACAGGCCAGAATGTTCTTGGGAGAGAGATCTTTCTTACTGAAGTACATCTTCTTCAAAAAATTGTTTCAACTTTAGTATCTGTTTTAAGCTTTCAAAGAAATAGCATTTCTTCTTTAAATTTGTCATCGTGCAAATATCCAGCATGAGCCATCAGTATTGCTATGTTATCTGGTAATTTGCAAAGCAAACTTGTGAATTTTTAACTGCGAGACTAGTTGGTTTTCAGCATCTTCTGCCATTTCGTCAATATGCCTCGACAGTGATGAATTGAAATGGTTTTGATAATTTCACAAGCACGTTGTTTCATGATGGTTGAAATAACAACAGACACTGCTGGCAAAATCAACAATTCCCCTATAGTGTGTGGTTTTCCTTCCTTGGCTATCAGTTTGGATCTCATAAATTGCAATTAAACCTTTGTCATGTAAAACCAATTTCTGAAGAAATATTTTCTTCCATTTAGGACTAGTTTCAAATTTATCTCACAATGCTAGAAAATATTCCAGTGGTTGACCCTTCTTGTCTTTATGGAATGTGTAGTCATACATATCAAACTACATAGCTATCGTGTGGTCTTGTGGTGACGGAATAAATCCATAGCTAAGACATAGCAGAGTATTGTCGACATTTCTTTTTTGCCGAGGTAGCCATCTAGAAATTTTAAAAAACAGACTTCGATAGAGATACAGACTAATTTTACATATGTTTGCAACTACAAAATAATATCACTTCTCAAAAATAAAACAGCATTAGGGCATCTAAAGAAAGAGAAATGAAAAATTGTGTCTGATCCTGATAGATCTTTACAATGAGAAACAATTGAACAGAGCAGCTGCAACAGCAATGGCAAACACAATGGCTAAAAATACTTGAAGATTACATGCAGAACTCTTGCATGTAGCATCATACCTCCTTTCTCAGTAATGCTTGCATGAAGAAACAGCACCTCACACATTAACACTGCTGCAGCCACACACCTTGCCTGTGACAAACAAGATGTGGACAGTTTGGTGTACACAGCGATGGAGTGTGGAAGTGGGAGGGGAAAGGACTTGGAAGTGACATTGCTGCAGAGTGTGCATGGCGATCCATCCACTGGGAAGCACAATCACTTCTTTGTTCACTTCTCTGTTTTCTTCACCTGTCACTTCCCTCTATGGCCCCTTAGTCTGGTGCCATGCCCCACCACACGATGTTCACCTGTGGCCCCCTTGGAATATCCTGGAGGTTCCCATGGGCCATATGGCCCCTGGTTGAGAAACACGGGCTGACACAGTCACCTATGCTACAGGACAGGCAATTGTGCATGGTGTAGTGGTTTGAGTATTGGACTACAACTCTGGAGACCAGGATTCAATTCCCAGCTTGGCCATGAAATACATTGGCTGAACTTGGGCGAGTCATACACTCAGATTCAGGGGACGGCAATGGCAAACCTCCTCTGAACAAATCTTGCAAAGAAAACCCAATGGTAGGTTTGCCCTAGGATTGCCACAAGTAAAAAATGACTTGAAGCACACAATAACATTATATGGAAAGATGTATAGATTTATCTCACACATACATAGACAACAAAACTACAATTCAACAACAAAACAAAAACAGACAAAAGTTACACTGCTTACTTCCCACCTACTAACTGGTGGATATATTCCACTAATACTCTACTTCCTTTATCTAATAATATAGTTATGCTTCTCTGTCATTCAAATTCTATTTATTTTATGAATCCTAATACTGATGTATACCCCCTATGAGATTGCAAAAAAGTAGTAAACAGTTCCCAGTCTTTCTTAAAGGTATTCAAAGATTTCTCCTTGATCAACATTGTTTTCCCATGCAGGTCACTGAGGCAGTTGTAGTAATGGGGGGTGGAAAGGAAGAGCGCAGATGAGTGACAAACTGAATGGAATAAGTTATAAAATGAGATTGTATGCTTTGGGACAGCCTTCTCCAACTTGACACTTCCCAGGTTTGCTCAACTCCAAGCATTACCAGGCAACAGTCCTATATGGGCTTTGTAGTCATGGGGGAAAATTCCAGGCTGGAGGCAGATCACTTTGAGAAGACCCAAATATATTTTGATGAACTACGTAGAAGACGTGCTTCCCTATGGCCAACAATGATCCCTTTCATGCCATCGTATAAATCTCATGGCTTGGCCCCCACTAGAATCTGGTCAATGAGTTAATCAATGATAAACTTAACAAATAAATGTTTTCAATTACACTGCTACCTCGGGTTACGAAATTAATTCGTCCGCCATTCCTTTCGTAACCCGAAAATTTCGAACCCGAAAAAGCTTTCCGTTAGCACTGGAAAGCCTATAGCTGCACTTTGCGCATTTGAATTTCGCGCCGAAATGAATTTCGTAACCCGAAAAATATTTCGAACCCGAAACAGTTTTTGCCAACCAACTTTTTTCGTATCCCGGAAATTTCGTAAGCCGATCATTCGTACCCGGGAGCA
>NC_056525.1:120611505-120652745 GCF_019175285.1 Sceloporus undulatus
TCATTTCGTATCCCGAGGCACCAGTGTATTAGTGTTTTTGCTAGTGAATTAATTTTCCATTTTCAAATTAATTTTCAAACTTGGCATTGCAAGCTTTGCTCCCCACTCTGTGCTTTGTTCTGAGAGTTCTACTTCACCAGCAGAAACATTCTGAGCAGCCTTTCCCAACCTAGTGCCCTCCAAATATGTCGTTTTCTAATGCCAAATACGTTGGTTTCTAATATGCTGGTTTCTAACCAGTGGCTCTTCTGGTTGGTTATGGTGGGTAAATCCTGTTAGCTGACCATAGTAGAGGGGGAGTTGTAGTCCATCTGACACATCTGGATTACAACAGGTTGAGGGGATGCTAATCTTGAAGGTGATTTATGTAAGCACTGACACACATCATCTTAAGGGTTAACCCAACCTTGTAATCTGGAACAGAAATCCATGCCACACCAGTAAAAAGATGTAACTCAATTTTATTTGACACTACAGCAGCAACAAGCACATCACCCATGAGATCTCAGCACAGTAAATCAGTCCATAAGACCGCTCTGTTACAGTGAATCTGTCCAGGAGGCCCCAACTACAGTAAACCTGCCTGCAAGATGCCAGCCACAAAAAAGGATAAATTCCAATAAACAATGAATTACTGCACACTCTTTCCAGTAAGGGGGAGTGACAGTTCCTCTGGTTTTCAGGATGTTTATCACACGGAGGTTTTTGCAGCTTAGATCCGGGGTGACTCCTGGTTTAGCTATGTGAATTCAGATTATAACGTGAATGTTTTATCACACCTGGTTGCCCTTCCGTTGCCCTTCCGAATCGAGGGGGAATCAAATCCAAGGCAAGTCACGTGATGCGGATTCAAGCAAAGCAGAGTGAGTGCAAATTGTATTACCACACCGGTGCGATTCAACTATTCGAATCGGCACCCTTGCGCATGCTCATTGGGATCTGAACGCATCGTGACCTTGTACATTTCTGGGGTGAAAAGGGGCGCAAGTTCTTGTTTCCTGTTTCGCGTAATTGCGTGATTGTGTGAATATTTGCCTCGTGAATATTTCTGTGTCTTTTTCATCTGCCTTCTTTATTTTTCCTTCCATTTCAGCAATTTCAGCATACACATATATAGATAGATATGTATCTGTATATTCACATTCGCGCACATACACACATATCTATAGTCCCAAAAAACGAATTGCCCTGAAAATTGCCCTGAAAGTGAAAGGAGTAATGAAAGGAAATGGAGGAAAACTGCAGCACCGCATCATGGGAAATTTGCAACTCAGGGGGTTTGCGGTGGTGTCCCAGAGCAGAAGCAAAGTTGCATTCAACACCAGACCAATTCGGAGTGAAATCGAAGTATGCTTGGAAACGAATTCTGTGAATTCGCTTTTTTTCTGAATTCATCAAAATGAGGAGTCACTTTGGATTCACTGCAGAAGCGCCATGGAAGGAGAGCCCATAGAAAGAAATCACATCTGATAAAACATTCACGTTATAACGCTAATTCGCATCATTGGACCCGCAGTCATGTCGGATCTGAGCTGCAAAAACCTCCGTGTGATAAGGCTCATAGACATTTTCTGCTCATCCATGAAGAAAGTTTTGCCAAGGGGAAGAGGCAGAGCATTGGAGACTCAGTCCATCCAGGAGTTCTTTTTGAAAGCCTAAATGTCACCTTGCCTTAAATCAACACAACTGGAACTAATTATTTTAGTTAATTTCCACTTATTCTGACAGAGGGGGAATAAAAGGACAGATTTAAATTTCTTCAAGGTAGAAAAGACAAAAATAACATGATTAAAAATGAAAAGTGACTCCGGTATTGTAGGCTGAAGTTAATCACGATTGCAAAACTAAGCGATGCAATTCTAACAGTTACCAAAAACATATACTGTATATCAGCAGCTGTAAATTCCACAGTATTAAAATAAAATAAAAGCACATGTAGGAAGAGACCAGGGCTGCATCCGCACTATAGAAATAATCAGTATGACACCACTTTAACGGGCATGGCTTTATGCTGTGGAATTCTGGGAACTGTAGTTTTGTGAGACATTTAACCTTCTCTGTAAGAGAGCTCTGGTGCCACAACAAAGTGCAGTTTCAGAATTCCCTAGCAATGAGCCATGACAGTTAAAGTGATGCCAAACTGGATTATTTCTGCAGTATGGATTCAGCCATAGGGAAGCACTCATAACTACAGTAGGATAAGTTAGAGTAGAATCCCATTCTTTCACAGCTCAAGCTTTATTACACTGTTTACTGCAGATACACTGCTGCAAAACAGTACAGATTTTTTCAAGGAGAACACATGAGCACTCACAGTTTAAAGATTAGGAAAATTCCCAAACCTTTAAATATATGGATACCATCTTGGGAGTATACACTATTGAACCATACATAAGATGAGGCATTCTCAGCTAGTAGTTGCAATGATGATCCCTCTGTGAATCAATACAGAGCCTTGAGGCTGTTCCAGAAAAAGTCCTGTCAATCTGCTTTTGACAGTTCCCAGATCAGAGCTAATGATAAGTGATTCTGAAAGTTGAACAATACATGGGGCCCATAGTTGGAAACCATTGGTTCAAAGAAACTATATTTTGAGGAGAGAAAGAGAAGATAAAATGGAGAGTGAAGAAGACTATCAAGAAAGAGGAATTAATATAAGTGCCTCTATATTGTGGGTGGGGGGGGGGGAGGAAGAGACGGGAAAGAAGAAGATAGAGGAAGAAAGAAAAAGCAAGAAACAGACACTGAGGATATTAATAAGGTCCTTGTTTTAGGCAGACATTAAGGGTAAGTTTCCCTGGGTCTCTAGCTGACAAATATTAGATTATTAGAGATGTACAGTGAGCCCTTGGTATCCACTGGGGTTTGGTTCCAGGACTCCCTGTGGATAGCAAAATCCATGGATGCTCAAGTCACATTATATATAAAGGCATAGTAAAATGGTGTCAAAATGGCAAAATCAAGGCTTGCATTTTGGCACCTATATATTTTTGGAGTATTTTCTAGCCACTATGTTGAATCTGTGGATAAAGAATCAGTGGATATGGGAGGGCCACCTGTGATATGTGCATTCATAGACACATATGCACATGTACAAATGAAAATTGACAAATTGGAAATGCAGGGCCATAAAATCAAAAGCAAAACATGATTTTGGCTACAGTGGAGGAATCCTGATTGTAGGTTTATAGAACATCTCTATTAATTATTGATTAATTATTAGAAAAAATTAGAGTAGGGAACATTTATTATTTAATACTCAGCAATAAATCTGGTTATAAATAAATCTGTACAAAGGGTGAAGGAGCACATATTTATCTGACAAAAATAGTTTCTGACGATCAAGTGAGTTTTTCTGTTTCTTCCTCACCATAGGGTGGACCCCTGGGAATGTTATCAAGATACTTGGCAGACCACTTGCAGTGTACTGGAACACCATCGGGACTTAATGAAAGTGAGTTGATCAGTTAGATTGATGGTGGGAGCTGGGATGAAAGATTTTATAAATATATACGTTATTTTACATATAGATGTGAGTACCTTGCATTTAATATTTGTATGGGTAAGTATTACAATTGAAAGTTGAAAGAGTTTTTATCTGATAAAAACAATAGATTAATTAATACAATTGCAATGGCTGTTGTAAGGAATATGATACTAGAAAACTGGGCTGAGTTTGTCCAAAACTGGCTCAGAAGTTGTATGCCTCTTGTGCCTAGAACCCCCTTTGTTTTTGTTTCTTAAATTATTTTTATTCACAATTTTAAGCTACAATAAGTATTACAAAAGTTATAAGAAAAAGAAATGAAACAAATAAAAGGAAAAAAATGGCTTCTGTTCTTTCAGCAGTTATATACAGTACACATACTATTTATTCATGCTTCACTCTCTAGTAATACAACAAATTCCTTTATCTCGATAGTCCATTCTTTCTAATAATCAAAACCAAAGGTTGACAAATCATTTTCTTTTCTTCCCCACAAAAAGTCTTTAAGGGGTTTTCAGTCTTTGAGAAATGACTTTCTTTAATCACATAAGACAGCTTAACTGTTTCTGCTAAGTCTGTTAATTTCAACAACCATTCCTCCATTGTAGGCAGTACCAAATTCTTTCTGTACATGTACAACAATCTTGCTGCTGTGGTCATACACTGAAGTAATAGTCTTTGAGTGTTCTCTAGCTGTGAAACCAACAGCCCCAAAGGAAAAAGTTCTGGTTTTTAATTGAAAATGGACAAAAAGATGTATAGTTTTGAGCACAAGTCAGCATTTGAAGAGCAGCTGTGTACAGACAATGAACATGTAATTGCTAAAATGTGTAAACCTTTGTTGAAATTTGGAATGGAAGAAGAACAAGGTAAAGAATGTATTATAGAATGGACCAGGAATTTTGGCTATAATATACAGATCGACTCTGTGTGTGTGTTTGGTGTGTCTTTGTCATTTCTAACTTATGGTGATTCTAAGGCAAACCTATCATGGGGTTTTCTAGGCAAGGTTTGTTCAGAGGAGGTTTGCCATTGCCTTCCCCTGAGACTGAGGGAGTGTGACTTGCCCAAGGTCACCTAGTGGGTTCATGGCGGAACCGGGGATCAAATCTTGGTCTCCAGAGTCATAGTCCAGTGTTCGAGCCACTGTACAATACTGGCTCTCACAGATGGGCTTTAGGGTCAACATAAGTTGGAAATTACTGTACTTGAAGGCACACAACAACAACAACGACAACAACAACAGATGGGCCAATGGAAGAATATGTGGTCAAGGGGACTTAAATTTGCATGATATGATCACAGAGATAATGTTTAGAAGATGATGTATTGATTGTATATGATACCAGAGAAACTGTATAGAATGTATAAGGGTGTTTCTTATGTATGTTGGAAATGTGAGCACCACAAAGGGGCATTTTATCATATGTGGTGGAAATGTGAAAAAGCTTTTTTTAATAAATTGGATTCAAATAATACCTTGATGCAGATAAGTTTAAAGACTAGTATTCAATTAAAACTGAAATCCCCTTCCTGAGCACTCATGGGAGGGTGGCACCTCCTGCCCTCCAGTTTCAAATCCTGTGGAAAGTTTGGCTTACTTTCATAAATCCCAAGTAAAACAAAGAATGTCCACAGTATCTAAAACAAAATCTCCTTATAAATGCTCCTGGCTGCTTTTGTCAAGTAAATTTGAGAAAAGGTTCTCTTCTTTTGCCTCTGAACTCAATCTATTTTAATTCTATTCTGGATTCAAGAGGAATCTGTGTCCAAACTCATTTTTGCTAATTTTAAAATGGACATTTGCAATTTTTTCTGAAATTCATTTGCGCAAAAGCCAACATGTATAGTGGTAGGAGCTAGTCTTTTGTGCAAAGATTTTTCACAGAAAGATTCAGAAATGCCTTGGAGGTCTTTAAACAGAGGCTGGATGGCCATCTGTCTGGGATGCTTTGGCTGAGATTTCCTGCATGGCAGGGGGTTGGACTGGATGGTCCTTGTGGTCTCTTCCAACTCTATGATTCTATGATTCTGTTTCAGCATTCGATAATTTTATTGACAGAGTAGCTCAATGTACAGAGACACCCTTTTTCATTGAGGACTGGAAAAATTACAAGTACTCTCTATATAGCAATAGGTTAATCCCAAAGTAGGCACAACAACTGGCATTTTGGCACCAAAGGCAGTTACCTAGTTTGCCTCCATGGTAAGCTCGCCTTGCCACAGTGCACTCCTCCTGATATTATTATTTATTATTATTAACCTTTATTTATGAAGCGCTGTAAATTTACACAGCGCTGTACATGCAATCTTTTTAGTTAGACGGTTCCCTGCCCTTGGGCTTACAATCTAAAAAGACATGACACAGAAGGAGAAGGGAGTGGTGGAGGCAAAGGGTAAGAGGTCCAGCAGTTCCTCTCTACCTCCAAGGCCTGGACCAAGGCAGATGGACTGGAGGGAGGGCTTGGCTTTAATGATGTGCATTAAGGTTTAGCCTTTGCCTTATGGAGTGACCACATGTAAAAGTGGATAGGCCTCTAATACCTTCCATATAGCATATATAATATGACATGCTACTTTGGCTAAAATTCCTTTCTCACACAAGTATTAAACCTATAGGAACCCTCACCTAGTTCCCTGACATCATACAGCCAAACAATGTAAAGCCCTATACGTTTCTCCTCTCTTCGTTGCATTTGATAGGGAAGGAAATGAAATGCACAGTTATTGGCTTCTGGGTCAATTATTCACAATGATTTGTTTCCTGATAATCAGGAGACATTGTTGAGATGCATTTTAGAGCAGTGAGACTTTCATGCTGTTTTCTCCCAGTATTTGAACACCTTGAAGCATTGCAGAAGAATTATTGTTTGGAGGAAATCACATGGTTGGGGACCAAAAAAAGAAAGAAAGAAAGAGGTTTTCTATGCAAAGAAACAGTTTTCCTGTGCAGAAAATGACTGTTTCCTTCATAGGAAAAATATGCCACATGTTTTTCTTTGCACACTAATTTCCCTACAGCACTTCAGGACATTCAAGTACAGGAAAAAATACTGCAAAGAAATATTTGTTTTCTCCTGAAGTGAGGAAGAACCTACAGCAATTATTCATTCTTGAACATGAGAATGAGCTAGTCAAGGATTTGCATCCCTAGATTATTTTAGTAGTGCTTCCATCTTACCAGTTCTTTAAAAATGCCTCTGTGAGAGAATTGATTATCCAGATTAAAAGTTCTTGAGACTTTTACCAGAATTGTTTCTAAAGCTGTGTGTACGTTGTATGCCTTCAAATAATTTCCGACCTATGGTGACACTAAGGCAAACCTATCATGGGGGTTTCTTGGCAAGATTTGTTCAGAGGTGGTTTTGCCATTGCCTTCCCTTGAAGCTGAGAGCATGTGACCTGCCCAAGGCCTGTTACAGACTGCCAAAATAAAGCTGCTTCAGGTCTCTTTGGAGATATGCTATTTAAATGATGCATGGGTCCTAAGAGTCCAGAGGTCACACCAAAGCCACACTCCATTCCTAAGCACTGGAGTGCAGCTTTGGTGCAGCTTCCGGATTCTTAGGACGCGTGCGTCATTTAAATAGCATACCTCCAAAGAGACCCGAAGCAGCTTTATTTTGGCAGTCTGTAACAGGCCCAAGGTCACCTAGTGGGTTTCATGGCTGAGCTAGGAATCAAACCCTGGTCTGTAGAGTTGTAATCCAGTACAGGGCTCCCCCGGGTTATGAAATTAATTCGTTCCGCGGCGCCATTCGTAACCCGAAAAGCATTCGCAAGCCGAAGCCCCATAGGCGCTAATAGCGAAAGCCGCGATTTGGTGCGAAAAAGCGCCGAAAAGCACCAAAATTTTTTTCGTAACCTGAAATAACCTTCGTAACCCGGAACAGTTTTTTTTAATGGATTTTTTTCGTAACCCGGAAATTTCGTAACGCGGCGCATTCGTATCCCGGGGTACCAGTGTACTCAAACCATTACGCCACACTGGCTCTACACAGCAAATACTATATAGCCCAGATGATGGGGACAATCATCCTCATCCCCTGTTTTGTTCATCTGTCTCCTTATCTGTACCCTACTCTTACTCCAGTGAGCTCAAGATGATCCACCTGACTCTTCTTCTTCTCCCTACTTTAGTCTCACAACAATTGTGTGAGTTAATTATGACTGAGACAGAATGACTGATCCAATGTCAGCTAGTGAATTTCATGGTTCTGTGGGGACCAGAAGCAGGAGCTACCAGATCTTCCATATTGAACAATCTAACCACTACAGAATACTGTATCTCATTTATACGTATCTCAGTAATGTCTTTAAAAGATGTAGACAACAGGCCAGCACTGCTGTACTCATATTGCAGTTGAGATTAGAGGGCTGACCATGAATTGCAGTGAGGTAACCTGTTGAATTCATGGAAGGGTGGAGGACTAGGGACCACCTAAATGGTGTTCAGTCACTTAACTACAGTAGCTCTCAGTGAAGTGTTTCTTGCTTGAGAACTGACACTTTAAAAAGGCAATTTTCACCAAAACTGTGGCACCCAAGGGTGTGTGTGTTTAACCTTTTTCTTCCTCAGTAGGGGTCTCAACATATTATTGTGGCTGCTCTTTGCAGAGGGAAGTGGGAAGCTTTCAAACACATCAGTGGGAATTCCCAGGGTGAACAGTAGCCAGGGGGGAGGATTTTTGATAGTAGGAAAGGAAAGCATTTGCAAGCTTCCCTGGTTAAAAGGTATATAAATCAAAGTAATAAAAATCCCCCTCCATTTAACTGTCACTTCTCTGGCAGCTATTAATACTAAGGAAAAACAACTCTTTATGCCTGGATCCACTGTAACTCTCAGTGATGTCATATACTTTGGATGGTGTTGTATAAGGTGGTATATTGTACCGCCCTGTGCAGAGTCATCACTCCCAATGAGCAAGCAGTTGGGGCAGCTGTGTCAGGCATGTCCCTGCCTTCTGACCATTGTTTGGACACAGGAGTGTGCTCAGGCATGTTGTGACTTCTCTTGAACACTTGGCAAAGAAAGAGCAGCCTTACTCTGGGGACAGAGGTTGCTACTTCTTCATCAGGTACACAAGAACAGTCAAAACACGCCTGGCTTCAGCCCTCCATCCAATCACACACACACATACACACCCAATATACAGGCCATACAACTTCATTTAATCATAACAACAAAGGCTCTACTTTGGGGTCTTCCTTTGGTTCTCATGCTCCGTGCTCAAGCAAATAAGTCTGAGCATCTTTTCCCCCCATTGAGCTGTCTGGTGAGAGTGGAGACAGGAGTGGGTGAAGGGACCGAGCAGCAAACGTCCCAAAATACTGAAGCTGATTCCAATAGGGAATATATGCTGATGTCCCATTAGTATGAGCAAGGAATCAAAAAGCTAATAATAGGATTTATTTATTTATATCCTGTCCTATCACTGGGAATCGGGGCGGCTTACAACAGTGGGGATAATACAAAGCAATAACAATAAACATGAAACTAATAAAACAATATAACATAGCAATATATAGTAAATAATAATAATTATTATTATTTCATAACAATTCAGTAACAACAAAGGATAACATTCAAATCAATAATTATCAAAAGGAAATTCCCATTTCTAACTCCTCATTCAAAAAATAATGAAGCAAATGCCAATAAACAATGAAATAATAAAACAAATACAGCATAGCAAGATTACAGTTAAGTAGTTACAATTAAAAGATTACAATCTAACACCCTAAAAAAGGGGGAGACTAAGAATTAAGAGCAGTCATGGGTTGTCATGGGTCAATATCAACTTGAGGGTGGATAACAACAACAAAGACAACCATTAAACTACTCTCTATTTCACCTGACAACCCTACGTATGATCCTTTAATACCCATTTAACTGTCATTATGAAGGACTACTGAAACAGTTTGAATCTTTGTATTGACTAGTCCAATATAACAATACAGTAGGCCCTCAGTACCCACAGATTCCTTATCCACAGATTCAACCATCCACAGTTTGAAATATATGTATATATATATGTGTGTGTGTGTGTTCCCAAAAGCAAGCTTTGATTCTGCCACTTTATACAAGGAACACCATTTTATTATGCCAATGTATTTAATGAGATTTGAGCACCCACGGATTTTGGTATCCACAGCGAGGTCCTGGAAACAAACCCCAGCAGTTACCAAGGGCCTGCTATATTTCAGTTAGATGACACTAACGGGCAGGATGCTTAAAGAGTTGCAGTGTAGTCCTAAGACTGGGTAACACTGTAATAAAGCCACATGATTCTGGACTCTTGCACACTGACTCAGTGTGAATATTGTGGGGGCGTGCTTTCACTAACAGTTTTGTACCCCTCTTTGTGCACACAATGGGATTGCAATGCACCTTCCTTTTTTAAAGAAAGAACTGAGCACACCCTAGTGGCTAAGAAAAAAGATTGTTCCCTTTACCTCAAAATGTACAATGGAGACAGTGAAAGTGGAAAAACCACAAATAAAAAACCCCACTTTTTTTTTACCTGAGAGAATACCTGTCTAGGAATTGCTAGATCTTCCAGGGCTATTCTGTGGTCAAGATCTGCCAGAGGTTGACAATGAAAATGCACTGGAGGAGCTACGGATACTTAGGAAAATGTTCTCTCTAGGTCAGTGATGGTGAACCTTTTCGAGGCCAAGTGCCCAAAATGCAACCCAAAACCCACTTATTTATTGCAAAGTGCCATGTCCCTCTGGCTTTCTAGTAACAAACTCTGGCAAACTCTGCTGGCACAATGGCAAATGAGCCCACAGAGAGGGCTCTGAGTGCCACCTCTGGCACGCGTGCCATAGGTTCGCCATCACTGCTCTAGGTTCTCCAGTGTGACTTTTGGCAGAAGTTGACAATAGAGTCATGCTGGACAACATAGACATTACTAGAGAGAACATTTTAATCAAAAATGCAAAAGTCAAAGATGCAAATGTGGAGGGCCAACTATATATCTAAGTATATTCCTTAGACGGACAAGAATTTTTTGCAACAGGGGTTGGGTTGACATCAGTCCTGAGCAATATCGGTCATTACCATCTTTAATTTTTCTTCTCCTTCTATCTCTTTAATTATGTTAAAAATCCTGAATCAGCCCCCATTCAAGAAAGGATTTAGAGTGGTGTATGACTTTTTATAAAAGCCAAGCATATTCTTTTAAAAACCTCTATCAAACAGTACAGTAAAACTAAGAGGCATCACTTTCCCAGGAAACTATTTGTACCATATGCATTTAAAATACCTGGGCAAATAAAAACATCTTGACCTGACACCAAAAAGAATATAAAGTCAGGGTCCTTTAGACCATCTTTGGAGGGGTGTTCTGGAACTGGGACATACCCAAGAGAGGGCCCAGTCCTTTGTAAATGTAAAATGTGCTTCTCTTGGTGATGATACTCAGTCAAAATCTCCCTCTGCCAAACCTGGCACACAGGAAGGATATTAGTATTCGTATTTGGCTCCTCAGTTATGAAAGGCTTTAAGGTAAAGCAATTCTGCATACTTCTTGTTCATCAGTAGTAGAGGTGTCATAGAAGGGTGCTAAGTGATTCTGAATATGTGTTTTGCTTAAGAGCTTAAGCATCTTTTTAAGATAATTTTCAGAAACCCAGGACTAGGTTGTCAGCTGAAAGTTGCTGTCTCCTTTCTTCCTGTTCCCTCTCTCACCACATGCAAAAGTTGTCAGCAGATCCGGATATCCAGAGCCTCTCCTTGTTCACTGCACCCCAACCTTGCTTTGCCTATGGATCTTTCATTGGAGCAGTCTGCATTCTACCCATTATTTTCATCATTACCCCAAAACCCAATTGTTTTTAGTCAAATATGGGGGTGTTTGTGTCCTTCTACTTTTGGGTGGCAGAAGGCGGTGAACCTAGGTGGTAATAGGCAGGAACTTGTCAAAGCTGAGATATACCTGGATATGTTTCTGAAAATAATGGAAGCAATTTGAATGATGAAATCCTAATGAACATACTTAAATTTTTCTCCAGTGGTCATGAATGCTATAAAAACCAACTGACAATTACTATTTCTCCTAGCGGGTTACTGGCTGCATCCTCTCCAATGTGAACACACCTTCCCTGACCCCAGTGATTGGACAGCCGCAGAATGAGACCCCACAGCCTATCTATCAGAACAGCAACCTCTCAAACAAGCCCACTGCAGGTAGGTCACCATAGAAAGCAACAAAGCGATCTCCAGGCATCCCCGGAGGAGGCTATGGAAGCCTCCAGGACTGCAGATCTTCAAGGAGCAACTATAGATGGGGAGGGGGGTGTAAATGGGACAGTCCCATGTTGGCTGTTCCATTGGGCTGAACTTGGTTGATAAGGCAACATGCCATTTGAGTGGTTGTTATTGTAGTTATGGCTAGCTTGGGTTACTACGTTTCCCATGACATAGTGGGAGAACCATTTGTTGTTTTGTCTCAAGCAGCAAAATATCTAAGGCCATACCTGCTCAATAAAGGTTTCAGCTTGTAGCCTAACAATCCCTCTTCTCAGTCCTTCTCTGAATGGCATGTTGACTTGAGGCATCAGTGGTCTTCCCCACTTTCCTGGTCCTGTGATCCACTTTTGTATGGCATACAGAGCATCAGAAGAAAATGATTTTAATGATTTACTACCTTCTCCCTTGACTTTGATTTGAAGGTTCAGAGAGAATAATTTATTTGTGGGTTTTTCAAGCTATGTGGCCATGTTCTAGAAGAGATTATTCTTGATGTTTTACTTTCATCTGTGGCTAGCATCTTCAGAGAATGATGGCATGGAGGTGTGGGGGGTATATATACTGTGTGACCCTTGGTTGAGAGGAAGTGATTTACATGTTAAGTTGTCTGTTGGTTTGTTGGTGAATCTCTACAAGGCAAGAATTAAGAAAAGTGTGCATTGTGTGGGTAGCTATAACAAGTTCAGGTAAGGCTATGGTTTCAAGTCCAAACAACTGGAATATGAAAAGAGTGAGCATTTTGAAAATCAGGAAATGGACAGATGGGTGAGAAGCAAGATTGGAAGAGAAGAGGAGAGGGTAGGGCTCTTTTTAAAACTGTCATTCACTAGCCATGCTTTCTCTTGAAATCATAAGTGTGCTGCAGAATCAGAGCAAGAGTCCATCTATCCCCATCTTTTGTTTCTAGTACTACTGCCCCAGCATCTAAAATTCACAGGCGAAACTCCAGTTGAATGAGAGCTTTATTTATACAATATTTTAGTTACCTTTCCAAGCATGTCATTGAGTATAAGAATAAGTGGAATCAATGCAATAAATAAATAAATAAATAAATAAATAAATAAATAAATCTACACCCACATTGCCTTGTTTGTGTGCCTGTAAGTGGCTAATAATACTCTTGGATTGTAGTTACTACACCATATGAAATAACAGAAGTTTATATTTTCTGGCAGAAATATATTCCGGTTGTGGAACAGGCTGCTCCATTTAGGCAATTTTCTGAAATCAGCGTTATTTATTTCTTTATTTTTGTTAATGCCTTGCACTTACCCACTGAAAGCTCACTTCCTAAACATGAGGAAAGAGACACATTGAGGGAACAGATTTTCACATGGACTGTTAGCACAGATATTTCACTTTCATGTGCACTCAAACCTTTAGTTGGGCCCATAAAAATGCCTGGATGTATCTGTGGGTAATCAAGAGTAATTGCTGGCCAGTACAACTGGATGGGGATCTTTAAGATTAAATAGGCTCCAGATGATGTTTGTGGGGAATAAACAAATGCTCTAGTTCTATGTATGCTTTATTGGGAAGTTGAATGTATTACTGAGGAAATATGGATAGGATCAATCTGTGGGATAAACTGTATGTCAGGAAGTCCCAGCACTGCTTTTTTAAAATAAAATAAAATAAAAACAGCATCTGAAGAACAGGCATGAGGTTGAAAGGAGTGACAAAGGGACAAGGATGCTTACATCTTTCCCACTGATTTTTTCCATCCTTCAAAACCAACACCAACACCCTGCTGCTTTCTTCCTCACAGGGTTCCAAAGGCAGTACATAGTTTTCTATATATACACACAAACTTAGAATGTTAAAGAGGAGGAACATCTGAAAACAGTTTCATTTAAGAAAAATGTTGGCAGAAAAAGAGTTAAGCACATGCACACTCCCACACATAAAATCTTAATTTCCCAAAACTACTTTTAATGTAAAGGGGGCAGGGGAGTAATGCTAGGATCTGGTGCTATGTATTGAATACCAGGTGATGTAGCCTATATTTCAGAGGAAGCAACTGGCAAATCCACCTCTGAGTATTCCTCACTTAAGAATACCCTATCCCAGTGATGGAGAACCTATGGCACGTGCGCCAGAGGTGGCACTCAGAGCCTTCCCTGTGGGCACATGTGCCGTCACCCCAGCATAGAGTTTGCCAGAGTTTGTTATTAGAAAGCCAGAGGGACATGGCACTTTGCAATAAATAAGTGGGTTTTGGGTTGCAGTTTGGGCACTCGGTCTCTAAAAGGTTCACCATCACTGCCCTATCCAATGGATGGACTCACCATAGGTTGACAGGCAACATTTGTATGTAACTGGTAGTGTCCACCTTAGATTTATCGTCCAGTTGCTACATCAAATCATAGAACCATAGAGCTGGAAGGAACAACAAGGGCCATACAGGAATACACATCTAAAGCACCCTGATAAATGGCCATCCAACCTGTGTTTTTAACAAAAATTAAGGAAAGGCCATCACCCTCTGAGGCAATTTGTTTCACTATCAAGCAGCTATTACTGTCAGGAAGTTCTTCTGAATGTTTAGAAGGAATCTTCTTCCAACTGGAATCAGTGGTTTATGTCCTAACCTCTGGTTTTCAAACCCTTTACTATCCTGGTTGCCCTTTTCTGGACATGTTCAGCTTGGTTGATATTCTTCTTGAATCAATATGCCCAGAACCCAGATTTACAGGTGAAGTTTGACCAAAGGCAGAATAAACTGGTATTATTACTTTCCCCAATCTAGACGCTTACGTACATGTAACTGTTGATGAAATTACTGTAACTGTCTTCCAGTCAAACATGGTTAGGATTGGGCTGTATATTTGTACAGTTACTCATGCTAAATCTTAGAGTGAAGCTTGCAATTCTAGTGATTTACATCTAAATGTGGTGATATTTTTTAACTTTGGGATGCACTTCAGTGAAAGAAATCTGTGATGAGAAATACCACCACCAATCTCACCAGAATACTAATAACAGATATGTCAGGGAACCTCGATTTTTTTTATTTTAAAAATGTTATTTTTACACGTGTGATAATCATTGCAAAATACTGTTTTATTTTAAGCACAAGACGGCTTCCATTGTATCCTAGCCATTGATTTTTCTCCCTTCTCTGTTTGCTTGTTTTTTTAAGTGAAGCTCTTGGGGAAAGTGGGTGAGAGCTTGAGCAGGATTTGCTGTGTTCGCCCGCCGATGGAGCGTTTCACCTTTGTGGGTATGTTAAAGGGATGTAACCGATCACTACCAGTTCAGAGTCATAACCTGTGACTGGAACTATTCATTCTCTTGAAATTGTCTTGGGGCTTTATCACACGAGGCTAAAAATTGGAATTTTAACAGAATAACGTGGTGACTACCATAACAGATTGGTATTTGGTACTATTAGTGCCAGAAGGCTGGAGACAAACACTCATCAGGAGATTCTCCTTCCCAAGCCTTGTTGAAATTAACAGAAGCTGGAAAAGAGAAAAGCGGTGCCAAACCTTTTCCTTGCTTTGTGCTTTGCCCCTGCAATCTCTCTGCTCTCCCATGTTCTTTCCAAGCTTATTTTCCTATTTAGAGAACAATGAAGAAAAATGGCTTCCGGGAGATTGTTATTGAAGAGAAGGAGGAGGTGAGGGGAGAATTCAGTGTACAATTCTGCCACCCTCCTGTGCACATTTTTCAGCATCTTATTCATGCCCTGTTCAGCTATTTATTTATGGCTGTTTATTAGTTAAATTGCTATTCCATCTTTCCTCCAATGAACTCAAATTGACATACATGGCTCTCTACTCCAGTTTATCCCCACAACAACCCTAGTTCATGCTGGGAAAAAGTGACTGTCCCAAGCCCATTCACTGAGTTTCATTTGCCAGTCAAGCTAGAACCTGGATCTCCTAATTCTTAGTATAGCATTGAAACTGCTACACTACCACATTAGTTGTCAACAGATTTGTTGCCGTGTGTAGCTTAGCCCTTGTTATTATTATTACCTAGAGTATGCTACTTGACATGTGGTCCATGGACCAGTCCCAGTTCACAAATCATTAGCTGCTGGTCCCTGGAGTGTTTCCAGAAAAGAAAGAAATAATTGTAGCCAATGGACACAAATATGGTACCTGTCCTTGGCATGTTGGAAGGAAAAAGTTGCTAGTCCCACACATTAGATAGCTTAAACACCAAGCCCAGTACAGTCGGCCCTTCTTATACACGGATTTTTTATACACGGATTCAAGCATACACGGTCTGAAAATGTTCCATTTTTTATTAGGGACACCATTTTGCTATGTCATTATATTTAATGGGACTTGAGCATACACAGATTTTGTTATACACGGGGGAACTTGGAACCAAACCCCAGCATATAACAAGGGTCCACTGTATTTTAACACTGAACTAATGGACAGTGCTGTCACTGGTTTTATGAAATCTAAATTCCAGCTTGTTCTTTTTTTTCTCTCCTCCCAGATGAGAATGCAAATTTGGGGACAGTGATGAGATATGAAGAAATTGGTAAGTCAGGATGATCATCAGTGGATCAAAGTCAAAAAGTGGGCATATTTGCCAAATGGGGGAAGGAAAGGTTGCTGCTTCATTTGTACAAACACTGTAAGTCTCAGGGAACCAAAGTGACAAGAACACTAGGAGATGAAACTATATGTGATATGGAAGTTCAATGACAAGACCCCTAGTATCTACATCCTGTACAGGAGATGACCATGGGGAGATGGAATTTAGATAAGGGAAGGCACTCATCCTTTACCACCTTTCAGTAGCCCAGTTCCAGCCCTATCCCACTCTCCACCCCTGCTCTTAACCACATTAAGGAAAACACACGCAATAAGTAATGCATAGTCAAATTGGATCAAACCAGCCATATCTTACACACACACACAAGTAGGGTTGCCAGATTAAAAACTGGAAGCATCTCTTGCCCCTCTAATGGTTGTGTAGGAGAGGGAATTTCAGCAGGTGTTGCTTGTCATGAAACCCAGACAACAAGCAACACTTGCTGAAATTCCATCCTGTACACAACCATTAGAGGGACAGGAGTCATCTCCAGTTTTCACACTGGCAGCTGTATACATGAGAGAGAATTCACATCTGATTAGAGCATAGGAAGAAAACCTTTTTTTTTTATAGTATATAAGTGAGATTGCCACCCAGGAAACTTGGCAGGTTGGGTAGGTTCATAAGAATACTTTATACATAATGGATCCAGTCCATTATGTATAAAATCACAATAGCTATAGATCATTGTTGTAAAACCACCCCAAGGCAGTGTTGATGCTGCATGCCTTCAAGTCATTTCTGACGTATGGTGACCTGAAAGCCATATCATGGGGTTTTCTTGACAGGAGCCGATTTGCTGTTGCTTTCCTCGTTTTTCCTCCATATCTTTAAAAATTATTCTTTAAGACATATTTACATTAATATACACTTTCCCCTGCTCTCTCATCATTGGAATTAATGTAATAAAATTCACTTTCCTTTTAACTACTCAGAATTTATGTGTACTTCTACTTATTATTTGTAAAATAAACATTTAATTCTCAAAGGCCTGTTACAGACTACCAAAATAAAACTGCTTCGGGTCTCTTTGGAAGTATGCTATTTAAATGATGCATGCATCCTAAGAATCCGGAAGCTGCACCAAAGCTGCACTCCAGTGCTTAGGAATGGAGTGTGGCTTTGGCGCAACCTCCGGACTCTTAGGACCCACGCATCATTTAAATTGTATACTTCCAAAGAGACCTGAAGCAGCTTTATTTTGGCAGTCTGTAACAGGCCAAAGCCTGCTTTCCTCTAAGGCTGAGAAAGAGTGATTTGCCCAAGGTCACCTAGTGGGTTTCCATGGCCAAGTGGGTATTTGGCTCTTGATCTTCTGGAGCCCTAGTCCGATACCCTAACTACTATACTGTGTTGGCTCTCCCACCCCAATGCATTCATAAAGTTATAATGTTGGAGATACCATTTGATAGGAGACATAAATCTTCCTGCTTCCTCTTTGGAACCAAATTAGCAACCGAGAGAGTTGCCCTTGCATTTCATTTCCCTATCAAGCACTGCAAGGTTGAGTGCTCAAGACACACTTCAGATTACTCAAAAAGTTTTTCACAGTCATGCCTTTAAGGACCTGGGGACAGATTGAAACAGAATTATGCTGATCTCACCTAGTCAGCTAAAAACATTATTCAGTACAAGAGGCTCTGTGGCAAAAATAGGGAGTACCAGGACATTCCCATTAGAGTTTATAGTTGAGAACCAACTTACTTCCTTGTGGTCTTTGTAGGTTGGAGTTATAGTTCTAAACTCTTAAATCTTTCCATATTTTTGTTGGGAAGTCCTGCTATGACACATGAGTTCACACACATAGAAAAACACATGCAATCCAGCGAGTAGACCACAGTGATTTCAAAAGGGGGATGAAGAACATGCATCCCTCTGAGTCTTGTTGCATTGCATCTCCCAGCAATCCTCATCACTGGCTATACTGAATAATGGGAACTAAGACCAATAGCACCCGGAAAGCCACACCCTGATTTAATATTACCAGAAAATGGTTTCAAAAGACTGTAGGAGAATTCCTACCTGCTATATCACAGGAATGAGCAAATACCCAATTTTGCCCTAGCCTAGCTAGAGGGCTGCACCAGTGCATCCTGAGCAACCTGAAAGTAATCAGAAGTAACTTCCAGTTTATTTTTCACTGATTTTGACTGGTTTTGTGGGGAGGGGGGTTGTGAAGGGCAAATTATGCCATTATGCTATGTTGTCTTTGGGGGATTTGGAGGGGATTTTCTGCCTGGAATTTTAAAATGGGCACAGTCTACTGTCCTGAGGAACTGCACTTTACCTATCTTCTCATATCACTTTGAATCTGAGAATGTTTTAGAAAAACCATACTTTCTTGAAGCTGTTATGAGATTATTATTATTTTTTTAAAAAAGAATTCTTCATACATTTTGTTTTTTCAGAACTGGAGTGACTCCTGGAAGTCACCATTATGAGTGCATAAACACATCCTTTCCTGACAGACATTAACATTAACAGACATCCTGCCAGCAGCAAGCAGGGCACACAATCAGCTTACTCAGCCCATTTG
This sequence comes from Sceloporus undulatus, assembly GCF_019175285.1. NCBI lineage: Eukaryota > Metazoa > Chordata > Lepidosauria > Squamata > Phrynosomatidae > Sceloporus > Sceloporus undulatus. The sequence continues at coordinate 120,630,346 of NC_056525.1, forward strand.
TGAATTGCTGCAGCACTCCAGAAGTAGTTTATAAATCAGTCCAGAAGCCACTTACAGTAACAGCGCAATCATGCAGGACATTCATGCATCGACACACAGATTGGAGATGCTTTTGAGAGGCAGCCAGGCCTGTAAACAGAATCTGAAAAACAGCTCTGTCAAAATCTCTGTGTCAAAATTTCTTTCTCTTTTTGCCACCTCTCTCTCTCTCCCCCACCCATAGGTTTTGGGGTCTTGGGGAAGAGATTTGTATAGGGCTATTATTTAGGGAACCATGTCTATTATATCTGAATATCTCTCTTTTTCTGTAGAGCTCCGAATCTTGCTGCTGTGTGGCAGTGACTTGCTGGAATCCTTCTGTATCCCAGGCCTATGGAATGAAGCAGATGTGAGTAGTTGCAAGGAGATGGACAAAGCTGTGGTCTGTTGTTTGTTGCTCTCTTCCTCTCTTCCATGCTTCCTGATGATTCACTCACTCCATTTTCTCACATCCCAGCTACTGATTCAGCATAATATTCTCACCAAGGAGTCTCTTTTTAGTTTTAAATGCCTCAGTGAAACCAGTGAGCGGTCTGTCCGCTTCTAGCCTCCACTTCTATTTGTATAAAGCCTTCATTTCCAAATCTAACAAAGGAGTTTATCACATGGGAGGGAAGTGATAAAATCCCATTAATAACCAGCATTTAAACCAGGGAATATCCTGAAAGAGTGGGATTGTTTTCAAACAATGTCTGAAAACAATCCCACTCTTGTGGGATATCCCCAGATGTCATTGAGGTTAGTTCAGCAGCTCACACAGAATACTTGTTGGAGTGATCTACCACAATAAGTATATCACCAGAAGCTGTTGGATGAACTTCACTGGCTATCAGAATGATACTGAACAAGATTAAAGGTTTTGTTATGAGCACATAAAACTGTACACAAACTTGGGACCAATTTTACCTGAGGAAGCACCTTCTCCCATATTATTATCTCAAGATGTGTTGAGTTTGGGGGAAAGGGTGGGGTATAAATAAAGTTAATAGTAGTAGCAGTAATACTGTCCACTGGGGTTATTAGACAAAGATCAGTAGATGAAACCTTTTGGTGTGTTCATCATATATTTTGATTTTAATTCTTTTGAAGCATTTCTGTACTGCTGTTTTAAAACCTATGTGAAATGTAAATCAAACAAGATCCTGGAAGAAGGCTTTTATAGCTTGCTCTTATTACTTGCTCTTCAGAACAGCCTTTTCTCAGACATCAGAAATCCACTGATCCACTGAACCAAACCCCAGCAAATAACAAGGTCCCACTTTATTTGACATGGTTGAGAGTGTTTTCACTCCTTTTTGCACATTCTGAGGGCTGTCTTCTTGGTTAGAAGGACTTGTGGGAATAGTGTGTCCCATCAAACCAATGGTGGGAATTGTGTGTCCCTCCAGATATTGTTGTACTGCGACTCCTTGATTTCCTCAGTATTGGCCATGTTGGCTAGAGCTGCTCCACATTCCGGAGGACTGCATAATTCCTATTCCTGCCCTAAAGAAAAAGCAATCCAAGGCATGTGATAGTTATTTGAACAGTGTGCATTGCTGAATATAAAGAAACAAAACCAGGCTCCCCCTCCCCCCCATTCCCTCTCAGACCCTTTTCTTTTTGTGTTGTACCTTTTGCTTTGTAAGCCTGGACCAGGGAATAAGTTATTGCTGATCTTTGTAAGACATTGTGGGAGCCTTTTCCATCAAAGGCTGAGATCCTGTATGGCACAGCGTAGTGCAATAGTTTCATGTGAAGAACTGTGCTACAGCTAGCTAGTCAACATTCCCTGGACTTACTGTTGAGCTTCTGCAGCTTCTTCACAGCCATTCTGTCTCCGCTGGGGAGCCAGGAAGTGATGTCGGAGAAGCATCTGGCTATGTCCCTGTAGCCAGAGGCAAAATGATTGCATCATCTACTGACATCTCAATGGATGGTATAATCATTCTGACTTTGGTAATGGGGACATAGCCTGCTGCTTCTCCGATACCCTCCCTCCACCAGCCATGAGCACAGAGTGGGAGTACAGTGCCTGAATGGTGAGTCAATGGGAGGGGGCTTTAACCATGAGGAGGGAAGAAGGGGATTCCAGTCTCTGCAACAACAATAAAAGACATATGCCGGCATAGATGGATTTAACATCTGCATATGCCACTAACAGGATGCCAGCTTAGGTTTATGTCTGTCCTTGTGATAAATAAGATAAGAATAATCAAGGCCCCTATCTTCAGTATCTCAAAGATCTCACAGTTTAAATATAGTCAGTTATGTTCCATGCACCTTCAAGAATTTCTCTCATTTGATCTTCTTGTTCCTTCCACACCCCTGTTGCTTTGTGAATGTGAGTAACAGAACCATCCTGGAAGCAGCAGGACTGCTGCTCCTGGGGCATTTTTGAAGGTTCCTTCCAAAAGAGCTGTATTAAGGAACACACAGTCTCATAATGTGAGTCCTAAATTTAGCATGTGGGTAGAGAGAGCCTTGTGAGACCGAATATGGTTAGAAATGTTTCCACAACAGTGTAGAAAATAAGGATTTTTAAAAAATAAAATCAGCATGACGTATGTTTAATAATAGCTACAAAACCCTGCCCATCATGCTTTAGAGGTTTAGAATTTGAGAGTCACCCAGTAAAATACAACATGAAAACCTAACCGTTTTCTAGACTGAAAAGAAGAATTGCAATCAGAGTTGTGCCAAAAAGAGAAACACATGCTGTGAAGTCAGCAACATAATATGCAATCAGTAAGCTGTATCCTGATTTGAATAAAATCGCTAAATATACACAATGAATTCCAGACCCTTGAATTGTTCCATGTTTGGAGATTAAAAGCAAACAAACACGCCAATATTAAGATTACTCAGAAAAAGAAAAGGGGCTGGATTTTAAAAAAATCTAGATATGCTAAGGGCCACTTCACTTGTTCTCTTTTTAAAAGGTGTTAAGCCTTTTTTAAAAAGTGAATGAACCTGTTAACATGTGAATGTGATAAAAGAGTTTTTGAAGTGCATATATTACACTATTATAGCATATTGATGAACTAGCATTATTGAAATATTTGGTGGCAAACTTGGTTTGTTGTTGCGGCACGTGTGCAATGCATGTGACAATACTGTACATTACACTTTGCTCCTCTGGGGTGAAGGACAAGATGGTGCATCCTAACCCACACACCTCATACTGGATGGGTTGCAAGTTGAATACCAGTAATGAAATATTATCTTCTACAACACCTGAGATCAGCAAGGCAGTGTAAGAGCAACACACATGATGTGGGGTACACAGCTTTGATCCACCTGAAAAAGTAATGGCCAAGGAGTCATGTTGGAGTAATTGTGCTTTTAACAATAGAGAAATATTTTGATTGACAGATGACATATATCCCATGTGACAACCACAGACTGCTGAGTCAGGAGCACATGGCATGAGGCAAAGTTGCTGCAAGGTTGCATCAAGCTGTGTGGCACTGAATAATGACCCAGAGCCAACCACCTATATAAGTGGACCAAGTGACTGGTTGTGCATTAGTTGGATTGGTTTGGAGCAGTTGGATTAGTTGATTGGAAGTTGTTAGAAAGTCGGTGTGTGTGTAAATATTGTATTATATTGTACACATTGCAACTGAAGATAAAGCCTCCAGAACTTTGGATGTATCAACTGTACCTGTGAGTTGTCTTCTTGTGTGTGTGAAAAGTGGTCAGTGCATTGCCGATACCAGTAGCTGGGTGTTTTTGTTTTTTGAACTCTGATACATTATTGTTTGGTTGCAACTGGGTGACTTGTCCCCAGACTGTGCTGGTAGTTGGCTGTCCCCTTGTCAAAACTCCTGTTCCTGTCCCCTGGCCTCTGTTGCCTTAGGCTCTTGTCTCCTGCTTAGTGACAGAACTAGTACTGTGCTAATATTTTTTAAAAGATGTATGATCTTAATATTGCTCACTATCACCCTTGCTTATTCTGCCAGAGCCTCCATTTTCTAATTTTCCTGGTCTGCCTGCAAACATCCTCCATTAACAACAGATACCCAACAGATACTTTTCTTTTTCTCTCTCCCAACTCAGGTTCCCATGCCTGGAATACAAAGAAAGCAAAGATAAAACCCAGCCAAGCCAATACTGGTTATGGTTTCTGGCAAAGGCAAAAACAAGATTAATACTCTGAGATAAAACTGAGAGAGGGATAAAAAGAAGTATTCCTGCCCCTCCCCAAACACACACACCTCTGCTGACACAGACTGTTTTTAAGGAACGAAGCTTGACTTCCAGCAGGAAATTCTATGATGCATTCTTTGGATGCAGACTGTCAAGCAGAGGAACTAATTTCCATTGCTAAAATACCAGTCAGACCCTTTCCCTGTCCACCCTTCCTATGCCCAAGGATTTTGTCCCTGGATACAGCAGAACATCAGTCTGGGCTAATCTCTCCTATCTTATTGCTTGCCTGCCACCTCCCAGTACCTGTAAGCAGCAGTTTTGCTGGTAACTTCTGTGTCAGTAGGGCATAGAATCTGTGCTGGGTTTTATTCTGAACATTAAAGGATCTATCCAAGAAATGGTTGTAAATTCACTGTGTCCAGCCACTCTGTATTTAGGGTTCCCAGAGTGAAAACACTTAATGGTTGTGCAGAAGAGGGAATTTCAGCAGGTGCTGTTAGTTACCTGGTTGCATCTCACTTCTTCCTGGTCCCAAGGTGTATTCCCAAATTATGGAACGGCGTGCCGGAGGAGAGCCGTCATATTACCAGCCTAGACACAGGGACGTAGCCAGGATTTTAGGAAGGGGGGGGGGGTCCAGACTAAGTGCCACATTATAATGGGGCTTGGGAGCAGCGGCGCAGCAGCACGCACCATTCATTTTTCTAATGGAAGGGGGGTCCGGACCTCAAGAACCCCCCCCTTGGCTACGTCCCTGCTAGACAGCTCTTCCGGCAGGCCTTTCCTGAATAGTAAACCCAGCCTCACACTGAATATGACTACCTCATTGAATACTCCGTACCCTAATTGCTCATTGCTTATTTTAATTGGATTGTTTTAATGTTCTATTGTTTAATTGTTATTTTAGGGGAGGGAGGGAAACTAGAATGTTGGGATTTTGTATGAATGTTTTAACTGTAAGCCATGTGAATTGTCTTTGACAGAGAGGCAGGGTATAAATAAAGTTTTATTTCTATATATTTATTAGTGTCTGTGTGCATACGCACACACACACACATAAACAAACACACACACACACACACATACAGAGATTAATACAGTGTAAGGCAGCAGAAAAAGAGGAAGTCCACATTATGATGGATTGAGTCAATAAAAGAAGCAATACCCCTGAGTTTGCAAGATCTGAGCAGTGTTCTTAAGACCTAGGCCCATAGAGGTCTCTCATTTATAGGATTCCATAAGTCAAAACCAACTTGTCAGTAAATTACAATAAATCATATATCACTTTTTTTGTCAGTGTAACTGTCATGACTTTTTCCAAGCAGGGGATTTTAGGAACTGATTTCCATAGCTCCCCTGACAGTTCTGTAGTTCCCAGGGCACCCTAGAGAAATAGTACAATAGCTCAGCCAATACTATACACTATAAACATGCCCTAAAATTCTGTGTTTCTGTCTTTAAAGCACTTTTTGAAAGATGACTGCGCTGAGCATATAGGATCCACGTGCAATTAAGCATGTGAAATTTGTCTTCATTAGGCACCAGTAACTCAGAAGCTGATTCAAGCTTAAAAGAATAGAAATTAATATTCTTTCCTGGTTCTAAAGTGAGTTCTTTTTGTTTTGTAACAGATGGAGGTGATAGTTGGAGACTTTGGCATTGTTGTTGTACCACGAGACGGTGCTGACACAGACAGGATCATGAACCACTCCTCAGTACTCCGCAAGTACAAAGTAAGTCCTCTGTAACATTGCAACAATAAATGGATGTTTAGTCATTGCCCAGTTAAGACTAACCCAGGCGCTGAGAATTCAGAGCCAAAATTGGAGATGTGGTGACAACCATTGTGATGGTACAAGAGATGAGCCCTGGTGATGTTACAAGGGTGACATTACATGGATCAGCCTACTGTGGTGTCACTAATACATTAAGCATCAATGTATGAAGAGAGTACACCATTAAAATAAAAAATACAAGGCCTAATGAATGAGAAAAATATGTAAACACATACTCTTCAAAGTAGTGCTCTTGCCCCGAGGAGCAGAAAATAGAATCCAGGCCCGAGATCTGGCTGCTCTACTCATAACAATAAAGTCACCAGTAACAATAAAATACCTAATTAAAGATAAAAACAAGAGAGCATCTAGTTATTTTAAAACGACATCACTTTATTTGCAGCAAATACTAGTTCTCATGTAAGTTAGTCTAGCATCTCCCTAAAAATGCCTGCTGGGATTAAAAAAAAAATTGCACCATTTTCTTAAAACTAAGTACAGCTGGTATTTATAAATAAATATATATATCTGGAGAGAGAGAAATTTTCTAGAGTCAAGATGCTACTATTAAAAGCCTTTCACACTAGTTAGTTTGAATTCTGACAGGGAAGTGATATTTCAGTATAGGGAATCAAATGATCATCGTATGATAGCATGGGAGAAGGGCTGATACCAATGTTCTGTCAATGGTTTCTCCACAGAACAATATTCTGGTTGTGAAGGACGATGTGAATCACCCCATGGCTGTTGTCAGTTCCACCAAAAGCAGGTGGGTGAGGTGGGAGTTGCAGGTGGGGAGAGGGCTTCAGAAGCATCAAAGTTTGCAAAGAATTCAGAAAGTAAAACAAATGGAGTGTTTTGCCCACTTCCTCCATCTCTGAGCAAGTCCTATATGGTGACACCAGTAGTAATACACTCCTACTCCTGCTGGCTTCTATTATGTCAGTTGTCAATACAACAAACCATTATGACTTGTCTTAAGGTGACAAGTCATAACGCAGAGATTGTGGCTGCCACCCTGTTAGCAGCATGCACATATTTCTTTTTTGGCTGCTGTGGAGAATTATATTTCCTTCTTCATCCCTTCACGCCAGACCTACCATAGAGCTGCTGAAGGCATTCCATCCTAATAGAGAGCAAGGTTGTGGGGGAGGTCTGATCACAGAAGTATTTGGTTTTGTTCTCATAGCTGGACATGAAATCATTACATCAGCCACTGAGGCCACTGGAGGACCCTGGTGGACCTCACTGGATAATATAATCACTTTGTGTCAGGTTATGGGTACATAGCCAGGGACTTCTGCAATTCCCGTGCAACTCAGCATCTAAACAATAGGTCCAAGGGGCTGGGAAATGGCTCAGCATGAGGGTAACATTATGCTACACTGAGCTGTGCAGGGTCTGTTTCTCTAGTTGATCTACTGCTGCAAAAGATGTTTCTCTTTGATTCTTGCACAACAACAATAACCCGCACCCTCTCCTCTTGCTTGCTGCCTTCTGGCAAGCAAAAAGGGCAGCATTGCCTGGGCAGCTTTGTCTGGACAGGCAAGAGAAGCAGCAGATCTCTTGAAGATAAAGACATATTCTTCAGGTTCAACTTCAGGTTCAGTGTTCATAAAGCTCATAATGGTTAGAAATGTGACCAGAACTTTCTTCCTTGTTTTCACCATTATTAAAGCAGTCTACCTAAGTGTACTAGGGCTGGCCTACATAGATGGTTGAGCATGTGGTAAACTGCTTGTATTGTAGGATGGCAGAACAGCAGGATTTAATTATGTATTCTACCTACTGCAACAATTGTTCTTTTTGTAGATGTGATCTTATTTGCATTAAGAAAAGATCAATCTTGATTTAAAATAGGAAAAGGACCCTTCAGCCCTGCAGATATTTTGGCCTGCAGCTCACACATGGCCAGTGCTGAGAAACTGTGGTAGCTGTAGTCCTGAATATCTGGATGGCCATGGTGTCTTCATCCTTACTGTAAAAAACAACAACAACCCCAATAACCCGATTTCCTTCCCCATTTAGCACCAATCATCTGGCTGCAGTTAATGCAAATGTACACCCAAATAATGGGGGGCGTCTTGAAGGCAGACAGCAATGATTGCATAATATGCCCAACAATGACCCCAAATAAAATATAGTGTAGTCAGCTTTGCATAAAGCAATCCCACTATCTATGGGCTCGGACAGACAGGCTAAAATAAAGCTGCTTCGGGTCACTTTGGAGGTATGCTGTTTATAATGCATGCATCCTAAGAGTCTGGATGCCGTGCCAAAGCCAGTCCTTTGCTGCAGCTTCTGGCCGCTTAAGATGCCTGTGTCATTGAAACAGCATACCTCCAAAGTGACCCGAAGCAGTTTTATTTTGACCTGTCTGTTAGGGCCCTATGATGCAAGATACTTTGAAAGATACGTACACAGAGGGTTCCTGCTGCTCTTAGATGTCCCTTTGCTGTAGGACTTTCCCCACTTTCTTCTGCCCCTTGCTGTCCCTCCACCAAACTCCTCTTTTCCAGAAGGGAGCCAGGTTATAAACTCTGGAGACACACACCCAGAAACAATGTCCCTCATCTGTCAAGCATACAAGGTGGCATTTGAAGCTTCCAGCTTCTACAGAAATTGACTCCTGTCCTCCCTCCCTATTTCTTTCTTCTGCAGACTGGCTCTTCAGCATGGAGACGGGCATGTTGTGGATTACCTGTGTCAGCCAGTCATCGATTACATCCTCAAGAGTCAGCTGTACTTGAATGCCTCTGGGTAAAGCTCCTGTGGCATTGCAACAAAGCAGCCCAACCGCTGCACTTTCCTATGGTTGTTCATCACAATTCTCTTTCTCACTCTCTCTTTCCATTTTCACTGCCTCTTGTGTGCATCTGCCTGTTTCACTCTGATGTCCCCACTTCACCCATCCCCAGCTAAGTGCAGGAAAGTGCTGCATACAACTGGGCAACCAAGTGCATACATACCATCAAAGCTATCCTTTCTCCCATAGTTAGGAGGGGAAGCAGCAATGAGGATCAGGTGCCATGTGCCTAAAGAGGGAGGCTCTGGTGTCTACCATCCCAGCATGCTTTCAGGGAAATATCTGCCTTCTTTGTCTTCTCTCTCCCATCATGTGTCAGCTAAATAAATCTCAGTGGTTGTTTGTTTTTGTTTTTTAAAAACCATGCTTTTATTGGGTCCTTTTTATCATTGTGATCCATTAAATTACAGTACAACTGGCAGAAGGCAATTCCAACCCACTTGGTACAAAGCCCAGGCTTTTTAGGTCAGCCATGGAAGTATTTAGCCTTGAATTTGAGATAAAAAAGGAAGGAAGCAGCCTACATTCTTGAGGCTGTTTATGCTGTGAAAAAAAGAAAGAAAAAAGAAAAAGAGTTGCTGGCACAAGAAGAGCAGAAATCTGGCTTGCTTAATATGTAGCACATCCTTTCCTATTGTAAATAAATACATTTTTTTTTGTAAGAGAGAGAATTTAAAATGGGGTTTCTGTTGTGCTTTAAGTCAGTTTTTAAAGGAAGTAGGCGATGACGCAGGGAGGGGAATAGCCAGAGAGCCCATCCTCCAGGGAAGTTATGAGTTATCCCTCATTTTCTCACAGTGTCTCTGTGACTGGGCACTGGATTGGTTGCCCCTTGTTTGGTTGAAAGCTCCCCATTTTCTCCAAACACTCATCAGAGTTTGACCGTTTGTTGTGCGTTCAGCTATACTCCTGCTAGTTTTGCCAGCTCAGCCAGGTTCAATTTGCAATTGTTATCCTTTATCAATAACAAGCACACACAGCCATCTTTTCATGTCCGCAACTATACATTTGTTCCACACTCAGATGGCCTTCTTGTTTTCCCACATTCCTTCAAAGGCTCCTTGAAATGAAATTGCTGCTTAAATTTATTCTGAGAAAGAGATATTTTCCCACTCCCACCCTCAATTCAAGATACAGCAAAAAACAGTAATAAAATAAGTGCCAGCAGCTGCACTGGATTCGGTATTTCCTGGACTTCCAAATGAGGCAGCTCAGCTAGCTGCAAACTGTGTTATAGCTACTGAAATGAACCAGGGGTTACTGTGAGGGACATCTGAGGGCAAATTGTTAATTCAGATAGGCTAAGCTGTGTTGCTTTTTGCTTGCAGCTGTAAAAGACAATTTAGGGGCTGTACAGATGGGCGGTTGAAGGCACCCATCTTTGCCCCTGCTGCGGCACCGACTTGGTCCCTAAAAAGAAGCCGCTTTAAGCAGCTTCTTTGAAGGGGCGCCACAGGTGCACTCATGTGCCATGGTGATGCCCCTTCCAGCCAGAGCTGTTTGAGTGCTCTGATGCCCATGCGTCATCATGACATGCCCCATATGGATGGGTGCATGCCAAGATAGTGCATGGGCGCCGATAGTAGAACCCGGCTGGCACAAAGCCCTTACTCAAGTACTGTGATGGATGGGTGTACATCCTCATGCCTCAGAAAGAGGAGCCTTACACAGCAGTGTGAACATGAAGGCATTTGTATCCTTATGAAAGGATTAAGGAAGTATTTTTTTGGCGTAAATCATGAGTGGTCTGCAATGTATCTCCATTTTACATGAAAAGAAGCTGAAGCCCAGAGAAACCTAATGGTTAGCAATCATTTCTTAGGAACAATTTTACAAAACCTTTCAAAGATCAGATAAATGAAGTTAAAAGGATAGAAAAGTGTCATACTAGTCGTATTTGGCTTGTTTCATCTCAGGAAGCCTGAAACCATATGATGCTCTACGAGCCTTGTAGAATAGTACAGGCTCACTGGTGTGTGGGTGTAGCTTCCATGTGACATTTCTACCAGTGTAGACTGGTTGTTACTGGTTGGAATAGCAGGGGTGCTTCAGCAATTGTGATATCTGAAGTTCAGATCTAAAGAGCTCCTTCTAGTCTCCCTGGGTTACATGAATCTTACAACTTGAATTGAATACAGTTGGTGTTCTTCAGGGGGAAAAGGAAATCAGTTTTTATTAAAGAATCATAAGCCTGCTTCTAGAGGGAGGCATTTAGCAATAATTGCTCTTTTGCTCTACATCAGTGTTGTCATAGCGGTGGTCTGTAGACCAGTGTCAGTCTGCAGGCCCATGATGAGTTTCCAAGAAAGAAAGAAATAGGTGTAACCAACAGGCACAAATATGCTACCCATCTCTGGTAAATGGGGGGGGGGGGTGCTGGTCACGCACATAACAAAGCCTAGGAAGCACTACTCTAAACCAGTGCTACTCAGCGAGTGGGTTGTTTTTCAGATGATGTTAATCCAAACAGAAAGTTGAAAAAACCAGCATTTGGGGGATGTTTTTCAGACACCGTTTGCGTGAAAGAGAAATAATGCGAAAATAACCCAAACAAAAAGTCGTCAAAACTGCTTCCTTTTTACTTTTGCTAAATTCTGAAAGTACAAAGGAGCTTTCCATTTGGATTATTTTCATGTTATTTCTTTTTCACGCCAATGCACCTGACAAACAACACCCAGATTTTAAAATCCTGTTTCTGCATGGGATTTTACCAATTCACCCTCTGTGTGATAAACTCCATAGAATTGCATTTGATTTTCACAGTATTGGGGAGTTAGCACTTCCTCTTGGTGTTCATTGTGCCAGCAGGTGGAACATAATTGTAGCTGGGGAAGATCCAAAATCTACTGGAATAATGTTCATACTGAACATGTGCTAAGCAGTAACAGGTTTCCCTAATATATCACAGCACACTTTCCTAAATATATATAAATATATATACATGTCTCTTGAAAAAGATGGAAGACTAGCACAAGGGGCAACTTTGTGAAAATTTCATTACTTTTCTATTCTTTAAAAAATGAGAGAAATTGCACTGGCAAAATATCAGAGGGTTAGAGATGGATGATAATGTTATGTGGTTCCCCTCCCACCTGCTCAAGTGAGCAAATAAAATCTGGCAGTTCCACACAATTTCTTATGTGGAAACAGCCTCCCTCTTGTTATGTTGAGTATTCATGTTAGCCAATGAAGAATGTAGGCATCTTTTCCCACACAACCTCTTAGAAATCAGAGTGAATGATGGGACATATGAAGATCCAATTGGCTCTGTGAAGCCCTGCGTTGCTATTTGGCAGCACACTCAAAGCATTCAGTATCCTTGGACACTCACTGCTGTCATAGGCAGATGTACAAAAGAGATAGTTTCTTTGATGAGAATTTTTCTACTCACGGAAGGCTTAGATATCCTACATGACTCTCTAAAAAATAGCTCTCTCGCTGTCCTGTTGCGCATATCAAGTACTACTTCCAATGCACTCTCTCTTTCACATGCCTCCGTTACTGAGAGCAGCCACAACCTCTTGCTGGAATCCACTATTATGTCTCAATACCAAGCTGCAAAGCGCAATGCCAACCATGTATCTGACCTTATGTGCATCTGACAGAAACCGTGGCCTTCCAAAAAGGCTTGAAGGGCAGCTCCATGGTGGAAACAAAAGATGTGGACAGTGAAAAAGACAAAGCTGAAGGACAAACTCTCCGTACTCTTGAACAAAAAATGGATTATCAGGTCACTATCCAATTTCATCCAGTTTAGGACAGCATGCCTTAGGAACATAGCATTGTGGTACAAATGATGTATATAATAACTTACTAGTCCTCTCTTTGCCTTCATATGCTCAGTTATGCTTATGGTGGGGTAGGGGTGGGGGGACACAGTGTCGCATACATTCAGAGGGTGGTGGTGGTGAGATTGGCTTGGGAAAGGTTGGAGATGGGATTAAGACCCAAACTCTGACTTACACAACTAGGAAATGGGTTTTAGATGCACAAGGGAGGGAGGGAGGGGGGAGGGGGAGAGGGCAAGTGTTTGTTTTCCATTCTTGAACTTGCAATTTTGAAGCGTAAAATTTGCTTTATTTAAAAAAAAAGTTGTAAAAGGAGAAAAAAAAAAGAATTGAAAATGGCAGTTCCACTCGAATGGAATATGCTGGAAGCCGTTGTTGCTGAAATGGTCATCGTGACCACAAATGAACTGTTTGAATTAATTGGCAAAATGTTTAAAATGATATAATAAAAAAAAATGCTAATGAAATTTGTGTAGACTCCCATTGTTGTTTCCGTAACAGGGAAGCTTTGAAGCCCCTCTTCTGCAGTTTGTAGCATACCACCTCATTTCTGGAAATTTAGAAAATGAAATATCCTGGAATCAAGATATAGTGATAGAACTAGATAGTATACACATCACTATTTTGTACAGAAGCTGTGCAACATCTTGAAATTAAAACATTATATGTCATATACACAGGGATGTGTAGACAGGCTACTGACAGATCATTCAAAAGAAGAAAGTCCCCTGGAACTTGGATGGACACTCAACATCCAAAATTCCTTGTATCCAATGAACTTACTGATTAATTTCAAATCCAGAACTGGATAATTCCCACCCCTTTTCAACATCATAAAAACATTCCAGTATGTTCCTGTGAATCTTTCCTCCAGAAAGTCAGCTGTATAGACTCCAGAGACAGTATATGAGAAATGGCCTGTTGAATGAGATAGATTTTGGCTAGTGATTTGGAGGCTGGAGATTGGATGAAGTGGGTCCTGGATGGCAGAATTAATTCTAAGGCATATCACTGTTCTATGGTCCTTAGTACCCATTGGTCTGATGTGGATTGTTGCCAGGTTTGAAGAAACCAAACAAACCTTCCCCTATTGACTCATGCTATAAGTCACAGGTTGGGTTTGGGTGCTCTGGAAGGGTCATAGCCTGTGGGAGGTTGATGAGATTGACTCCCTTAGTTGTGGGAAGGCAAGGGGGATCTGTTGCATGTAGGCCTGGAGAGGTGAAAGTCACTTCCTTAGCCAAAATTACAAAAGGGCCAAAAGGATTGACCAGAGGGTTTGGGCAGCTGTTTTGTCTCATTTTTCTTCATAGAAGGCATCATTATTGTTGTTGTTGTGTGCTTTCAAGTAATTTTTGAATTATGGCCACCCACACAGTTATATGGAGAGAGAATTTTTTAGCCAACTCCGGGAACTTTTCTTGTTGATAGTCTGAATCTGTAGCCCCTGTAGGAGGCCAAACAGTATATAAAGGCTGAAACACAGTGGGCTTTTTACAAAACAAGTTAATAATCAAATCATTTTAAATAATGGGTGCAAAGCAATCACAAAACACTTTCTTTCATCCATTTCATTGATATCTCCCTTTATTCAAAATTCAGATTAATTTTTTCCCTAACTGTTCCCCCGCACAAGTCTCCAGAATGGGAAACAGAATGAAGAAATAAGCATGGCAGCCTTCTTGAACCATGGGAGTTCATTATTTATTAGGCCTTCCCTCTCATCAATAATACATAATACATAGTAGCACCTTTACACTTGTCTATGACATACTGTTTGAGGGCAAGGAACTGAATCACTTTTTAAAAAAGCACATTCCAGAACAATTGTTGGACACACACATTGTAATATTGCAAACACAAACTTTAAAAACGGAATAACCCTGTATAATATTGTCTTCCCCATAAGAAGTAATTTCGGCTAGACTCATGTCTGAAACATGAAGACATGCAAAGCCACCTGAGCCACTTAAACTACTCTGGAGTTCGTTCCATCGTTTCAGGACCTAGATTTGGCTCATTAACCAGAAATGCTGCCCCATCCCTACATGTTTTATGTATGTATGAATTATGTATGTATTTTAAGATGTTTTACTGCTGTAATCACGCTTCGATCCAAAGAGAGAAGTGGGAAATATAAATAAATTTTATTATTATTATTTATTATGTTCAACAGCAAAACTGGAACAAATGAACAAAAGACATAGTAAGAAAGGTAGTTATAGAAAGGTAGACCTATTTATATAGCTGAACAGAATGACTCAAAGTTTTTTCCCCACCCCAAAGGATGCTGGGAGTGGTAGTCTGATCTAACTACGGAGCACTCTATTTCGATATCTCTACCCAAGCCATATAGAATTAGTTCTCAGAATCCCCGGGCTGAGGTACTGGCTATTAAACCAATTAATAGGCTATTAATGGCTATTAAACCAGTTGTGTTGTGCAGATATGCTTTCAGAATGCTACATTTGTTCTATTAATGTTAATAACTTCCAGATATATTACGTAAAGTTTTGTTTTGTTTTTAAGAAAAAGCATCTTCTGGGATACTAAAGGCAGAAATGAAAGTTAAGAGCTATTCATGGTAACACAAGAGCTGATAACTTGGGACAGTTAATTTAACAGGATGCAAACAAGTGCTTGGAAGATTTACCTTTTTGGACTGTACCTCCCACAGTCCCACAGCCTTCATAGCCACAGGTCATGGGGCCTTAAGGATTCTGAGAACTACTGTCCAAGAAAGTAACTCTTTCAAGCCTCAGGTATAACATCCATCCTTCTCCAATTCTGGAGAATGTATACCAGAGGCGGATGAAATATTGTAGAGAGTTGAGATTCAGCTACTGGATCCAAGTTTTGGACAGAGTCCACATACTAAGTCAGGGCACCTTCTTCATTATGCAGCTTGGTTGTTTACTGTTCTCTCCCCTGGAGTTGGTCAACTGGAATAACTATCTCTTTCAGTGTTGTCCCAACCAAATAATGGCTGCACGGCAGTGATGTAACAGTGATGCAACTTGAAAAGAGTCTATTCAGTGGAAGCACATGCAGCTTTCAGAGGGCTGG
Organism: Sceloporus undulatus; assembly: GCF_019175285.1. Classification (NCBI taxonomy): domain Eukaryota; kingdom Metazoa; phylum Chordata; class Lepidosauria; order Squamata; family Phrynosomatidae; genus Sceloporus; species Sceloporus undulatus. Next base: position 120,645,954 of record NC_056525.1, read on the forward strand.
ATCTCTTGCATCACCCCATATAATCTGCCTGATCTTGATGTTACGTCCAAGAGCTGGCAAAAGAATATGTGACAGTTTGCTTCCCCTGCCTCATAAAGCTTCAAGGTCTCTCAATGGGTTGTATGTTGTAACACTTTGGAGGGAGATTATCCCGTACCTCCTCCAGATTCTTGATATCTGCAAGGATCTCTGTAATGCTTCTCTCCAGTGTTTTGATCTTACGTTTCTGCTGGCTGGCTGTTTGCTCCATCTGGAACATGAGTTCTTTCAACTGACTGTGTCTTATTCTGGCTTTACTGAGATTCATCTCAAGCAGGTTCACACTTTGTTCATCCAAAGCCTCAGGCTGGTCTGCAAAAGAAAGAGAAGCAAGCACTTATTAGCAAAACATCTGAATGTGCACCTTCATTCCATTTGGCAGTCTATATCAAATTAGATGTTATGATGTTTATTACTGCAATTAATCCATTTTCCCTGCAGGATTTCTTCAGTGGTATTTTACTTCAGCCATATGGTTTGCAAATTAAACCCATTTTTCCTTCCAATTATGAATCACAAAACAAAGCATGTCATATACAATATATACAGGATACATAGGTAAAGAAATTTGCATATTATTACAAACAGATGTCATTCACTGTTTTGGGGAAACACTTCTATGAAAATATGATAAACCGATCCTAATTTGATCCTAAGTACTGTAATTATCCAACTGTCCACCAGCCAGAGCCTTTATTGCAGCAATTCGTGAAATCTGAGAGCCTTCTTGGTGGCTGCTCCCAAGTTTTGGATCTCCCACCTTGGAAGGCTAGGCTAGTGAAACCTCTGATGTCCTTCCATCAACTGGGAAAGATGTGTTTATTCAGGCTGCCTTTTGGCATCTAAGCTTGTTTGCTCTTGAAATGGGTTTTTAATCTGTTGGGTAATGCTATTTCCCATCCACTCCCACCCCAATGTGCTTTCACTGATGTGCTTTACTCAGTGAGGTTTGATTTTTCTGTTTTTATTTCCTTAAACACTTTTAGAAGAAAGACGGGATATCCATTACACACACACACACACACACACACACACACACACACCTGGTAAGTAAAGCCCCTTTTCCTCGATTTAAACTAATTTCACTTCAGAACAACAACAACAACAACAAAAACTAAAGTAGCATTGCTTCTATGTTTCTTTGTGAGAAACTGTTCTAAGCATTTTCCTGGATTTCAAGAAGGCCAGCCAGTATGGCCAGTGGTTGGGAATTATGGGAGTTATAGTCCAACATCTGGGGATACAAGTTGGGAATTGTTCTTGGCTTTCAGGTCCAATATGTTTTCATCTCTGATATTAGCAACTGACCCTACTGGCTGGCCTTCTTGAAAACGGGGAAAATTGTTAAAACAGTTTCTTACTCAGAAACAGAAGCAATACTAAAGGTTTTTTTGTTGTTGTTGTTCTGAAGTGAAATATCATTTTTGATATTAGCAACAAATGCTAAAACTATAAACCCTCCAGATCTATACAAAACGGAACTAAAGGACAGTGGTTAGTGAGAAATTAAGCACTTAGTCAATAAATCAAGAACAAATACATAGGGGTATCAATAGAGAAAAGGCTTGAAAAGAGTGTTAACTCAACTATCTTAATTAATTACATCTATGTATCATCAAAATTTCAACAGATATGACTTTTGAGATGCTCAAGGGCATGTAATACATGCCACCTTATAAAAGCCATCCTTATTTCTTTCCCATTCCTCATCAAGATAACATGCCAGAGCCCCAAAGGGGCTCAAAAAATTATAAAGTCTGTCCTGAAATTTCAACCTGAAATCTGTGAAGTCTACCCTGAAATTTCAAGTGTGTCCTCATCTGCCATAACTGGCTCCTACTGATAAACCAATTCACACTTGAAGCCCTGATAGGAAATCATGGAGTCTCTTACCCATCATACGTAAAACACCTTCTAGGGCACTGAGCATGTCTTGGACAGCTCTCCCAGCACTGCCAGCATTTGCCTTGGCTCTCTGTGACATCTGAAGAGCCTAATGACAACAATGAAAAGTATTAGCAGGCTTTCTCACCTAAACAGATTTCTCAAAAAGACATTTGCATAGAAAAGCAAAAAGTTACAGACTCACTTCCTGAGCCATGGTGGCATCCATGTCAATTTCCAGTGCCCTCTTTTGTAATTCATTTTCCATGTCTCTGGCCTCTTTCTGCAGAGAAACAATCTCTTGTTCCAGGGCTAACACTCCATCTGCTGTTCTGTTGGCTTCCAAAGCCAATCGTCCTATCTCCTGAATAAGCAAGGATGAAAAGAGGACAAACATCCATGAGGTCTCTTGTGATGGGATCAAAATAAGACCAGCATTTGGGGTACCTTACTTACTGAGTTATATTTATAAGGGCAGGTTGCTTATCTGTAACTGTGTTTTTTTGAGTGGTCATCTGTGAACTCACACAAATGGAGTTATCTGGTCCTGTGCAGTGCATTATTTGGAAACTTCAAGAGCTGTTATGCAAGCATTTTGGAAGTAAACCTGCCAACTCTCTGTGCACCTAATGAATGTCCTTCCCTCCTAACACCTTGGTTCCATGGATGCCAAAGTTATCAGCACCCAAGGATGTAAGGGGAAAGCAGGACATGACTGGGTGGGGTTGTGGGAATTTACAGATGCCACACAGGAAAAGAGCACAGCCCTTCCAAAAACTGCCTCTGCCTGAGATCCCATGTCCAGTCCATAGTGAGAGATGAATGTTGATGACTGAGACCAAGTGGTTGCTCTAAAGATGTCGTGTAGAGAGGCTCTGTCAAAGCCTCCATTGCTCTAGTTGAGTGAGATTATTATTATTATTATTATTAACCTTTATTTATGAAGCGCTGTAAATTTACACAGCGCTGTACATGCAATCCTTTTAGTTAGACGGTTCCCTGCCCTCAGGCTTACAATCTAAAAAGAAATGACACAGAAGGAGAAGGGAGTGGTGACGGGAAAGGGTAAGAGGTCCAGCAGTTCCTCTCAACCTCCGAGGCCTGGACCAAGGCAGATGGACTGAAGGGAGGGCTTGGCTTCAAAATGGAAGGTTAATCATTATCCAGGGAAAATACATACTCACAAGTAGGATAATGCATATACAGTACATAGCAATACAGGAAATGGATCGATAAACAGCCAACAACAGAACATCAGATAGTAAGCGACAATTATGCGATGCCAGGGAAGGCTTCTCTGAATAGGATGGTTTTCAACTCCGTTTTGAAGCTGGTTAATGAAGTGATGGCTCTTGCTTGTGGAGGAAGAAGGTTCCAGGAGTGAGGGGCAGCAAGTGAAAAGGGGCGAATCCGGGGTGGGGCAGAGGAAATCCTGGGCTGAGACAGGAACCCTTGACTACCAGAACGGAGGGCCCTGGTGGGAAGGTGAGGAGAAAGAAGGTCTGATAAGTAAGGAGGGGCCAGTCCATGGAGGGCTTTGAATGTCGACAGCAGGAGCTTATACTGAATGCAGAAAGGGAGAGGGAGCCAGTGAAGGGATGCCAACACAGGAGAGATGTGGTCAGAGCAGTGGGTGGAAGTGATAATGCGTGCAGCTGAATGCTGGACAGAGATTAAAGGACGGAGGTGAGAAAAAGGAAGCCCAGCCAGGAGGACATTACAGTAATCAAGTCGTGAGATCACTAGGGCATGGACCAGGATCTTGGCAGTAGAGGCGGAGAGATATGGTCGGATTTTGGCAATATTGTACAAAAAGAATCTACAAGCCTTGGCTGTGGTCTGGATCTGAGGGATACATGACAGAGAAGAGTCAAAGATAAAGCCAAGACTGCGGGCTTGCTGGACTGGTTGAATGGAAATGTTGTCCACAGAGACAGAAAAGGAGTGTTGAAGGGTGGGCTTAGGAGGAAAGACAAGAAGCTCCGTCTTGGACATGTTGAGCTTCAAACGCCGATGGCGCATCCACTGCGAGACAGCTGTAAGGCAAGATGAGACTTGCTGTTCAAGCCTTGGAGAAAGGTCAGGGGCAGAAAGATACAGCTGGGTGTCATCGGCATACAGATGGTAGGAAAAACCAAAAGAGCTGATGAGTTTTCCTAAGGACAGTGTGTAGAGAGAAAACAGAAGGGGACCCAGAACAGAGCCCTGGGGAACTCCAACAGATAAGGGAACAGGAGAAGAAGTCAGACCCCCTGCAACTACTGCAAAAGATCTGCCAGACAAGTAAGATCTAAACCAGTCGAGAACAGAGTCTGAGAACCCAAGGCCAGAGAGTATGTCAATTAGGAGACAGTGATCAACAGTGTCAAAGGCTGCAGACAGATCGAGAAGAATGAGAACAGAGTAAAGGCCATTAGCCTTGGCCTGTAAAAGGTCATTCGAGATCTTAGTGAGAGCTGTCTCTGTAGAATGCCTTGGGCGGAAACCAGACTGAAAGGGATCGAGAATGGAGTTGGCTTCAAGAAACTCAAGACAGCGCGAATAGACAACCCGTTCCAAAACCTTAGAAAGAAAGGGGAGAAGAGAAATCGGACGATAGCTAGACAGAGAGGAGGGGTCAAGAGAAGGTTTTTTCAGAATTGGGGAAATGAGAGCATGTTTGAAGTCCGAGGGGAAGGAGCCTGTAGAGAGAGAGAGATTGAAGATATGGAGGAGCGAGGGCAGAAAGGAGGGAGCTATAGAGATTAGAAGACGAGTAGGAATAGGATCAAGAGGACAGGTAGCAGGTTTGGAAGAGTTCAGAAGTGTAGAGAGTTCATCCAAAGAGGCAGGAGGAAAGACAGAAAATTTGTTAGGCGAAGGCGATAGAAGATTAAGAGCAGAAGAAGAATCAGGAGGGACTATCTCAGAGCGAATAGTGGTAATCTTAGAGATGAAATAGTTAGCAAAGTCATTAGGAGAGAAAGATGAAGAGACAGGAGGAGAGGGAGGTTTAAGCAAAGTGTTGAAGGTGGAGAACAAACGCTGCGGGCACCTCTCATTGGCAGAGATCAATGATTTGTAATAATTCTGTTTTGCCATAGAGAGGGCGCGTGAGAAGGAAGAAAGAACAAATTTGAAATGGATAAAATCAGCCCACTCTTTGGACTTTCTCCAAAGACGTTCGGCCGCTCTAGAGCAGGACCGGAGAAACTTAATGTTGGGGGTAAGCCAGGGCTGAGGTCTAGTCTTAGAGGAAGAAGTGCGTACAGAGACAGGGGCAAAATGGTCGAGAGTTGAGGAAAGAGTGGAGTTAAATAAAGACATAGCTGAATCAGCAGAATCCCCGAGATTTAGGGAAGAGAGAGATGAATCCAGGGTCAGACCAAGATGGTTAGAGTCAACAGAATGAAGATCACGAAAAAGACGTTGAATAGTATGGCGAGGAGGAGGAGTATAAGTGAGAGCAAAGGAGATTAAATGATGGGCAGATAGTGGAAAGTCAAGTGCCAGGTAGTCAGAAATGGCGCAGTTTGCAGCAAGAACTAGGTCAAGACAGTGACCAAGAGAATGAGTTGAAGAGTTGGAGTATGGTTGGAGGCCAAAAGAAGCTAGCAGAGAGTTAAAGCGAGATGTTGTAGGGTTATTGGAATCGTCAACGTGGATATTAAAGTCACCTAGGATCAAAGTGGGGACTGAGATTTCACTTGAACTGGAGGTTGCTTGCCTGCGAGCTCATTTGCCAGACAAATTGTGGCTGCCACCCATTTGGATAGCTGCTGAGATGATATAGGATACCCTTTTTGTCAGCAACAGAGGAAAAGCCTCTGCAATTTCCTGGGGGGAAAAAGGCTGTCCAATCCACATAAAAAGCCAGGGACATCGAAGCAATGGAGAAAATGCCCCAGATCCAAGGTTTGATTCTGCCAAATCAATATCTGTATTAAGATGGAATGCAGAAACAACTTTGGGGAGAAAAGAAATGTTGGGTCAAAGGACAATTTTGTCATGGAAGCATGGCTGATGAACCCTCACCGCACAAAGCTCACCAGCTTTCCTTGTTGTGGTAATTGCCACATAGAACCCTGACTTCCAGGTGAGCAGTTTGAAGTCACATGTTACCATCAGCTCAAAAGGTGTCTTCTTCAACTGTGAGAGGACCAGTTCCAGACTCCACTGTGAGACAGTTACAAGTATAGGTACAAATGTACAGGCAAAACCAGTATCGCCTTTCATTTGTTGATACAATTTTGAATAACAAATCAAACTTCCAGTGTAGAGTTTAGTTTGAATGACCAATGTTCAGTGTCAGAAATCCTCACACCCAATTCTTAAAAAAAATTGTGTTCCTCCTCTACCTGATTAATGCCACCAGCAATCTCCTTTGCTTCTCCTGCCATTCTCCTGGCTGTTCCAGCTTCCGTTTCAGCAGTGGCCAGGGCTGCTTCTGCACGTCTTGTCTTCTCATTAGCACTGGCAACCATACTACTGATGCGAGGAAGCCTCTGCATGGCATCTTTGGCTTCTGCTTGCCTGTCTCCTACTTGAAGATTAAACTCTACAAGCAGAAAGGGGAGAAAAGCAATGTAAATAGCCCAATCAGTAGTGAGAGTTTCCCTATCTGTATTAAGAAAAAGAGCCCTCCCTCCAGTCCATCTGCTTTGGTCCAGGCCTCAGAGGGAGAGAAGAATGCTGGACCTGATCCCCTCCCCACCATTCCCTTCTCCTTTTGTGTCGTGTCTTTTTAGATTGTAAGCCTGAAGGGCAGGGAACCATCTATTATCCCCTCTGTTGTAAGCTGCCCGGATTCCCAGTGATTGGGCAGCATATAAATAAATCCTATTATTATTATTATTATTATTATTATTATTATTATTATTATTATTATCT
>NC_056525.1:120652755-120655865 GCF_019175285.1 Sceloporus undulatus
GTAGGGAGAGGTGGGGGAGGGAAAAGGGAGCAGAAGCCAGAGCCAAAATCACCAAGTGTATGACCACAACTTTGTTTAAGTTATGCAATGGTTTGGAGCTACGAGTCAGCAAACAAGGATATCATCTCCCAGTGATATTCTTGCTCCAGAGTTCCCATAGTAAGCCAAACCTGGACTAGGTGACCTCCAAGAATCCCTCCAACTATATGATTAGATTATTCAGTGCAGATAGAAAGTAGTGATTGATTTTATCCATGCCTTGACACAAAGCCCAGTGGGCCTCAGGGAAGCTTATCAAAACAATACTTCCTTTGAAACGTATTAAAAACTTCTTCAACAACTAGAAATCAGTTCAAAAATTGACTCCAAAAGCAAAATCCAACCTCATTCAAACAGCATCCATTGACCCAGCCTCCCTGAAAACTAAAATGTTGCATCCAGAAAAGAGCACACCACATGAGCTGATTTGCATATCTTTTCTTGATCTCAATTATTAATGTCCAAAATCTTTTTGACAGAGAATTTAAAGTTATTGTCAAGTGATAGGCATGAAGACCAATTCTACACTTGGTCTGTCTTCCAACCAATTAATTATACACTTTACCTGGTTTACAAGCTTGCCATGACATAGATGGTGATCTAGATTTTTAAGCTACTCACCCCGCAAATTCTTCAAGATGTTATCAACTTCATCAAAGGTTGCATTGCCAACACTCATTGCCTGCTGGGCTTTACTCTTGGCAAGGTTGGCACGAGATAACAGTTGGACTGACACCTGCAACAAGGCAGCAGGACAAGAAAACAAATTAAGCACACAGTATGAAAATGCAACCCTACTCCCAGAACTCACTTTTGAACAACTATGCTATGTATGAGAGGACAATGGTAGGTGATGCTTCCCTGTCAATAAAGTGGTGAATCTGCTTTGGGTTTTAATCCAAACTTTAAGGGAGCTATCAAAGGTGCTGAATCTACTTCAGGAATAAAGTATGGGGCTATGCAGGCCACCTCTTTTTCAGCCAGATCAGGGCTGTGGCAGCCACATGCTGCAGCCCTGATCTGGCCTTTCCAGGACGCAAAAAGGAGCCACAAAAAGTGGCTCTTTTTTGCGCCCTGGAAATGGTGCAACATGCCATATGGACCAGTGTGCCATGTGGACCAGCGTGCAGCATCATGGCACCCTGGGGACAGAGCCAGGGCATACTTTGTGGAGACGCTACGCCCTGACGCCATCCCCCAGCTGGCCCAAAGTGTCAGTCTGAAGAGCCCCTATGACACCATGGATAGTTCCTTTATAGCTCAGACTGAAACCTGGAATGGATCCCCAACCCCACTGACTGGTCTGTAAGTCTGCCTTTGTTGCTTACTAAGCGCCTGAACAGACAGACCAAAATAAAGCTGCTTTGGGTCACTTTGGAGGTATACTATTTAAATGATGCGTGCATCCTAAGAGGCTGGAAGCCATGCCAAAGCCATGCTCCATTCCTAAGGACCAGAGCGCAACTTTGGCACAGCTTCTGGCCTCTTAAGATGTGTGTGTCATTTAAACAGCATACCTCCAAAGTGACCCAAAACAGCTTTATTTTGACCTGTCTGTTTGGGCCCTAAGTAAAAATCAGGTGGGCCAGTATCATTTACAGTCCAGGTCCAGGTAACTGACATGCTTAAGGGTTTAAAATTTGATTGATTTTGAATAGCAAGACATGAAATCAGCCCTCTCCCCAGACCTAGTATATCTTTTCTTTTAAAGCATGTTTTTAGTCCTTGTGTAGAGGAAAATGTTGCTGTTGTGCACCTTCAAGTCATTTCCAACTTATGGTGACTTTAATGCTAATTTAGCATGGGGTTTTCTTGGCAAGATTTGTTCAGAGTGGGTTTCCCTTTGCCTCCCTTTGAGATAGAGTAATGGACTTGCCTGAGGTCACTGAGTGGGTTTTCATGGCTGAGTGGGGATTTGAACCCTAGTCTTCAGAGTTGTAGTCCAACACTCAAAACATTATGCCACACTGGATCTCAGAGAAAAACATACAAGCCCTGAAATAAGTTGGGATCACTGGTAGAAAAATCTATGAATGCAATTATAGAATGCCCTAACTGCAGTAGTAGTATGAGGTGCACACCATGCCAGACCATGGGTTGCTACTAGGGCTAGAATCTTATGCCTCCCAAAGCCCACTACTGAACAATGCCTTCCTATTTATTAAGAAAGATGTACATTACCAGTCTGTCATTTTGTCCTTTTTGCAACAGCTCTTTCATCTCTTCCTCCCAGTTTTGGATGTTGCCTTGTAGCCGTTTGTATTCTCCCATGTATATTTCCACTAAGTCTGATAAAGAGTCTGCTTTCTGCCGGAGCTGTCTGGACTCTTCCTAGAACATCAGAGAAGGGTATGGAGAATGAATTGTTTAGAAGCTTTCTTCATATCCATCCCATACAAGACACTCTCCCCTTTTTCTACCATCCCTATACTGAAGAAATGGAAGTGTTAATTAACTAAAACTGACATTGATAAGAGTTCCTCAAAATCTCTTGGGATATGTCCCTGCGTGCACAGAGACAAAAACCTTACCTGAAAGAAACTTGTGTCAACCTTCGGTAAACGTGCCAGAGAGCCAAGCAGCAACTGGCTACTCTGGTAGATTCTATCAGCATCAGATGCGGCCCTGCCAGCATCAGCTTCCAGTTCACTTGAGAGCAGCTTTACTTCATCATATCTGAAAAAAGGAGATTACTGTATATACTCATGTATAAGTCTAGAAATTTTAGTCAAAAAATTGACCCAAAAAATCTGAGTCGACTTATCCACAAGTCAATGTAAGTTAACTCTCATAAAAATAGAAAACATCCCATGGTAAAAGGAAAGAGTAATCTGTCCTGGAAGCACTGACCTTCCTCTATTCTCTTATCCACCCATCCTTCAGTGTGAACACAAACAGTTATGCCTCCTGCAATTCTGTCAGTTCTTTGGCATTGTGAAGTTGAAGGCTTTCACAGCTGGGACCCATAGGGGATTTCCTTTGCTTCATCCTTTAGATCCTTTGTTACATGCCCTTAGGTTTTACTCTCAACCTATCCATGGGTCATCTCAAAATCCATAATTTTGGCCCCC
>NC_056525.1:120655965-120658771 GCF_019175285.1 Sceloporus undulatus
TCTAGCACCACACCAGAACGCACTGAGTCCTTTGCTGCAATGGATACATTAACAATGTACACATAGACAGCAGAGGGCTAGTGGGGGAAGATGCAAAAGGATATGAGGATTGTGCATGCTTAATAGCTAAGTTTTCCTAATGGGAGGGCTGGTCCTGAGAAAGAGGATTGCTTAAGAAGCCAAACCTTGTATTTGATGTGTCAGTTGTACATTCTTTCAGTCAGAATCCAATCGAGTTACTGTTGGCTGATTGTGTGGAACGAATTAACCTTGAACAACCTCTTTCCCATTTCACAACCCCTGCCAATGTCTTGAGGTAACTGTTTTTGCATGAATGAGCACTTTGCAACATCATTTGTGAGAGTGTTTTAATTAGCAAGTTCACATATCTGAAAACCTCAAGTGGAGAGAATAAGAAAAGTGAGTTAGCTGCTCAGAAAATGTTTAAGAAACAGCCCAATTTAGCAGCTCATTAAGTTTTCAATTAAGATCTTGTGCTGCCCGCTCAGCTGGTGAGATTTTGACATTTTTTCCCTTTTTTTGTTTCTTTCCCCCCAATTTTCCTTTATTACAAGCTTTGATGGAGGAAACCTTGGGAATTTTGGCACATTTTCACCATGAGCTCCCACCTCCTCTGAGAGACAGACATAACAGTAGGAGACTGCTTCAGCTCCTGGAAATGCCCAGGGTGGGATATGTGAATGAGGATGCGTTGTTGGTTTCAGCTAAATTCATAGCGCTGAGCTGGCGGGGAATCTAAAATAAGCTTGCATTTTACAGTCAGACCCAGAAGGATCCTAAAACGTGTATATTTTTTTCTTTCAAGGCTAGTAGAAGATTTGAATCTAGGATTTAGTCAGGGGGAAACTATACAGGAAGAAAGCACTTAACATATCTCTTGGGCCTACCAGACACAGCCCTACTTTCCCCTTCACATACAGTTGACCATGGATTTTTTTGATACATGAATTGAAAGGGGCACCTTGAAGCAAGAGAAGTCTCTTGTTAATAACAGTCTTGCTTGGAGGATTTCCCTACTTAAAGATGTTCTTAATTGAAAAGCACATAGACTTCTATGTAAAACATATGGAAGACTCTTATCAACTTGATATGGACTTGATATTTAGAAAGCAAAATATTTCCTGTAGGGGGAAAAATGGCTTTTTCTTGTTAACTGGTCAATTCATACAATCAAATTGCATACGAAGTAAGAGATCAATGCGTCACCAGGGAATGGTGACTCTCACTCAGCATTTACTCAGCCTATGAAGTTTATCGCACTGCGTTCCTTCCGTGCGTTCTGAGAACGGAACGGAAGGAGCAGGGCCGAGTGCGGAACGAGTGGGGGACGGATTTTACCGCACGCATCCGTCCCTCATTCGTTCCGTTCCCCCTCTCTTCCGTTCTTAATCTGTTCCAGAGGGGGAAATTTTTGAGAACTGTTCTGAACAGTTCTCAAAAAGCGTCCCCTCTGGAACGGAAAGGGCAGGGAAGAGAGGGGGGAACGGAACGAGTGAGAGATGGGTGTGTGCGGTAAAATCCGTCCCCCACTCGTTTCCGTTTCCTGTCGGGCCGGGCCGAGAACCCGGTGCGATAATTGTTTTAATATGTAGAGAGATCTTGTAGCACTTTTGAGACTAACTGGAGACTAACTGTCTACATACTGATTCTACAGACTAACATGGCTATGTCTTTGAAGTCTACCTTTTTAATGTATCTTTAAAAAACAATACTGCTAGGAAAGGTGAAATGTAGAAGCAGGAGGGGAAGACCAGGTGCGAGGTGGAGGGACTCAGTCAGAGGAATTACAAGCATGTGCTTGCAGGACCTAAGCAGTGAAATGAAAGATAGGGAGTCTTGGAGATGTCTCATCCACAGGGTTGCGATGAGTCAAAATCAACTCGAGGGCAGCAAACAAAACAACGTAGTTTTAGAGCTAGGAGTCTAGGTATAGTAGAACTGGCCCATACATGTAGGAGACTGAGTTAATAGCATATTGGAATATTAGATGGTATCAGGGCCAGTCCTGCCATTAAACAGAGTGGGACAACCATCTGATGTAGTAGATGGAAGGGAAGAGGGCAGAAGGGACAGCCCTCACCATTCATTCCTGAGTGCACTGGGCCTTTTTTCCCATGCAGGTCACTGAGGCAGTTGTAGTAATGGGGGTGGAAAGGAAGAGCGCAGATGAGTGACAAACTGAATGGAATAAGTTATAAAATGAGATTGTATGCTTTGGGACAGCCTTCTCCAACTTGACACTTCCCAGGTTTGCTCAACTCCAAGCATTACCAGGCAACAGTCCTATTATGGGCTTTGTAGTCATATGGGGGAAAATTCCAGGCTGGAGGCAGATCACTTTGAGAAGACCCAAATATATTTTGATGAAACTACGTAGAAGACGTGCTTCCCTATGGCCAACAATGATCCCTTCCATGCCATGCTGTATAAATCTCATGGCTTGGCCCCACACTAGAATTCTGGTCAATGAGTTAATCAATGATAAACTTAACAAATAAATGTTTTCAATTACACTGCTACCTCGGGTTACGAAATTAATTCGTTCCGCCATTCCTTTCGTAACCCGAAAATTTCGTAACCCGAAAAAGCTTTCCGTTAGCACTGGAAAGCCTATAGCTGCACTTTGCAGCATTTGAATTTCGCGCCGAAATGAATTTCGTAACCCGAAAAATATTTCGTAACCCGAAACAGTTTTTGCCAATCCAACTTTTTCGTATCCCGGAAATTTCGTAAGCCGGTCATTTCGTATCCCGAGGCACCAGTGTATTAGTGTTTTTGCTAGTGA
>NC_056525.1:120658871-120679680 GCF_019175285.1 Sceloporus undulatus
TCCTGATGGCTCACAAGGTTGGGATTGGCAGAGCAGCAAAGGGCCAGTGTAACAGGAAAATACAAAGCGTGGGTCACGTGAACTCATCATGCCCACTGATACATAACATCCCAGATGAGTTTCTCTTTAGCTCCTCATCTTAAAGCATCTCTGAGAGAAGGCACTGAAAGACCTATGGCATCTTCCCAGAAAGACAGACCAAAGGGTCTACACGGGTTTTTAAAAAGGCTTTAAATAAGACATTACTAATCAGATGTTTTAATATTATACCGCCATCCTGTGGCCATTTTTGCTTGTGCCAGACTAATCCTCTTAATGTTAAACCACTTGGGGTTAATTTTAAGACACTAATGGCTCTCTGGGAGAGCCAGCATAATGTAGTGGTTTGAGCGCAGAACTACAACTGGAGTTCAATTCTCTGGAGATCAGGATTCGATTCCCTGCTTGAGCATAGAAACCCACTGGGTGACTTTGGGAAAGTCACACTCTCTCAGCCTCAGGATGGCAATGGCAACCTCCCTCTGAAGAAACTTGCTAAGAAAACCCTGTGATAGGTTTGCCTTAGGGTGGCCTTAATTCAAAAATGACTTGAAGACACACAACAACAGCAACAACAATGCTCTCTAGAGAAGATTTCTCTAATTTTTCTGTACCTAGATAGACACTGCAGGGATGCGGTGGCTTAGTGGTTAAGACGCCAATTCTGATGATTGGAAGATCGGAAGGTTGGCAGTTCGATGCCTGGGTGCCGCATGATGGGGTGAGCTCCTATCACTAGTCCCAGCTTCCGCCAACCTAGCAGTTCAAAAGCATGCAAATGCAAGTGGATAAATAGGTGCCACTTCTCAGTGGGAAGGAAACAATATTTGGTACAGTCATGCTGGCTACATGACCACAAGAGCAGTCCTCGGAAAATGCTGGCTCTTTGGTTTAGAAATGAAGATGAGCACTGCCCCTACAGTCGGTTACGACTAGTATTTATGTCAAGGGACTACCTTTACCTAGATAGACAGACAGGAGTAAGAAACAAAGTACAGTCCGCCCTCTCCTTACACGGGGATCCGTTCCGGACCCCTCCGCGTAAGGCGAATTCTGTCTATGCTCAAGCCCCATTGGAAACAATGGGGCTTGTGTGCGGAGGCTCAGCAGTGCGGCGGCACACAGGGTGCAATGGGGTGCAACGGGCACGTGCGCCCATTCAATTCATTCATGTACTCAGTTTGTGCACTTGGGAGCCACTGATCCATAGGCGCTCTGACATTTGAATTCCACTTGCCCTCATCCAACCCACTGTATCATTCAGGCTAGGCACCAGTCCAGCATTGGCATAGCCTCACCTCATCTCTGATGGTGATGAGAAATAGATCTGGGTGTCATCAAAATACCGATATTTCACCCAGAAACTTCAATTAGAGATAGGCAAAGGGGCCACATTAGATCCCTAGGGGATTTTGGAGGGCTGCATCTCTTCCCCTCCACTTCAAAATTACCCCCAAATGGCTCTGGGAGGTTGGGGGGTTTTCATCGTGTTTTGGGTTTCAAAAAAAGGCTGTCCTGGGCCTAAGCATTTCCTTCTGAAATTTAACATGCATGGGCTGGACTACTAACTGTATATAATTTACTACTAGAAAATTCAACAAAAGCCTCAATACTAATCAAACACAGCTGACTCAATGTATGTAGCCCAGCCAGAAAAGGAAAGAAATTTGTTTTTATTTTGAAATCATGTTCACTTTATTTTTTTGACAAAAACGCCCTTTAGAAGAATCAAAAATTTAGTCCAATGGGGTTCTCTCTTTCTAAGTAGGGTTAAGTTGATCCAAACCCCCTGTCTTAGCAGCTCCTTGTGAAAACAAGTTGGCTTTTTGCTTTTTTTTGTACTTTTCACCAAAATCTCTGCCAAGCCCACTGATATTTCTGAGAATTTATTTAAAACTAAAAGCCAGAATACTCTGCAAAAATTCTCATGTAGCTACATCACAAAAAAATTCGCCATTTCTCGCCCCACTATCAGCTCCCCAGCTTGATAAATTGCAAAGCCTTGGCTTTTCAATTTTTTTTTTTTAACCTAAAATATTATTGGTGGATATCAATTGAAGAAGAGCATTTATTTATTATTAATTTTAAAATATTATAAAACTCCACCATTCATTTTTTAGAAAAAAAATAAATGTTCACAGAACGCTTCTTGAAAGGCTGGTATTACATTTACTGTGAGACCAGGAATTCATTCTATATTTCAGCTTTTGTATGAATCTATGTAGGATTGCTCTTGTTTCTGTTGGTGATGAATACTGCACAGTGTTTATATTCCAACATGAGTATGTTGTAAGTGGTTGAGCACTGGACTAGACTCTGGAACGGTTACGGGTTCGATTCCCTGCTCCATTCCTGTGTGATATATTACCTTAGGGACCGCCCTCACCATCAGTGGAAAGAGTAATTGAAGGAACAACAACAACCATATTCTTTGTTAACCTACACCTTTATACTTGACTCTTTGTGTGTTGATCTGGACGGGTTCTTCAGAGCTGCCTGTTTAATTGCAGCCATCATATTTACCTGTAAAGGGCAGTTTTTAGGACCCCACACACAATCTTGCACAGCATTCAGAAAAAGAGGAGCGATTATTATTTTACACTTTGCATTTCAGATACATTACACTGTAGTCTTACAACTAGCTAATGCTCTAGGTCAGATTATAATTTTTGAGGTTGGTTCTGAGGCTGAAAAAACTGAAAGAAGCAGTTAGTTCAGTAGCTCACTTGAAGACTGACTGTGATTTATGGCTGAATAATTAAGATTTGATCCTCAGAAAAGAAAAATTTTTGACTCATATAACATGGCAGGATTATTATTTTTAATAAAACAGCATTCCTCTCATGTCCAATGCTGTAAGTGATACAAAAAAATGCTCTTAGGTTCACCCAGGAGGAACAAAAACACAACAGGACTACCATTTTAAAACACAGGAAGAACAAGGAGCAGAACCTTCTTAACTGGGAGAGAGGAGAAGAGGCGACAGGGAGATTCCATATTTTTGCCTCATATTATTTAATTGTGCGGGCGGACAAAGTTCGAGGGGCCCCCCAGGACTATTTTGTGGCCCTCGGCCTTTCCAGGAGTCCCGTCAAAGTAACTGCAGTAAGCTCCAAAAGTATGGGTACTTTTTATAAAATATTGTTTTTATAAAACTTAATGGAAAGATTTTGTATTTGTTGTTAACCAAATCTCTCTTTGTAGAGAGTTTTTCAAGATTATCTTACAGTGGGGGCGCTGGACGCGGATGGCCTTTTGTGGTTTTTTCTTCCAGCTCTATGATTCTATGAAACGTTTTTTTTTGGGGAAGGGGGGAGTGAAGAAGAGAAGACAGAGCCCCAAATGTCCACTTGGTATAAAATAAGGGGGGGGAAGTGCTGTTGCAATTTTCATCAAATTTTGTTCCCCTTGGCAAACTTAGGGCCCCAGACCAGAGGACAGCCTTTTTTTGACACCCAAAACACGATTGTGTGAAAATCCCCCCAACCTCCCAGAGCCAATTTTGGAGGTAATTTCGAAGCGAAGTGGAGGGGAGGAAAGCGGTGCAGACTCCAAAATCCCCTAAGGGATCTAACTGTGGCCCCTTTGCTTTCAGGAGTTGCTATCTCTAAGGTGATGTTGTGAAAACATCGGGGTTTATTGTGGATTGCACCCCCAGGCTATAGTTCTCTTCATCATCATGAGATGAGTTTGAGGCTATGCCAATGCTGGGACTGGTGCCTAAGCCCTGAATGAACAGGGGTTGGAAGGTGAGGGGCAAGCAAAGTGGAACTCAAATGTCAGAGGGGCCTATATGGACTGGTGGCTCCCAAAGCACACAAACTGAGTACATGACCCTTTCTGGGATAGGGCGCAGGGAGCTAGTTCAAGATTGGGGACTCCTCAGGCATTCACCTTTTGCCACTGGTGGACACTTGGAATGTTTTTGCATAATTGCGTATGTTCCTGGACATAGTTTTGTCCATTAAGCATTTAAATACCTGTGGTAATTCCCAATTTTACCTGTTATGTTCCTGAGTACAGTTGTCCATTAGCATTTAATACTGTGTTGTGGGTTTACATTCCCATCTAGCTTACTCCATTGCACTGTGTGGAATCTACTTTCAGGACATATAGCAGGATAGGAAACTTCAGTTATACTGCTGTTGGAACATATCTAAAAAAACACACCCTACCTTGTAGGTTTATTTTTTAAAAGGAAAATGAAAACTCTCGCAAAGCTACCTGAGGCTGCTTATAAATTCTTAACTCATTTGCCCCGATTTTTTGGTACCTAGTTTGTGGTTGTTGGTTTTTGTGTGTGTTGTGGTGTTGTTGTTTTTTTTGTGTGTGTTTGTTTCCTTTTTCTCTCTTCTGAATCATCTTTAGTTTCTAAAATGTTTTCAAGCTGTCTTTATCAGCTGTACCCCAACCTATAGATTTCGGATATAGACCAGGCTAGAAAGGATAGACAATTAATTTTTAACAAGTACGTAAACCTTCAGCCCGCCCTCAGTTCAATTCTCCATACCACAGAGGTTCTTAATTACAAAAATCCCCTACAGGGAAGAAAGATTCTACACACATCGGCCTTGCAGCAAGCAAAAAAAACAACTCAAAAAAAAAAGCCCATTCAATAAGATGAAGGTCAATCAGTTATTTACAGACGGAGTTCAATGGTTTACCCAGCATATTTGCTCAGATATGGTATTCCTGCTTTATTCGTGGTGTTTGCTCTACCAAACAAACATAAGATATAAGAAATATTATTAGTAGAGTATTTAATTTCTTAATATGAAAAACCTAACTGGCACTTAAAAAAAAAGCAAACAAAAGCGATACTACAAAAGGACAAGGAAAATTCAGTATAGCCTCTTGACAATGAACCACATATTTTAATCAGCCCTATTATCATTTTTAATTTCAGAAAGGGGGTTTTCTTTTTCTCTTGGCTTTCCCCTACAGAATTTTGAAGCTACATGAAAAGTCTCCTTTAGGAGGGAATGTGTTTTCTGCTATATAATTTTTAACAATTGTGTTATGATTTTCATACCATTTTACTTCCACTTATCACTGACTCTCTAAATGCAAACTGTCACATAAAAGTAAGGCCCTGCAGATTCATGTACTTCCTCTTACTGTTTCCAGTTGGACAGCGGAAGTTAGTTTGGTTATTGTGTCATTAGGGTTTCGGCACTGTCTAATGTGCATATGCTTTCAGACCTTGTACAAGCAATTAGGAAGAATAAACCAGGCCACTTTTGACGTTTATGTGCAAAACAGCCATTATTTTCTTAACACTAATGCTACCCATGCAACCTATATTAAGTACTCTTATATATACAGGAAAAGGAAAAAAAAAGCTTTAGTCTGTTTTAATAGAAAATAGATTGTCTTATTCATTATAGTACTTTTTATACATGCCCCACTTTGTTGGCCCTAAACGTATGGGTTGGGCAGTCATTGGTCACGGGGCCCAATTTTTTACCCTCTTGGCATATTCTACCAGCGGCTGCAAAGACTTGTCCCAAAAAATCCCCCAAAAAGCAAATAGTCTACTTCTAGTTTTGAAAAAAACAGGTCGTTTCTGAGTGTCTGATATTAACAGGGGGTGGTGTGTGTGGTTTGTTGTTGTGGGTGGTTTAAAGGTGAGCTATTGTCACTCCTGGAGGATTTCAGGAAAGGCAATCTTCATCCTTTTTTACACCTGAAAAGGGGCAGTCTGGGGCAAAGGATGGAGGGCTTCTGAGCGGTTGCACTTTGCTCAACCCCCATACTCTAGAGTTGAGGGATCGCTGCTTTTCTCCCCATATTTGGGGAGTCTCCTTAGCTACTCCCCTTTTCCCCGCAGCAAGTTGCGTAAATATTGATCTTGCTTGAAGAAAGAATGGAACAAAACTGCAAAAAAAACCTTCCTAAACCCCAGGAAATCGCTTAGATCTCCGCAGGCAGGAAAGGGTTAGGTTTAGTTTAAGGGCCACTGAGATGTGTGCAATGTGGGAAAGAGGAAAGAAGACACACTTACTATTTCCAGTATTATGCCCACTGCCCTTTGGCCACAAAGGTCCAAAGCAGTTTCACAATACGGTCTGGACAGTTCCCTGTCCTGTCTACTTCATAAGACCCTGGATTTAATCTTTAGGGAGGGTGGAACCAAGTACATTGCTTGCTGCTACTGTTGTTATGTGCACTTCATAGGGTTGTTTCCAAACTTAATGGAGGCCTTAAGGCGAAACCTTTACACAAGAGGGCTTCTTGGCAAGATTTCGTCAGAGGGAGGGTTTGACTTTGACACAGGTCCCGTGGATTTGGATATTTTAATCTTGGGGCCCTTGGGCTTATTGGATAAGTTTTCACTGTGCAGCCTGATGATGTGAAAACAGGGGAACTCCTTGAGAAGTGACGGGCCAACCACTTGCATTCTGGCTCCTTGCCCTTTCCTTAGCTTCTGATGAAACCAGCTAGTAGCAGGACTGGCCCAAGTGGGGTTTTTTTTGTGTTTTTTGTTTTTGTTTTTGTTATTTTTTTTTTAACGAGAGTCATGAAGAAGAGTCATGAAATGCCTTAGGGAAAAAAAAAAAGGGAGGTTTTCCATCCTGCCTAAAGGATGCTGTGGGTTTTACTTGAAAAAGACCCTCCTGGATCCCACCATCTGGATAACTTATCAATCGGGACTCTAATATTCTCTTCTTGGGCCAAGGTTCTGGAGGAGTCGAGTGGTGGATTCTGGTTTATGTTACATATGTTTCTTTCTTGATTATATCCCAACGGGATTACTTGTAACCCAACCCTACGTTGGGGTGGCCTTGGAAAACTCGGGAAAAACTTCAGCGCATTTTGCAAACACCCGCAGCAAGTGCGGCTGTCGTGTGGTTGGGGCTAGTTAGTGGAGCATGTAACTCCCCTTGTTGGGATTTGAAAGAGTTTTTCCACTGGCTAACTACGGTTTTTCCAGCACAAAAATTTATGGGCTGGGTCATGACCTATCCGCCCTACACAGCTTAGGCCCAGACTTTTGAGCGAGACTAAATATTTCCCAATATGAAAGTAGCAGAGGCCTTAAAGGTCTTTCTGGAAAGGCTTTCTCTTGCGTTCCTATCACCATTGCAGGCTTTGCTTGGTGTAGGACATGAGAGGGAGCCTTTTGGGCTGCCTCCTGCGCTCTGGCATTACCCTTCAGGAAAAGGAAAACAGATAGCCCTCTCTGCCTGCCTTCAGTTGGCAAAACAAAAACAGTTTTATTCAGGGTCAGGCTTTTCTTTTTTTTTAATGTGTAATCATGGATGTTGTTATAGGGATGGGTCTATCATGCTTTGATGTGGGTTTTTAAATGTTGTATATAATTTTAAACTGTTCTTACGGACATTTAATTTGTTTTATTGTAATAAGTGTTTTTACAGAGTGTTTTTACTATGAGCCGCCTTGGGTCCATTTCTGGGCGAAAAAAAAACGAAAAGGCGGCCGCCCCATATGCCCTATATAAATAAAATAATACCTCCCCTCCTGGTTTTCCACAGACAGTCCAGATTTTTCTGTTTAGTCGGGTGTGTTGAGGATTAATATAAGGCCCGTCCCACCAAAATTAATTTGTGCGGGATCTTGCTTAATGGTTTGTTTGTGCTGTTTGTGTGTTGTGTGTGGGTTTAAGGACCCATTACAGTTTTTTTTTACAAATCTGATTTTTAAAGTTTTTTGATTTTTTGTTATTGGTTTCAACCTTGCCATCTTATAGATTTTTTTTTTACAATTCATTTAGTCACTTGAAGGCCTGTGCTGAACTTGAGGGAAGGAAAGGGAAACAGGTGGGGGATGATGATTGGGATGATGCTGATACTAATAAATAATAATAATAATACACTACCAACACCACCTTTAGCTGCTTTTTTTTTTTCCCCTTTTTTTTTTTTTTTTCCCCCCTCCCAAAAAAAAGAGAATAGAAATAATGAACTTTGGGGAAAATATGTGGAGAAAGAAAGCCGAAAAAAAGAAGCAACGGAGGGTAAGCAAAGATTAAGACTTCTTTGTTTTGTATTAAAGGTGGAGTGGGCAAAGTTTAAAATTCCTTGTGGTGGTGGAATTTTAAAAAATTGTTAGTGCTATTAATTAGGTTGCCTTTCGACACAAATCACTTCTGCATACAAATCCACACCTCTGTTCTTTTTACAGAATTAGGTGGGATGGATAATTAAGGATGCCCATATGTATTAGTGACCTTTATAGAACAAAAGGCAAGAAAGAAGAAGAACGATGTAAGGTAACTGGTGTTTCTCTGGCCAATCTGTAGTAGAGATCAGTAAACCTAATTACAACTGAACTCACAAACAGGCAGGAAACCATTCATTTTAACATTTACTCAGCCTGCTGATGAAACAAAAGAGGAAGGGGTGGAGGGAGGGACGAGAGGAGACGAGCCAGGAGTGGGATGTTGCATTTGGGATGGAGCCGGGGAGGGATAGGGAGATTATATCCCCCTCCTGAAGCTATTGGTACACAGGCCTAGGTTTAGCTACCCCATCTTGTTATAGAATGGGTAAGATAGAAAGAGAGTTTAGAGTAGCTGCCTTTTTATTCCTCTATATTCAAAAAAACTGCCATGGGTTTTTTATTAATTAAAACAGACTTCTTAAACAGTCCTTCATCAGGCTGGAAGTAATGCAGAGGTCTTGTGCGCAGTAGAGCTGTTACGAGGAGAACTGCTGAATACTTAATATAACCTAATCAGTCCCCCACTGTTACACTTTCTTCTCGTCCTCCGTTCCCATCGTGTTACATGGAATATCACGTACCGTATACTTTAATAACATATAATGGATCATTATATACTTGTACTATATAGTACTATACTATGTATTACTTTGTATACCATTAGGACAGCCCGTTGCTGTGTGTGTGTCATTTGCCGCGCTTGAACGATGGCTCCCGGATCCCGGCCTCAGGCAGACTCATATAATCTCACTGGTGACCTTGGGACAAGTCACCCCAACTCTCAGTCCTCAGCGAATAGCCAAATGACCATTATATGCCAGTTTTCTGAAGAAAATTTGCCCAGAAAACCCCTCCTCCTTGACAAGGGTGGGCCATTCAGTCAGAAAATGAAAGGGCTTGAGAAGCAGGGGGGTGACCAACACGCCATATACTATATACCCCACAAAGATCCATGCACAACGAGACTATGCCAGACTACTTTTTGTTTTCCACTGAAGTTTGGATGGGATGTATCAATAAGTATTTATAAGGAAAAGCTTTAGTTTTAGTGTTAACATTTCCTTTTTATCTGTTTACATGAGAGTAACCCCCTTCTGGAAGTTGTTTCTAAGTGACCCTTTCTAGGATTCAGGCTTCCATTCCTAACTTGGCCAGAGAAATGAATGAGTGGTACCGTTGATTAGCAAATATTTGTATTAGGTCTTCTTGAAAATATCAGAGTATCTCAAAGAACAGTTATTTCGGTTAAGGTAAGCCTTACAAGCAGATCCTCACAGATGGGGCCACCAATGTTTCCTAAAACCACATTAAGATGTGGCTTGGTGTCAAGACTACCAAGACAAGGAGGCAATGCAAAACCCCCCCCCCTCGACAGAAGAAACCTGCCAAGAAAACCCCCATGTTAAGTTGCTTAGTGGTCGCCATATACTAGGGAATGAATGAAGGAACACACCACCACAACTAACAGCATTACTGGAAGACCACACAGTCTAAGTAAAACTTGGACCAGTTCTCTTAAAGGGATATATGTTTTCCCATTCCTGGTCAGGGGTAGTGTTGTAGAGCTACAACACGAAACCAAAGGAGGGCCTTTCTTTTTTGTGAGTAAGGACTCTCCACAGATGTGTGAATCTTCCTTCAGTTTCCAAATCTCTAGTGTTCCTGACAGCGAAGGATTTTAAAAGTCCTCCTGCAAGCCCCCCCTCCCTCTTGAATTTTATGGCAAACTGGTGTTGAAATGCCATAGGATCCGGTAAGGAACACTCAAGTGTAGTTTAGTTTTGCCATCCCCTTCTTCGGAAAAAATACGACCCCAATAGCACTGGTTTTTGGTCGGAGGTCTCCCATCCAAGGGCTTAAACCAAGGTACAGACCTTGCCTTTTAGCTTCCAGCTCAGAGGGGGGGGCATGGTTTTGCCTTTGGGGGACCACCTTGCGGTAACATTGGTGGGGCTGCAGAAGGTTTTTTTTTTTCAGAGGGCTGGCCACAGCATTAGTTGTTTTTGCGTGTTAGAAAGAGCATAGAGTTGGAAGAGAGGACCCCCAAAAAGGGCCATCTAGTCCAACCCCATTCTGCCAGAGGAACTCCCTCTCCAAAAGCCAATCCCCATTGACGAGGCCCTACGGGAATCAATAGGGGATAAATAGGGGAATTAATTGCCTATAAGGGGAAGGATTTACGGTTTGGCCCCGCTTAAACTCTTGTCTGCTCCTTGCTATGGAATTCTGGGAGTTGGAGTTTTGTTATGGGGCCCAGAAGCTCCGCTCTGGGCCCCCCACAACAACTCAACTCCAGAAAGAATTCATAGCAAGGAGCTAGACAAAGAGTTAAAGCGCTACCAAAAAGCGGGTTATCTCTCCAATGTGGATGGATGCAGCCTAGGGCTCCAAAATCAAAACCCCAGCCAAGGCAGAGGACGGATATTTGCCTTAGACAGGAAGGTCCAACCTTCGACCTCGTCTGGGCCCTGCCTGCCTTCCCCGCCCCTCCTCCTCGTCACGAAACTGTTCTCGTCGTACTCGTCGACGTCCACCCGGCGGAAAAAAAACGCGAGCGTAGGAGGAGACAGTTGTGTTGCTTCGCAAGGCTGCGGCCTGCTGCCTGTGCCCAGAGGAAGCTGGCCAAGAAGGAAAGCCCCAGGACCCACGCCCACCCAGCGAGCGGAGGGGGGGCGGAGGGGGGAGGCTACGGCACTGCGCATGCGCCGCAGGGAAGGCCTCTGGGGCGACGCCGGAAAAAAAAGCGACGAAATAAAGCTCCAGCTAAAGCCCGGAGCCCAGCGCATATGCGCAGGTCTGCTCTGCTGAAGGATATTAATTAATGCACAAAGCGCTGGGTGTGGGGGGGGTGGTTGGGGGGGGGGGGTTGACTCACAACAACAATAACAATAATTAATAATTAATTACCAAGGATAATTAATTAAATAAATAACACAAATATAAATAAATAATCCTAATAACTACTACTTAATCAATAACAGAAGGAAAGAATAATAAATAAAAATAAAATGCTCTTGGATTGTAGGCCAAGGAAGGAAAGGAGAAGGAATGGTCAATGACAATCGTACGCCGCCTTGAGAGCTTTGGCTTGAGGGCGGGGAGAATAGGAAAAGAGTTGTTTTAAAATAGAAAATAAACTAAAACCAACAAATACCGAGTTTTACTAATAAATACAGGCAGAAATTGGAAAGTCACGCAGAACAGCAAGAGAAAGGGTCTCATGAGGCCCTTGGTGTTTTGACATTTCAGTTTTCTAACTTAGGGGGCTGTCCACACCTGCTGGCCTAATCCAGTTTCACACCACTTTAGGCTGCCATTGACTAAGTGCTATGGGATTTGGGGGGTTTCTAGTTTCTGGCAGAATTTTCAGCCTTTTTTCCTGTCAGGGGAGCCTGGTGCCAGAATACATAAACTACCATTCCAGGATGCAAACGTACCTGAAGCCATCCATAGCCATTTTTATTAAAGCGGTTTGTTTTTTTTGGGTTGGTT
Source organism: Sceloporus undulatus (assembly GCF_019175285.1). Lineage (NCBI taxonomy): Eukaryota > Metazoa > Chordata > Lepidosauria > Squamata > Phrynosomatidae > Sceloporus > Sceloporus undulatus. Next base: position 120,670,587 of record NC_056525.1, read on the forward strand.
TTTTCTGTATATTTTTTGTTTTATTTTGTCAAAATAGAGTAAAACCTGGCATTGTGGGGATTGCAGCAGTAGGTCTCAAAGGTGACATAAGTTTAACTCTTATTGACTTAAATCTTTGCAGTCTAACTAAAAACTGCTAGGTAAGTAGATATAAATCCTCTTAACAATTATTGTACTATTGTTAGCATATATTTTTTTTAATGGTTTGTTTGGTTGTTGTTTGTTGTTCTCCTGCGCATGTGCAAAACTGTCAGTTTTTTTCTTTGTTTTGCGCCGCGTTCTGGGGACCTCTCTACGCTATTTTGCGGAGGGAGGGAGAGAGGAGAGAATGGAGGGGGAGCTGCGTGTGAAAGATTAATCAGGAAGGTTCTGTGTGAAGGTCGTGGCGTCTCAGCGGTGACCGACTTGCCGGCCTGCCATGTTTGTTTGAGGGGCGGAAAAGTTGTACTCCTGTCGGGAAACACCCCTGGCCTGGAAAGTCTGATCTAGGGGACAGGTTCTGTATTAGGGGGCCTGCTCCTTGTAATAGGCGAAGGTTTTGTTTTGGTTTTGGCGCCGCGACCTTGACCAGACCCCTTGAACAACAATGGAAAGGAAAATAAAGCTTCGTTAGGGCTTATTCCCGGGGGAAAATGCCCTCTTCCTTAAAAGGTCTCTCAGAAACAATGGGTCGAATAGGCGGGGGCTTGGTTCTGTTGGACGTCACTGCTATCGATTGCCAGCTGCATACCCTCAATCAGATGCCTTGCTTATGTTTCTCTCCGGATCCAGGGCTTCCCGCGCAAGCCGCAAATGGGGAAGCTCAAGTTTAGTCTCACACAAACTGAGACAACTGCCCTGGTCCATTGCTCTAGGAATCATGAGAATTGTTAAGTTTATTGTGGGCACCAGGAGCTCCCTTAACAGCGAAGGGGCTCAAATGCCTCACAAACGCCACAGTGCCCAGAACTCCACAGCACTGAAACCATGGCGTTTTTATTTAAGCACTCTCATATGGGTTGTTATTACTGCACCATAGATGAAAGAGATCTATTTGGTCGCGTCCACACGGCAGAAAAGAAAGAGAAATAATCCCGTTGACCACCGCTTTAATTGCATGGCTCAGTGCTTTGGGAATCTGGGCTTTGTCAGTTTGTCGTTGGCCCCCAATGCTCTCTGGACAGCGAAGGCTAACATGTCTCACAAAAAGCACAACAAAATTGATATGTTTGTTAGAGCGTATCAGGCCACTGGACAAAGCCTTCCTCTCAAAGTGGGGGTTCCTCTCAAACCCTTGCAAGATTTACTTTCACTTCAAAGCCCCTCAGTATGGGAGCCACAAAACTGACAGAGAAGAAAAACAAGGAGGATGGGGGTTGTGGGGGGCCCTTTGAGGCAGAAGGTCCTCCTGTCCTGGGAGCTTTTTCGATAGCTTTAGCAGGAGCCTTCTGAGTAGACCTAAAACCTTCACCTCAAGGCTGTGTGTGTGAAAATGAAAAGAATGAATTCTGAAAGAAGAGTTGGCCAACAAGTTTAATTGCTTTAACAAAATAGTCAAAGTCAAGGTTCAAAAGTCATCGATAGAATCATAGAGTAATTGGAAGGGATCCCCAAGGCTATTCCAGTTCCAAAAACCATTCTGCATGCAGGGGAAGTAGTCCACAATTCAAAGCACCCCCTGGACAGAAGGGGACATCAGCTCTATTTTTAAGGACCCATCCAAGGAGGGAGTATCCCTCACTCTCCATTCCAGGTAGTTGTTGGTTCCACTGGTCAAACAGCAGCTCTTACTGCAAGGGAAGGGACGTTCCTCCTACGGTTGATGGGGGTGCGTGTAATCTCTTTTTCCTGTATCTTTGCACCCATTGTTTCACATTATTAGTCTCTGGAGCAGCAGCAAGAAAGAGAAAGGGAAATACAGCCTTGCTCCCTCCTCAATATGGCATCCTTTCACAAATACTTAACAGGGGCTTATCATATCACATCTTAACCGTCCTCTTCTCCAGGCTCTACAAACCATCCTCCCAGCTCCCTAATTAGTTTCCTCCATAGGGGCATGGTTTTGCAGGGCCTTTCACCATTCTGGTGGCCCTCCTTGGACACGCTCCAATTTTTGTCAACACCTTTTGTTTAACTGTTGCCCAGGATGGGCACAGTATTTCCAGGTGAATGGGTGAGGCCTAACCAAGAGTGGGGCATATAGTTGCATTCATTTATTTGCCAAGTCGGCATCACAGAAAGACTGGGGCCTTGCAGTTCAACTGACTCAAGTTTACCTTACTGGATCCTACTTTCAGGCTCTTGCATTACAACAAACCTCACTCTTCCTTTGCCCTTAAGCCACAGGATTGTTTTTGTTCCTATATTACATTTGGAAAAAAATTATCATCTTGTGGAAGATAATTGTTTAAAAGATTTTCCTTTTGCGGAAAAAGCTATTAAGAAAATATGCAACTGGAATGAAGGAGGGGACGCACAAGCAAAAACAGAACAGTTGACAACCATATTTGAGGCGTTTACCACTTCTTTATTTATAAATCTCATAAGTATTCTTTTAACAGGAAAAGTTTAACCTCTCAAGAATGAATTCTATTATTATTCAAATCAGGATTTAAAACAACACACGAAATTGCCCCCCCCATCTTCTCAATATGAATGTTAACCGTGTTTGTTTGTCTATTTATTTATTATTTGGTTTGTGGCACAAACTTTTTTTGAAATTACGCCCCGTTCCTCCGATCCCGGTTATCCCAAATATAGGATTCCCCCTATAAACGAAAACAAACAAAAAATACAGTATGGTGAGGACTCCTTAATAGGAACAAAAAAAAAGAAAAAGCACCAGAGATGCCAAAGCCAAAAAATGAGGAGGTGCAATATCATAAACAGAATTTATAAAGTATTCCAATCATATGGAAATATAAAATGCTATAAAATCAAACTACATATACACTACCAAATCTATTAATCATGTAGTAGATGAATAACTTAATGAAACTGATGAAAAGCAAGAACACAAGTGGGGCATTTATTATCACTGGGTTTTTGTTTTGGTTTCAGAACCTCACCTTGGATTACCAAAATTCTGAGCATTCATTTGTTTTTATCAAAATACAATGAATAGTTAAAGTTTTTATTAGTGTAAAATGATCTCTTGTATATAAAATGGCAAGCTCCTAAGCGGTTGCTTTTGGGATTTACGTATTTTTTAAAATAACTTGCACGCAGGATGTGAACTCCATGTTAAAGAAATCCAAATTTCGATTTCGGATAAATCTGTTTTGACAAAACAGGGTCTTCTAAAGTGTAAAATAAAAGAATATTACAAGCATCATTCTGAAAGCACCACCTTTTATCTTATTGAATAATGATACATAAGTGGTCCCCCTTTATCATTTGACCCCAGAAGAGAAGAAACTATATTCTCCTAAGAAGGGGGCTTATTAATCTAAGTCATTAGAGAATCGATTAGACTAACAAAAAATGTATACAACTAACACAATATCTAAAATAATAAGAAAGCAGGCCAGCTAAACAAGTAAAGACCAAATGCAAGAGCCGTTCATTCTGCTTGCTTGCTCCTCTCATAGAGAGGCTTTTTGTGTGAAATAGATATATGCAACAAAAAAATACATTAATGAGTACCTTTATTTTTGTTTTTTTTTCTACAAACCAGGACTGCATCCGCATTGTAGAATTATCCGGCGTTTCGGGTTGACACCATGTCTCAAAGCTGTGGGCATTCTGGGAAATGGCACAGAGGAAATGATTTTCAGCAGTATATTTAGATAAAATTATTATTAGGAGCCATTGTGATGTATTGAGTACTGATTTGTGCACTGGACAACTTAGAGGCCCCCAGATTTTAATCCTCGCCTCCCATGTAAACCCACTGGTTCGGGTGCATTGGTTTGTGAGTCACACACTCTCAGGCCAGAACCCTGTGCTTGGATTGATAAGGAATTGCTTTTTTAAGTCCAGAAAGGAAGAAAGAAACGACTGAAGGACACACACCACCACCAACAACAACAACAACAAATAAAAATTATTCTAGAGGAAAAGACCTCTTGAACGAAAAAATGTTCTAGCATTCTAATTGAAAACTGGGCCATGATTCGTCTGCTGTTGGCACGAGTTTAGCCGTCTTGGCACGTGGGTGATACTGTCCAGTTGGCTACTATAAGCCGAGAGAGAGAGAGGGATGACAAAAGCGAACCGATGGGTGTGGTTTGGTTTTTTTTCTGCTGCTGTGGCAAGCGTGAAATTTCTTATTGTCAGCAATTAATCCACAATACATGTGAACACAATGTGCCTGTTTTGTGCACCTGCATGCAAATGAGCTTCAGTTCTTTAGCTCACTGTATCTCCTTTTGTCACCATTCAACGCAAGGGAATTGCCCACGCCTTGCATAGCTTTCTAGCTGAAAAAGTTGAAATATTTATATCTTTTTCTTCCTGTGGCCTTCAATGCGCTGCCGGGCTTGCTGCTCGAAGTTCAGTAATTCTTCTCATAGGTGCTCCCCCCTCGCGTCCTCTGTCCCCCCTCAGCGTTGAACAGCTGCTTCTTTCTTGGAATTTACTTGCAAATGTTTCTCATTTCGCTTAATGATCATGGCATTGACATGTGGCCTGACAAACCCGGATGCTTCTTGAGGGCGGATTAGGCTTCGGATACACGCGCGCTCGGCTGTTCTCTCAAGGGGGGGAATGGAAACGTTATTTAATGGGAGAGGCAAAATGGAGCGGTTGTCCTTCTTAGCGGGGGGGGCCAACCCCCGAACATTTCTCATTGTGCTGGCTATGCTGATGAGAGGATTTAAAGTGGACAAATAGTTTCTCCTGCAGAGATTTGGTTTTTATGGGCACTTGCGTTCCATTATAGACTTGCTGAGGCAGGGCCTTCATAAAAGGGAAAAAGTTCTCTCCTGTTATATGTGCTTTATTTGTTGTGCCCTTTTGTCTATCAGCCAGTGCAGTGCTCTTATGGGCCAAAATTGGTGGTAAAAGGCCTCTCTGTGGAACCAGCTGTCACAACATTGTGGAGGAAGACTTGCCAAAGCTCCATCGCTCAGCGGGGCTTCCTCTTCTTCTTAGCGACCACCTGAGGCCACGGCTGGCCAAGGCTTGCATAAAGCTTCACAGTTCATGGAGCTACTGGGGAAGTCTCCTCCGTTTGTGATACCAGTGCGAGGAAAAATAAGGCAAAGTTGTGAATATCTGGTACTTTCCTCAGGAAGCTGTACATTGCTTATGCACGCAGTGCTTCTGCCTCGTTGCCCACGGCGAATCGTTTGACTAGAGACACTATGCATGCGGGCCATTTTCCCAGTTGTGTTACAAGAGAGTCTAGGTACTTTCCCATTTCAAAATAACATTTGATTCTGGCTGGATGTTGTACTCAGTATACAGTTCGTTTTCGCGCCCATGGCCCCCTTCTGCATCAGTTTGCCTGAGAAGTGCCTCATTCATAAAGAGGAATGTGTTTTTATTTCGGGTTGATTGGTTGGCCCATAGGGAATCCAAATGCCCTGCTGGTGGAAAATCGAATCATAAGGCAACTCTTGCTTCTTCACCTGTCTTATGTGATAAGGACATCTGTACAGGCCTGGCTCTTCTGTTAGCCAGTAATATGGCTTTTCACCACTGTACCTTTATGCTAGGTTATCTTGGCAAAAATGATTAGTCCTAGTCCATTGGAGAGTTACTTATGGGAATAATCTGCTTGTCTTGTTACCTGTGTTGACACAGCCCTTTGAAAAATACACACACAAACAAAAGTCCTTAGTTATTTCCCCCTCTTACATTTGATGAAAAACATGGCCCAAAACAGGACAGGCCAAAATTTTTTGTTTTTTTTTTTTTTTAAATAAAGCGCTTTGGGTCACTTTGGAGGTATGCTGTTTTTTTTAATTGTTTTTTTTTTTTTTAAATGGAAACAAATGCATTCTTAAGAACGGACCGCCACGAGAAGGAAAAGAAATATGCCAAAAGCTGGCGATCCGTTTTCGTTTAGGCCTGGCGAGTGTGGCTTTGGTGTGCTTCTGGGCCCTTCTTAGGACAATGCAATAATTAAAGAAAACATACCTTCCAAAAAATGACCCAAAGCCAGCTTTATTTTGGCCTTTGTCTTTTTCAGCCCTGTGAGTTACACATACTTTTAAACCAGTTTGAAAACTGGGTTTACTTGCATTTGTTGGCTTTCGTCTCCAAACCCTAGGCGGCCAAAAAATACTTCTTTCTGTTGGGGATTTTTGTTTGCTAAAGTTTGGAGACCAACTAGAATAACATTCCCTCGGGCCCATGTTTAGAAGCCAAATGAGTTTCAGCTTTTTTTTGTAATAAACACGGTATGCTCATGTGTTGCTTTTGCCTTCAAGTCACTTTTTTTCTAACGTTATGCAACACCCTAAGGCGGACAACCTATCACAGGGTTTCCTTGGGCAAGTTCTTGCCCTGCTCTGCAACTGAGAGACTGTGTTGATTGCCCACGGGTCAGCCAGTGGGGTTTCATGGCCAAGAGTGGGGATTCAAACCTGATCTCCCAGTTTTTGTCCTGTGTAGGAGAGCCCAGCATTGTGTTAAGGAAAAAAGCATTGGTTTTCAGAGCATTACTCTTAGAAAGAGCAAGGTTTTTTGAGCTACAATCTTCCAGAATATTTTGGCCCAGAAAAGAAAAGAAGAAGACAGGACAAGAGTTCCCACCCAATTTTCACTATATGAATTGTTTGAATTTGAAAGACGTTTTGGCATTGTTCCTCTGCAGAAAAAATGGTGTTTTAGTTAAACTTAGTTATTAAATCTTCTCTTTTGGTTGGCAGGCAGGATTATTGTTGTTACTGTTGTGACTCCAAAGAGAGTGGGGAGGAACCTTTTATATTTTCTCCCCTTGCTCCTTGCAAAAAAGCGAGAAAAGCAGGTTGGCTTGGGTAAATCTTGCCTGACAAAATCTAATAAAAGAATAGATAATAATTAAATAGGCCCATTCACTTAACTCCTGAGCTATTCCCAACCCACAAAAAAACACATGCCTGCTTTATTTTCCTGACTGTAATATAAAACATCAAAAAGAAAACACAGCCATTATTACAATTGGAACCTGTAGTTATGGACCTGCACACTCTCCTGTCTTTTCTTATAAAACCTAGGCGCAAATGACAAACGCTGCACTAGAAGGCTTTGTCTTGCTCCCAGAAAATGAGGATAATGCATTTGCCGAAGAGAAGATAAAGAGAAAGAAAGAAGAACTAAGTACAAGGGGTTGTTTTCATATCTTAGGACGAATAGCACAGATGTAATTTCCTGTCAATGTTTCTGGTGGGTGACCATTACAGTCATAAACAGTTAGTTAAACATATGCCAAAGCTCTTCTTCACTTGTCTATCATTTAACTCTATTGATAAATGTTGTTTTTTTTTCAAATGTTTTTTTTTTTTTTTTAACAAATTCCTCTTCCAACTACTTTTTGTTTTTTTTTTTTTTTTTTTTTTTTTTTTTTTTTTTTTTAAAGGAATTCCAGTTGCTATTCTTACCCCTTTTTTAAAATTGCTTCTAATAACGTTTGGATCCCTTTACATATTCTGTGGTACCAGTGCTTTCAGTGGCCAAGTAGAGGACATGGTTATGTCTTAATTTCAAGTGCTAGGATACACAGATCGATATGTAAATCAGGAGACTTGACCTCCATTCTGTTTTGCAAAGCCTTTCAGGATCAGGCTCCTGTTGCTTGCTCAAGAACGTCGATTTGCTATCATATTTTCGTAATATTACACAGTGAGAGCTATGTATATGGGTGTTTTTAAAGAACTATATAAAGTGAAACCACGACGAGAGTATAAAAATACAGCCTTCTTTTGAAAAAAGTTGCGGTTGTGTGCTCTCAGTATGATTTGTGAGGAACTGAGCTTGTGATTTTTTAATTTTAAATAAATTTATAAAGCCAGCGCCTGGACGAACAATACGACAAACAAATGGACCCTTTTTAAAACATTCAACGCTGAAAATCTCCCTGGAGGACGCCACGCTGAAAAAGTGAGTTGTCATACTTTTGGCCACATCCATGAGAAGACGAGATTCATTAGAAAAAAAGACAAATGATGTTCGGAGGGATTTGGAGAGATGTAGGAAAGATACGAAGACCGCATGCTAGATGGAGGGACTATAGTATAGGGAGGGCTCATGTGAATTTTGCAAGACCCAGCAGAGCAGTGGAGGCTAAGGATAGGTCGGGAACATCTGGCGATTTTTTTTTGTTTTTTCTGTCTCATCCAAGGATTGGCCCATGAGTCACAATTACTCAAAACAGTAACAACAGTTATTGATTACTCTTTGAAATAAACGGAGGCAAATGATTACTGTAATACAGAAAGGTAAACTCAACTGGCACTATTTGTTACTAAACATCACAAATTTGTTTGTCTTTTGAGACAGTAACGATACATGTTAAGATAAGAAGCATATAACCCTGTCCACTGAAAAAGTAGGGGACATACAAAAGCGCGCCCGCGTCATACGCAATAGCGCGCTTAAGCGAACTTGAGCACGTGCTCACGCGACAGGGGCACGCATGGGGAGGAAAGGGAAGGGGCGTCGCGTCACTATAACATGGCAGGAAAAAGATAAAACAGCAATCCTCTCATGTCCAATGCGTGTAAAGTGATATCAAAAATGCTCATTAGGTCACCCAGGAAACAAACAACAACAGGACATTTAAAACGAAGACAAGGAAGAAGAGAAACAAGGAGCAGAAAACTTAACTGGGAGGGAGAGGCGACAGAGATTCCATATGCCCATATATTAATGGGGGCGGACAAATGAGGGCCCCCAGGACTAATTTTGTGGCCGCGGCCTTCAGGAGTCAAAGAACGCAGTAGAGCTCCCAAAAGTACAGGATATAAAAACTAATGGAAGATGTGTAGTTTTGTGTAACAAATTACTTGTAGAGATTTTCAAGATATAATACAGGGGGCTGGACGGATGGCCTTTGTGGTTTCTTCAGCTCTATGATTCTATGAAAAAAGGGTTTTTTTTTTTTGGGGGGGGGAAAGCACCACAAATGGGCCACTTTGGTAAATCAGGGGGAGTGCTGTGCATTTCATCAAATTTTGGTCCCTTGCCC
>NC_056525.1:120679705-120681284 GCF_019175285.1 Sceloporus undulatus
TGGGAAACAGACCTGAGAAGCAAAGCTATTATTTCTCCATTACAAAAAAGCAGTGCAGGGGAAAAGCACTGGCACAGAGATATGCCTTCACCTACTGCAACCTTTTCACTGCCCACTGTTTCCCCAGATGTATTTATCTTATCAAGAGAGGGAAGTATCTGGGGACAGATACCTGCTTCTTCTCTCTTGTGAATGACATTCCCCCCTCTCCTCCAGTTTTCTACTTTAAAAAAGCAGCTAAGATTTGCATATCCATGCTTATTACTGAAAATGTATACTTTCTGTGTATGGTCACAACACAACTAATCAGATGGATCCAAGCTAGCCGCCACAGGCCAACAGCTGAGTAAAAATCTGTCAGTCTGCATTAAGGATATAGATCTTGTTGGGAGTTCCAGATCTTGTTGGGAGTTTATTCCCAGTATTGCTTATCACTTGCCATGCTGGTTAGAGTTTATAGGAGTTCACCTCCAACAACATCATATTCCTCACCTTGGATCTACAAGATGGGCATTCAAAATCTGGTCAGCATATCTTCAGGCAATCTCTCAATTAACAGACCTGTACCTAGACGTTCAATACAAATACTGATACAAATGCACACATTGAATTAAGGCTTGCACATATTAACAAGTGAGGTCAAAAACATGACTTGTACATTCAGATGTTGCAATCCTTAAGTTCACACAGAAACTAATTAAGACAAAGGAATTAATAACAGCACAAAAACACTCTTGAATTCCTAATGGACTTAAATGAAGCAGGGAGACGGGTGAAGCACACATCTACTGTAAGCTTTTTCCTGAAGCACTAAATGTCATGTGATCTTCAGCTTGAACATGAGAAACATAAAAGATGAACATGAGAAGTATAAAGCAAAAAATGCCAATGCTAGAAGGAAAGTTTCATACTACCATTGCACACAAATTTTAGAATTAACAGTCTGAGAATGGATTTGATTTCCTAGTATGGTAGCATATGCAGCCAATCAATGCAATCCAGATTTATGTTTCCATCCAAACAAGGCCAAATAATGAAGGGAATATATGATTAATTGATAAGATGATGTAATGGAATACAAAAGGTGAGACTGGCATGCTTCAGCTTCATCTATAGTCAAAACATACTTTTTAAGAGACCAGTTTATTTTCATACATTTAAGTTTTTTTGGAATTAGTATTATGGATGCTGCAGAATCCTATTAAGGAAAACACTGCAGAAATGCCTTTGAAAACCACTGGGACAGCAGCAGGACTCGGCCACAGATCTTTTGCTGTCTGCAGCAATTCCCCATTAATTAGGGCTACCTTGCTGAACGCCTGGGGACAGCCAACAACCTATGAAGCCTTCATTCCTCAGCATGAATTTCACAGAGCTTCAGCACTCAGACTACAGGCCTTAAACTCATCAGGAAAAAAAGAAAAAGGAAGAAAGACATCTCTGTCAATCTCTGGAAGCACTTCCACTTTTCTGATCCCATAAAAACAGTGTTTTGTATCATACCATGGCACAAAACCCTCAGGGTTGAGAAGGAATACCAAGATGCTCCATGGTGCTTTTTGGGCCTCATTACTGCCTA
>NC_056525.1:120681309-120702990 GCF_019175285.1 Sceloporus undulatus
GCCTATGTAATTAACCTCACATATAAACCTGCTCCAACCGATAAAACTTCCTGAAAGGCTTAAGCAAAGACTGTAAACCGACAGGGGCCTATTACAGACAGCCAAAAGAAGCTGCTCGGTCCAGTGGGAGGGTGGTTTGTTCATGAGGCTGTGTCCTAAGATCCAGAGCCACCAAGCCACACTCCAGTCCTTAGGGTGGTCAGGCTTTGGCGCGACTTCTGGCTCTTAGGATGCAGCATCATTGAAACACCTCTCCACTGTGACCGAGCGCTTTTTTGGCTGTCTGTAAAGGCTAATACTGACTGCTAGTAATAAGATCTATACAGTATAGTACCTATATGGATGGATTTTAGAAAGTGTAATTACTTAATTGTCTGAGCGGGATCCATTTAAAATGATTGTAAGCCACCTGGTCCATTTGGGAAGACTGCAGGATATGTTATCAATCAATCAGTCATCAAGCATGTGTGGATCTAAAAAAAAGGTTAATCCACCGATCCGCTTTTGTCCTGCATTTGCTTTGGCAGCATCTGCTTTGAACATAAGTATGAATCTTAAGAGGCAGCAGGTGAGAAGCAGACAGAAAGGGAAATGCTTGCTTGGCCTGCAGGCTAGGAGTGTGGGTTACCACCAAGGACCTAAAGGAAAATAGCATAAAATATTGGCTTAAAACGGTGGTACAGAGACACGATTTTCCGGAAGCCTATATGGATTTTTCTGAACTGCAGTATGATAGTCAAGGTTCTGCAAAAGATAATTTTTCGACACCCTCTGAACATTGTGGTAATCTCAATCACACAGGAGTGATGAGGCCCCAAAAGCAGGCTATATTAACCGAGGTTCCCTACCCTAAATTTTTCTTGTAAGTTTGAAAAAAATGATTTATCTGATATACGCTTAAAAAGACACTGCTGAATCAAACTTCTCAGAAACGGCCATAGGAAAGCAACAAACGGAAGCCATAGAAGAGAATGTTTCCCTTCATTGGATAGACGTACTAGTGTTCTTCTCTGCCCTATCCAGGGAAATACTGTTAGAGAGAAATACGAAAGACCAGCTGAAGCGCGGAGAATGCAAGACAGAATCTTCCCATTTTTGGCTCTACCCTTACAGGACAAATACCGGGCTCCAATGTGGCAATCTATAGGCAAGTTAACAGACCATTCCAATGAAAACAGGAAGCCAGAAAGAAAAATGGCTTTGATTCAAAGTACCTATTTCATAGGAACCAAAATGTATGCGTGGTGTTCGAACTTCTAAAGATATGACTAGTCCTTGAAATGGTCTAATTACTTTGATTTCAATCCTAATTCAAATGCAGATCTCAGTACTGAGGGTATAGGATTTTATTGGTTCAAATGAGGGGGTTGGGGGGAAGACACTTATATGCCTCCCACACTGGTGGCAATAAGTGGTGGGGGAAATGAAACCAAGACAGCGAGAAGTTGCTAGATTCGAGTTTAGCTCACTGGCAAATCATTTTTTTTTCCATGAAATGTTTTTAAACCATTATTGGAGGAGTGGATACATTATCTAAGCAGAGGTTTGGAAGCTATGAAGACCTTATGAAATGAACCTCCGGGTAGCAACATGTAATCCAAATAGTAAACTCCTTCGAGAAAGGGAACAGAATAGCGATGCAACTACAAAAATAGAACAGATGTTCTACAGTGAAAGCATTTACAGACTGCGCAGAGACTTATCGCTAATTTGTATAGCCGCTTGGTGTGTTGCAGTCAGCAGTCTGCTTTGCCACACTGAACTAACTCTACATCCACTTCTGATAAGGCAGATATCAGCAGCAAGAAGCACTTGACCGTGCATCTCCACTGCTTCTCCTCGCTTCGTTTCATTGCAAATCCTAAATAGGTTCTAAGGCGCAGTGCTCAACGCGCAAGTACGCTTCCACCACATGCTCCTTCAAACTTCAGGATCAAAAAAGTGCCCCTGGGCTTGCATTGGGTACTAACGGGTGCAAAGACTCGAGAACAGTCAGAAGACTTTTATACTGTTTTTCAACATTGCTTTTCGGATTTTAACAAGTGATTTACAAAGGGAAAAACAGTCTAATAACAATGGAAAAATAACAGAATCATAGCCACAAAAAAATAATGCACGAAGATCATGCAAATAGATAGTACCGTTCAGGCAATGGGAAGGGAAAATACAATCTGGGCCATGGCTCAGAGGTCCTGTGCTGCAGAGTTAGTAACGAAGGTCCAAAACCCTGCAGAATAATCCAGTGTGAGATGGCTTTAACTGCCCTGAAATTGTAGTTAAGTGTAGCACCAGAGCTCGTGACGAGAAGGCTAAATGCCTCACAAACTACAGTTCCATATCCCTAGCTGAGCCGGGCAGTTAAAGTGGTCTCAAACTGGTGTTTTGCGGTGGTTTGGACATAAGTACAAGGATGGGCAAAGAGTCTCTAACACCAGGGGAGACTCAGGGCCATGAAAAGCTTGTTGAACTCTAAACTCCATTAGCCCCTAGTATGGCAATGTTATATGAGCTTAGTTCAACAAGAAATGGGAGGGTCAAAATTCCCTACCCTATCATTTGCTCCAAGGGATTCATCAGCATCTTTAGTTGGGGGTCAAGGACCACTAGGCGCCATACAATTGATGAAATAAAGCTGCATGTATTCTATTTTCTGCACGTAACAGGAAACTGCACATTACTGGCATGAGGCTGTGCCTGGAGATCATCTTCAAGGCGAACATAGGATAATCAATGGACAGCATAAAAATGAGGTAGGGCCTGTTCAGACGGCAAAATAAAGTGCTTTGGGGTTCTTTGAGTATGCTATTTAATGAGGCTGGGTCCTAAGAGTCCGGAGGTCGCGCCAAAGCCCACGCCTTCCTAAGCACGGGAGTGCAGCTTTGGTGCAGCTTCCGATTCTTAGGGGTGGCATATCATTAAACAGATACTCAAAGAGACCCGAAAAGGCTTTATTTTGCATCTGTAACAGGCCTAGGATCACAGCAGCTCCAGCTTCCAAAAGAGAGTCCAGCTTTTACTCAGATTACGAATAAGAAGTTGTTCTAAAGACAAGAGCGTCTGCTTATCCTAAAGTCAGGGGTGATGGTGGGAATGGAAAGCTGCATCAATGGGGCCTCCGCAAGTGTCATATACAGGTGCCCATGCCATACGGGCTTTCAGCTTATGCTGAAATGAATGGGTGATGCCATGGTGATAAGGCCTGCCATGCGCAAGCACGAGCCCCTTAACTGATGGAGTCGAGCATACTTTTTTGTTGGTTACACGGGTGTGTGTGGTGTCCAGATAGGCCCGCAGAAGAAGGTCACTGTATTTATCCTTTAGAGCTAAGATGTTCCATCACTAGGTTCTTCCAGATTCAGTCGGACGGTGTCAATTCTTCTTCTGAAGGCGCTCCAAATTTGGTTAAGGCTTAAATGAAACAGGAGATGTAGTTAAAGAGATAGATACTGAGCATCTCCCTGTGTTGATGATATCAAACGCTAAGTAAGAAAAGAGCATACAAGGACTTTCCTAGATGTAAAAGGGCATTGGGTGAGAGGCATGAACCTGTCGACAGCACTTAAAAACCTAGTGGGCCAACTTAATGACAGCTATTCTGGTTCATTCAAACCAAAATGATTAAGCCACCAAGCGCAAACCCTGACACAGCGGACCTGATCTCCAAGGGCCCCAAGATGTTTCCAAACATTGTACCACAAGAACGCTAACAAAAGCAGTAGGACATGCTTTGATGTCAAAATCCAGGGTGAATCCATCTTTCATTACCTCTCATAGGAAATCAGACTGAATGGAGCCAAAAGAGGCCACATACCCAAAGACACCTGCTGCTTTTTCTATCCGCTTGGTTCCCAACATTTCGCCCAAGAGAAGAAAAAGGGGCTAGACAGAGAACAATACCTGGCTATACTCTTTATCGACAGTCCTCGATGGAAACAGACATACATCTCATCAGCCTCAGCGTAGAAGGTATGGGAGCTCAATCAACAGGTGCTACCTACATTTGATAGGTGAAGGCGGATACAAGTTGTGTTTAAACCTGAAACTGGCAGCAGGACTTCCAAGATTTGGTGAAAGAGTAAGACTACGCAAAAGATAGGAATGGTTTGACGAAGAGTCCGTAAGCAGGGTAACCAGTGAAGCGCTCACGCAAAGGCTTCTGCCAAACACAAGGAATGAGGAACCTCTGGAAAGACAGTCTTCACTGGTGGTCCTGAGAAAAAGTATCACTCAGGGCGATGAATTCCAGCAGTGAACGTCTACAAGTTGCGTCACTAGGAATTCTTACAGATGAATCGAAATTACAGATGATATAAGATACACAGAATATCTGGCAGCTTCTCTGCTGAAGATGGGAAGCCCTTTTCTTCTTTAGTTATGTTGCCTTGTTCAGTGGCTTTAGGATATATGTGCACTGTGTGCACAACGCACGTGATAAGGCCTCGGTTGTGTCTTCCTGCTACGCAGGGTTGTTGATTTTTTTCGCCAAAATATAATCCAGTACGTATTTGTGCAAAAATGTGTTGTAGGAGTTAGAAACCGTGGAACAGAATAACAGATTCAGGCATATCCATGGCGGGGGGTTTCACTTTGCACCTGGGTCAAATGGGGTGCCATTTTACAAAGTGGAGGAGGCTACATAGCACAATGGGGCATGTCTCTGTATTGAAGAACACAGGCAAACACAGTGGAGGAATGTACCTTTACAGACAGTGTATGCGCCTCATTGCCACTACAAGTCCGTGGATGATCGATCAAAGTCCCTGGCGTCACTTCCTTAACAACCTATTCTTCTCTGTTATGCATTCCGGCTGTTCATCCAAACCTTCTCCCCCACGACATGAAATGTCATTGCCCCCCTGCCCATGATTGTCTACCATACCTCCGTTCTCATAAGACCCCAGAGCCCTCACCCACATGACAAACAGAAGCAGTTCTCTCCCAACTTTCCAATATCACCCACCCCACCCAAAACGCCTGGAGCGCGACCTTCTTATATATATATATGTATATCTCGGATGCAAAGCTAGAGGAAAGCGATTCCACGTCAACATTAGGAAGAACTTCCAACGTAAGAGCGTTTGATAGTGGACACACTCCTTTGGCGCCTGGTGGAGTCTCCTTCTTGGAGTCTTTAAGGGAGGTGGATGGCCATCTGGCAATGGGGATGCTTTGATTGAGAGTTTCCTGCATGGCAGAAAGGGGTTGGGCTGGATGGCCCTTATTGGGGGTCTCTTCCAAATCTATGATTCAGGACATGTATGTGCATGCATAGGCAAGAGGTTTTTTAACAGACGGTGGCCTGTACGACGCCAAAAGAAAGCTGCTTCGGGTCGCTTTGGAGGTATCATTAAATGTGCATGCAGCCTAAGAGGCCGGAAGCTGCACAAAGCGCAGCCCATTGCGTAGGATGGGTGTGGGCTGTGACATGACTTGGACGCTTAGGACCCATGCATCGTTTAATAGCATACGCTCCAAAGAGACCGAGCGCTTTATTTGGAGTCTGTAACAGGCCAATGAGTGGGCTTGATAGTTCTGTTAGTAGTCAAAGGGGCATCATCTGAGCCTGGTAAGTTGTTTTCTATGGCTGCAATGAACAGGAGCAATGATGAAGCTGCAGAAAAGAGATTCCAGATCAACATTAGGAGGACCTTCCTGAATAGGGCTGTCCGCAGTGGAAACACGCCCTTTAGTCTCCTTCCTTGGAGGCTTTAAGCGGAGGCTGGAAGGCCTCTGTCAATGGGTCCTGAGAGAATAGGACCCAGATCAACAGTTCAAGGTAGAGGGGAAAGATCACTCAACTTAGGAAAACCTTCCAATGGCGAACAGTGGGGCAGGCTGCAAGAGCATAGTGGGCTCCTTCTTCTGGGTGCCTTTAAACAGGGCTGGGTGCCATCTGTCACTGGGAGAGCGTTGATGGTGAGTCCCTGCATGGCAGAGAAGGGGATGGGTGCTCCCACGCTTGCGACGCAGGGCATGGGCAAGCTGCAAGAGCCCAAACCCAGACGAAAAGCGTTATGGAACCCCAGACCTGTGTATGCGGTTAGTAGAAAGGCTGACACATCCGGCTGCCTGGTGGGCGCTTAGGATCATATAGTAACAAGTAGGAGAGGCCACAAGGCCGTCCGTCCCCATGCGGGAATCCGTACCTAGGCTGCGCCACCTGGGCAAAACCGTTTGGCACCGATTGTAAGCTCGGCTGAAGGCTAGGGATGGGAGCTGAGTTCGTCTGCGGCCAGAGCGGAGGCTCCAGTGTGTATGCAGCCAGAGAAGAACCTTCCGGGGCAGAGGATTACAGGGCAAATATAAATAAGAATAATAACAATAACAATAGAGAGGCTCCATCAGCATCCCTCTCTCCTTTCTCTCCGGTCCCCGGTCCCCCGGTTCTCGGGTTCAAGGGAGACATACACGCCAGCCATGCATCCCATGCTAGGCATTGCCCCTTCCCTCTCACGGAGATACTGAGGCAAAGCAGCTCATCCTCCGCCTCCGCTCTTCTCTCGCTGGCCAGCGCCGGGCCTCACGCCGGGGCCTTCCCGGCGCCAGGAGGCAGCCATGCTACCGCCGCCGTGCCTCCTGGTCTCCTCTTCGGCTCCTCCCCTGCGCCTCTCCCGCGTCGGGCCCAGGAGGCGCTTCCTGGGAGGAGGGGGGGCAGGAGAGAGGAGGGGGAAGGGAGAGGCGCCGCCGCAGGAAAGACCGGAGCCAGCGGCCAGAGGAGAACCGGCCCCTCGCGCCTCACAGAGCAAGTCGGGAGACCGCGCGAGACGCCATGCTGCTGCCGCCGCCCGCCACCCCGGCGAGCTTCACCCCCCATTCAACCCTCCCTTCCGGTCGCGGCCCAAAGACCGGACGACACTTCGGTTGGTGCACCGCCAAACTCGTCCCTTCCTCGCGTACTCTCCTCCCTCCCACTCCCGACGCCCGGCTAGTGGCTGGCTGGGCGTCAGGGCAACCGCGCTGCGTGGGAGTGGAGGAGGGAACGAACAGCGGTGTGAGCCGTCGCTGGCGACCCCCCAACGGCTTCGGCTCCTCTCCGTCTCGCTTCTCCAGGCTCAGCTGCTCCAAACCCGTTACGCCGTCTCACGAGCAGCCCGTTACGAAGCCGGTTATATATATTATAATTTATGATAATATTATAGTTTATTTATTTATAAATTTAGTATTATTATTGGTATAAATTTAGTATTATTATTTATTATAAAATTGTTTAGATTTTTAATTCTATTGGTATATGACCTTTTAGTAGAGGAAATATATTACAGTATTAAATTAATCTTTAACTATTTTCGTTGGACTTTTTTTATTAGTATTTTTGTTCTTCTTGTTTTTTTTTCTTGGCCTATGGTTCGGATATCGATTTATAATATACCAATAATAGGTGCTGTCTTCGTTGGCGACCGAGCTCTGCCATTCCCAACACCCAGATCCGGGTTGGCTGGGTAGTTGAATGTGGTGGTCAACGGTGTATCTCTGCAACAGTGTGGTGCGCCTCAAGGGTGAGAACGGGACGTCTCTGGTGCGCTGCGCTGCGAATAATCCGGTTTGACAGCCACGTTTAGACTGCCCTGGCTCAGTGCTAGGGAATCCTGGGATTTGTAGTTGGGTGGCCCGAGCTTCTGACAGAGAAGCAAATGTCTCGCAAGCTACAGTTCCCATATCCCTAGGCACTGAGCCAGGCGTGAAAGTGGCGTCAGGCTGGAGAGTTCTGCAGGGGCGCAGGGTCTTGCAGTTCTGGCTGTATTGTGGCAGAGTCCGTCTGCTGAAGCAGGCTGGCTGGTTTCTCTTGCCGCCTTGGTTCAGAAGCAAGGCCAAGCAGAATGGGAGGCCCTTCCTCGGAGGAGATTTTGGAAAAGTATAATTCACAATAGCAATAGCACTCCATTTACGGCGGTTTCATACCCACTGCACAGTCGCTAAGCGGTTGACACTGTAAGCCTATTGCCGCCAACAAGCTGGGTACTCATTTAGCAGCCTCGGGAACGGGCTGAGTGGACCCGAGTCCTGGCTGATGGACTCGCAGCCTTGAGCTTTGACACTGTGCCACCGGACGCTGTTTGGTGTTTGTAGGAAGGGGAAGGATTGTGCGGTTCTTTCTCAGAGTCCAAGGCATTTGACGCGAGAACTTGGCTTGGGCTTAACGAAGGTGTTAAAGTGCCTCAGAGAAGCCTGCTGAGCCAGATCTTCTGTTTGCCTCGTCTGAATATGGGGTCACTAGTATAGGGAACCGATTTTTCTTTTGGGACCTAAAATTGTTTAATCAGTTAAACAATGGTCCCCAAGTTGCACGAGCGCCCTTTGTTTGGATGACCGCTACACGCACATCCCAACATGTATTTCTTGATATTTGGTCTCTAACATTCAAAACACCAGTCTCAGTGGCTGCTCCCTTGTCACCTGCTCCCTTGGGAGCAGCGCCAAGTACTGGCGAGAAGTGACTGGGGAAGTGTGCGGCCTTATGGCAGAGGTGTCATGGGAGGCATGCAGGATGGGGCAGCACTGGGTGACCCTTAAGTGGGGTGGACTCTACAGCCTCATCCTGGAATGCCATCTTGCTCCCAACGTTGCCGTTTGAGGAACAAGACTTACTTAGTCTTGGCGAGGTATGTAGCCCCTTGGCTCCACATAGTTTGTAAGTAGTGCTATTAAGGAGAAAACTTACAGACACATGGTGGGTCATGTCCCTCCCCCTCCACACAGAGCTGTTCATTGCTTGATGTGTTAGAGAGCTCCAGACTTGTGTGTATTAGGCGGATGTTGTGTGTGTGTGCCTTCAGTCGTTCCCCTGTAGGAACCCTCGACGCCGATCGGGGGTTTACTTGGCAGATTTGTTCGGGAGGTTTGCCATTGCGCCTCCTCTAAGGTGAGAGCATGTGATTTGCGCAGGGCAGCAATGGGTTTGCATGGCCAAGCAGAGATCGACCCTGGTCTCCGTCCAGTGCTCAAACCAGTGCCCTGCGGCTCTCGACACTCAGATTTATCATATTCTACAGCCTAGTCCATATCCAGCATGGCCCTGGATCCATGCCATGTTAGAAGTGTGAAGGGGCCAGAAGCCAAAAAGCCTCAACATTTCTCTAGGGTCAGAAAAACATTCCTGTGTGGTCAGAGTTTGAGGCATGAGGCAGCATTTTCATATTTGCATTCCCCCAGGCATGATTCGCACCAAAGATAATCCATGCATCGTTTCAGCCCTTCAGGCCAACACGGAGTCTTTGCGTGTAAGGCACTAGCCCTTCGATAGTAACAAAGGGCCCATACAGACAGGCCAAAATAAAGCTGCTTGAGTCACGTTGGAGGTATGCGGTTTAAATGAGCGGTACTAAGAGTCAGAGCCATGCCAAAGTATGCTCCATCCTAAAGACGGAAGTGGCTTGGGGTGGCTTGGACTCTTGGAGCAGGCATCATTAAACGCTACCGCCAAATGACCAGCGCTTTTTTGGGCCTGTCGTGGGGCCAAAGTTCATTAAAGGAGTGGGAAAAAAAGTGTAAAAGGGTTTGTTGTTATGTACCTGACTATGGACCCGAGCAAAACCTTTGGAGACCAGCAAGATGTCTCAGAAGAAATTTACCACTGTCTTCCACATAGGCTGAAAATGTGTCATTGCCTAAGGTCACCAGTGGTTTCCTGGCTGAGCAAAGGTTTGATCCTGATTCAAGCGCCTCTTCACACTCATCCACTGCACAACTGCTCTAAACAGGTTTAGCTATGACTAAAGAAATTGGTGGCTATCAAATTGATTGGCTGAGAAAGTCCTTTGATGCAGCTTCAGTTGGTCACAGACTCACCGGTAGCTTCAGGCATGGTCCTCTGCGGCAGACACATGTTAGTCTCTGGGTGTTGCAGAGAAAGGGACACGGTCTTTTGTGTTGCTCTAGAGCGCCACATTTTCAACACTCTTGTTTCCAGCTGTACTGGAAGAGTGGAAAATGAACCTTGACCTCCTGCTACAGCATGGGCTGTATTAGGGTTAGATCCTGATCCTAACGCTTAGTAGTCCCAACTAAAAAGATTTGGAATAAGTGCTAAAATTAGTTGTTATAAGGTTGTCATGTGATCCACAGTTCTACTCTAGTTGGGAATGACAACAGATTGAGGAGTTTATCAGAATGGGAATGGAGTGTAATCTGTGGCATCGAATGCAAATGGGGTTTAGTTATGATGATAACCCAGACCACAATCGGGAATGGGAGTCAGTCCGAAGCAATCATGCGGTTCACGTCATTGCGTGGATAGACTGCCACATCATTGGGGCATGCTGCTATTTCGGGCATGGGGAGCCAGTTCGAATGCTGCACATCACGTATTGCGCGAAACTAGGACTTTAAGTGAATGTGTTTGGCCCCACTTTCTTTCATTCAATTTAAGAGAAATTCTCCCGTTGGATAAACTCATTAGACTGATGCGCATTGTAGACAAAAATGCAGTAATAAGTTAAAGCAAATTATATTTTTAAAGTTGGCCTAAACAAAGTGTCTTCATGATGGTCTCTGCTCTTCTATTGGTTTTTGTGTGAAACTCCTTTTCCATAGTCTACTGTTTTTTTTTTTAGGGGGTGGGGATTGATCCTAAGCAGGCGCTTCAACTAGGGAGTAAGCTTAGTCAATTACATAGTCAACAGACATCTGATGAGGCCGAGATTGAGCTGTTAATATGTGTAGTGCGTTGCTCAAATTGTACCTGTACAATAGCAAGGCGTAAATCCAGTATGGAGTGGTTGGAAAATATATGCCTGATTCACATAGGGGACACTGGATGACTCTTGACTTAAGTACGCCAAAATAGAAGGTTGCGTCGAACAGGGCCACCCAAAGCAGGAAGTTCTGTATGCTTCACAGTTGGATGCGTTGTACTAGAAGATATCCCTCCACTCCCAATCCAATCAATTTAACACAGTCTGGAGGTTAGTTAGGCTTCCCTGATGCGTCCTTCCGCCGCCATTTCCTTAGGCAGCGTATACCTCATTATGAAAAAGAAGAGGGGAAAAAGGGGACTGTGGTTTTAATTTCAGAGAGAAAACAAATGTGCTGGATTCACAGGGGATGTTTTGTACAATCGAGATGCAATTAAAAAAAAGATCAAATTACAGTTCAGTTAAGGAGGGTCTTTATTTATCCCTAAGAGGCATAAGAGAGCCATACTAGATCAGACAAAGGTATCAATCTGGCATTCTGTCACACAGTAGTCAAATGCGGGAAGCCCACAAGCAGACAAAACGTCAAAGCACCACCACACCAATCATACTCCTAGAAACATATGAGAAAGCCAACGGTCGTTTTTCCCACACCAAACAGCCCCAGATAAAGGTAGCACTATTGGGGTTGTGGATGTTATTGTCAGCCTCAAAGTGCTGTCTCTTGCTTCTAGCAGGTGCTCCATGTACTGCATCTTATGTGCCGTTCGCACCTTTTCTAGTTCCCATTTTTTCGGCCAGCTGTGGTTCCAAATGTATTGCGCACAGATTTAAGATTTGAAGAGCAAAAGTGGCTTCTAATTGTACTTCCAGCATAATTAGTTTGGTTACTTACACCTATTATTATTTAATGTATATCCCCTGGTACTGAACCCAGGTGGCTCACACACTAAAACAAACTGTACAGCTAAAACCTATTGAACAAAGTTCAAAGTTAAACAGCTTTAAAAAAACACTATGAACACTTTAAAACACTTAAAAGATAGTAAAAAGCAAAGCATGCAATCCCCTATTTTATTCACATACTATTCACTCTGAAGGCACCGGGTTTCAATCTCATTTGGCCCATCCACTTTGAGGCTGCAGTGCACTGCAGAACATCGTTTGGCACACGTTAACTGCCATGGTCAGTGGTGTGGAAGTCCGGATATTAAGTTTTTATGAATAGTTAGCTTTGGTTGCTGAGGTCTGGTCCACATCAAACTATATTCCCAGAATTCTTAGATTGAGCCGGGTGGTTGAGTGTGCAAATGGGATTATTTGCAGGCGATGCAGCCTGAGTGATATTACACTCTAGCCATTCACAACACATCTGCCTAGAAGTGATGCTCCTCCTTTGTCTGCTGACAAGAACAGCACATAGCAGTAGCATAGCATGGTAATAGTTCTGCTCATGCCTGCTTAATGTGTAAAAAACCTGTAAGGGCAAAGCCTCGGAAGATGGGATAGTTAACCGAGCAAGAGACTATGGCCTAGCGGTTTGAGGTGTGGCCTTGGGAGGGTCCATAAGCCGTCCCAAGAGACTAAAATTCACAGGGTAATCTGGTCAGTCATTCTCTGAAACCTATCCTGCCCACAGGTTTGGGGAGGTAAAATAGGGGGAGGAGAACCAGAGGTGCACGCATCGTTAGGTCATGCGGAAAAGCCAGCTATAAAGTATTCAACATTCATAAATAATAAATGACACTTGCAAGGCTATAGAGGAAAATTAGACATCGTCATGGGAGTAAAATCTTGGGAAACTAGGAACAAGGGTGGACTGCTCAAAGGAGGCGGACCAAGATCAGCAGCAGGTTTGTTCCTAATCTTAGCAAGATGGCGAAGAATATCTGTTGTCTGTTTTGTCTGTCTGGTGGAGTGTCCAGATTTTGGCAAAGATTCCCTCCTTCGATCTGCTCCAAGGTCCTTTAACAAGCAGATGTCATGTTCCTTTGGGCCCATTGATGCAAGCATGCAGCATCCAGGTCAGAGGCCATCTTGTCACTCCACTTTTTAAAGTACTGCTCCCCTCAGACTTTTTCTGGAAGCAGCAATGCCCTATGTCGTCGCAAGGTCTGGACACAACAAAACAAAAGCAACTTTATTCGGGCCAATCAGTTTCACTGATATAGTAAACTGAATAGTGGGTATCTCTCATTACAGCCTTCTTTTCTGGAGTAATGGTCTGTGGGGACGACGGGATCTCGTGGAAAGGAATTACTTCTAGCTCTGACTGCATTCCCAGTTCTTTTAATCAGGGATGGGCAAAGGTGCCTGCAAGCTGCAGACAACCCCGGATAATTTTGCACACACACTCCTGGTGGTCATGTGTGTGCGGTGTGTGTGTGTGTGTGGCAGAATGCCAGATTCCAAATGCACACGGCACATGGAGGGCCTTTTTCAGGTTCAAAACAATTTTAGTAAAATTTTAAAAAGGTCTTCCAGAAATGGTCCAAATGTCCCTGGGGTGAAGGGCACATTTCTACATACTTTTTTTGGAAAAAGGAACTATCAGGAAGATCTTGTTCCACTTCATGCTGTTTAAAAGGGCCTTTTGACCCTAAATGGCAAGAAAGTATGGTGAGGTGCAGCCCTCAGGTCTCCTGGAAAGATAACCTAGCTCCTACAGTCCCTAGTCACATTTACTCATTCCTGTTTTAAATGGGCTGAGAACCATTTACTGGGACCGAAGGAAACACTTTAAATAAAAGGAGTTGCATGAATGTGGCCTTTACTCTCTGTATTACCTAAAATATGGCTCAGGTTTATACATGCAATTTGTTATTTAAAGTTTTGTAGCGCGTACTTGACGGTCATCTGGATGAAGCCTTAAGTGTTCTGCTGAGAAATCACCGAGGGCATATGGAAGATTATGGGTTAGGTTGTTGAACACATGCATAGGGTCAATACAGACACCATTATACAGGTTGTCCTTAAAACCTTGAAGAGGCTAAAAAGCCATGAATCTGTGGCTGTCTGTAAAGAGTTTGTTCCATTCCAGGCAGCATCACAAGAAGAACGATTTCAGAAATATTGAGGGTTGTTCTGCCACAGAACGGTACATAGAGAAAGGCCTCACGTGTCATAGTTGGCTTTCATGGCACATCGCTGAATATTGTCAAGGGAGGTCCTTATGTCCCGATTATGGGTCCTCGGCTCCACATTTACATTAGGTGGGCAACCACAAAACTAGGAATGCACGGCAAATATAGTGCTATATGCAGAGTTTGGAAAAATCAGCTGTTTGGTTTGTGTGTGGCTTTGTCGTTGAAGCTGTGTTCGACCAAATTTACCTGCTTCGATGCACACTCAGGGTAATCCCACTGCACTTACAGCAGCGCCATTCCACTGTATATCCTATCCGTGGGATACTATATTTGTATTTGGTGGGTTCTTGGAATCCTCTAATGCACTCCCCTGAATATTGAGTATTTGACAGTTTCCGTATCACAATCCAAGTACTCCATAGGAAGGGTGGCATGGCAGTTATTACAGTCTGCTTAATAACTGTGAAGTGTAAGTACATTTCTAGTGGTACTACTGGATTTCCAAGAGAAATTCCATTTAATCTGGATGATATTTTGATTTCAATTCTGATTATCACTGTCAACATAATAATAGCTACTTCAGAGCGATGAGATCGAGAGAGAGTGCAAAAGACTAGGAATGCTCACCACTAATACATTATTCAGGGGATGCCTCAAGGAATTTGCCCAAAGGACTTGATTCTGACACAAATGAGTTGTTTTTCACTGAAGCCTGAGGGGAATCAAATCACTTAGTAGACTATGCCAGGAAAACAATCGTCTAGTTTGTGTGTGTATGTTGTTATAAAAGAGTGATTCTTTATTCTCAGTTTGATGTTCTCTGGTTAAACTTAATGCCAAACATTTACATCTGAAATGAGCATATATATATTAAGTGTGTGTGTAAACAAATATTGTGGGGGGGGGTTGAATCATTTCTATAATGATGTTGTTGTGTGGCTTTTTAGATTGTTTTGGACCATTAAGGGAAAGAAACACCTACATGTAGTTTTCTTGGTAAGATTTGTTCAGAGACGGGATGGCCTTCTCTCCACTACCCATGAAAGAGTGTGATTTGCCCCAAGATCAGCTAGTGGGTCGACATATATGGTTTTGGACAATTGGTCCCAGATGTTACTAGTCGTTAGCTCAAACTAACAATCAACTAACATCATAATAACTAGAAATACTAGAAGTCACTGAATACAGTTTATTGCCAAAGTTCTCTCGCATTACTTCAAAATACAGTTTTATTCACAACGGCCACACATAAATTGATACAGTCACAAATACATGCCCTTTGAATCAATCATTTCAGTGAGGTCACCATTTACTTATGCTTATCTATTGTCTGTCGGTTCCAGTCAGTAAGTGGCCCAGACATTGCAAGCATTGGTAATCCAGTCCAGAGCGACAAGATTATCCCAACAGGATGAAAGAAAACCCAAGAGCTGGTATAACCTGGTATAGGAAGTGTTATAGAAATGTCAGTAGTCTAAATAAATCCACGCTCGCAGCGACTTGAAACAGGATTAATTCAGTTATCTCAGTCAAGGTCATCCAATAGATGAACGCTGAAGAGTCTGAGTTAAAACTAGATAAGAGAGTTGCACCGGGCACCTGCTCTGGAGCTGCTGGGGAGGTGTTATAGGCAGCGTCATCAGGACACTAAGGTGCTTAATAATCAGTGCCTCCTATTTAAAGGCCATCGGATGGGCATAATCCTTCCTTCTACCTTCAACACCCTTTAAAGCAGTGGTTCTCAACTTGCGGGTCATGACTCCTTTGAGGTTGAGCAAACCTTCCAGGGTGTCGCCTAGGACCATCAGAAAAAACACATATTTCAGATGGACTAGGAACCGAGACCATCGGTTGGGGGTCACCACAACATGAGGATAGTGTTATTAAAGGGTTGGGCCATAGGAAGGTGACGCTACCGCTGCATTAAAGGATAAGAGTGTGTCTTCAGGGTCTTCCACCTACTGCTCGAGAGCAGCCCTTCCAGTTGCCTCAGCCACTGCACTCGGATCAAGGGCAATAGTATCCAGGAGCTGTAAACAAATTTGGGGACATCTGACTCCTCAGGAGTCTGGATTGTTGACTCCAGAGGAGTTATGACATCTCATAATAAAAGATTAACATTGTTTAAACTGCAGTACATTCTTCAATCACTACGGACAGACTTCTGATCTATCAGAGGGAAATTGCACGTCAGCGGGGGATATTTGTTTTTCCAGAAGCATACCTGTAACTCCAAATCATTGCTTTTCTCTCCAGAACCCCTGCACTCTTCAACCAACATAAGAGTAAAAAAAGACATGGCGGATAGTACCATTATCTGGTAATGGGATAGATGACGGGGAGAGATAATGTCCAGGCGGAAGTGAACAAGCAGAGTAGTGGGCAGGAGGATAACTCTTCTTGACTACATTGAGGTAGCTACTTTTGGTAAGCGTGCTTTACAAATGGACCTCCATGTTCAAACTGATACAAAACCATGAGAACATAGAGCAGGAGGGGGAAGTTGCCAGCTAGCGTGCTGCTTCGAGTTTCCCAAAGGCTTCTAGAGTCTGTGAGGGAGATGATGAACTAAAACCTTGGTTTGATCCAGTACATATGGTCTTACTTTTAAGTTATGCATGGCAGCCACTTTCAGTAGAAATTTCAGGAGGCCAAACAGTGTTTGGACTGAATGTTTAACTTCACCATAAATTATAAATGGGAATATTAGTAGTACCCAACAGTGCTCTGTAGTTCATAATAAGCACACACAAATCAATAAGCACACACAACTAAATTGATAGGTCTAATTTCAGGGCTGGGTAGGGAAGCTCAGTACTATTATAGGTTTTTGTACTGGGTGATAAATGGAAAAGTAACCCTGGAAAATAATAGATCTTCCCCTGAAACTGAATATGAGTCAATGAGCGTTTTTTAAACAAGTCTGGACATGTCTTGAGAGGATATTCGAACACGTCCAGTTTTGTTTGTTTGTGTTTTTTTACCCTCCTCTCTTACTGAAATTCATACAGCTTGAAATGTCAGAAAATAGAATAACTAGAAAAGACCGGTCTTCAAGTTAGAAATAGACCGAGAAACTCAGGCAACATTTCTGGCCTGGCAATGGGTGCGGAGGCTGAGCTGAATGAAATTACACCTGTGGTTATTATTCGCCACAAAAAAAAGTAGATTCCTTACCCCAACGTCTCCCCCATTTTATGCTGTTGGATCACTTTATCCCACATGTCATGGCCTTCTAGGGTTGCAGAAAAACTGACTCTCCAAGTTGCAGTGCTCAAACATCCCTCTCAAGTGTATTTGAATGCAGAGAATATTATTCTTTTATTAATTATTAGTAGTATAACCTTTATTTATAAAGCCGCTGTAACTTTCCACAGTCGCCTTAATACAATCCTTTAGTCCGACGGTTCCCTTGCCCTCGGTTACAATCTTTATGCTCAAGAAAGGTAAACTAGCTGTATCCTTACACCATGCTTGCCTTCTACAAAGGCCCCCAATTTCAGGTTAGTTAAACAGTTATATTACCTGTGTAGCTGTATAATAAATAAAATCCCTGTCCAGTTCTGCTTTCCCCAAAAAGGACAGTTTAGCCAGGGGGAACTGTCCCATCAGAAGGTATAACTAAAAAATCGGGTGGTTATATTCAGCAACAGATTGTGTCGTGTTGTTTCTCGGGTGCCCTTCAAGTCACCGTTAATAAGGTGCTCGTAAGATTTGGTGTTCACCAAGATGAGTTACCAGGTGATGACTAACTGGAGTTATGAGTAAAACACTCCGGGCGCATAGCCACTATCAAAAGCGTTTTGGGAGCAAAAACCGATCCAAGGAAAAAGACAAACCTACCAGATTATGTAAGAGGAAGTAACGGGCAATAGCCATTAGATCAGTTTTCTTCATATACCTACAGCACAAACATTGCATTGGCTAGATATGTTCAGTCCACACTCCTGGTCTCGCGACACCAATTATGGTTTTTTGCACTGACTCTTGATTTTACCAGGGAAAAATAAAAAAGAGCTGGGTATATTCGTTAAAAACACTCGATAGGATTATTTTAATGAGAAAAACAAGGATGAAAGTATTGTAAAACAACAAGCTTCAGCTGGAAGGATAGTAGGAGCGTTAGCATAGTCACTATAGTCCTTTGAGGGGAAGAGTAAAAACAAAAATTTTAAGAATGGGACCTTAACCCATCAATCGAGTACATATTGAACTGAAAACAGGCTTTAATATTGCTTACCACGAGCATATTTCATAGACTCTTCCAGCAGCTTGGGTTGCCAGGACTCAGTGCTCAAGCATGTCCACATTCAGTCCTAGGAGACGAAAGAGACTAACAATAAAGAACTCTACCAGTCTCCATGATATGGGCGACCTTTGTTTCTACTTACCTATTATCCTGGAAACGCTAGCTTTTAATAAAGCTGTCCTGTAATCAAACAACGTGACCCAAAATGCTTATTTAGTAAAACTTAAAATATATGAACATATAAAAGTTTATCGACATTTATTATCATAATGTCTGTCGTACAGAAGTGAGTGCTTTTGGTCTCCCAATTGCCTGGACTGTTAATCTGTTGGCCGGGATGGTGTTGCAAATAGATCTATATCTCCTTTTCAAAAAAAAAACGGCACATCTGGCCATCTGTGAAGAATACAGACTAAGGATCTGGAAAACAGCTAATAATCGATATTGCATCCTGTTTTTTGTTTGTAGCCCTCAAGTGGTCCGTGACTCAAGGCCAAACTATGATTCCTCACTTTCTCCGTTTCAAAGGACCGCCCGATTGATTACAACTGTGGCGATCTTTTTCCTGGGTTGGATGAAGCAATAGGATAGTAGGTCGGATGGTGGGGCAGGAAAAAATTGTAGGGTACACAGATATAGGATGTGTGTACTCTGTGTATGCATTGCGGTTTATATCCCTTGATCCGCCGGAATTTACCATCTGACCGGAAATGCAACTGGAAACCAGGCAAACAGTCTTTCAAACCAAATAGATTTTACTAGAGGAATTGTATATAAACGGTATTGAAGCATCAAGGATTTTGTTAATCCACAGGGGTATACAATGTGGGGAGTGGAACATGACAGTCTGAAGAAATCCACAGGGCTGTCCAGCCCACACCCCACCTTACTCTGGTTTCAGAGTTCCCATCCCTTATTTAGACATGCACCAAAATGTTTATTCTTGCCTATAATTATAAATTAGCTACTGACATGAAAAGCATTGTTGATTTCCATTTTGATTACTTATGAACAGTTATTTTAGTAAAGGGCCTTGGTGTATGTCAGTATGTATGTACTTCTTTCATAGTTACTTACTAATGGTATCACTGTGTGTAAAGATGCATGGTCGAGATATGAGGACTCTGAGCTTCAGATCATTTTCTATTTATATGATCTTTAGACCAAAACTGGTTAGCATTTTTGAGCTTGATGTGGCTCCTGATTTAATTTTGTCTGAACTCTGTCAGCCCTACCGAAAATATTTTCTGGTTGAGGAAACAGAGGTTATGTATTCTAATGCCACTGTTGTTGTTTTTTAAAATATATTCGTAAGGTGTGAATGTACTTATATGTTTAAATGTTTACATTATGTTAACGTAAAGCACTTCTGCTGCATGGAGCCAACATCTATGTTGGCATTCGCCAGTATTTTTCTTTATGATGTAGTGTGCCTTGGTGTTAAATTGGTTGCCACAAATGATAAAATCCTTTTAATCTGAGAAGGGCTGAATGTTAATATTTCATATATCTTCATTGTAATTGTCTTGGGAATAGCTGCTAGCTACAACTGTCTCTTCTGTTTCATCTAATGAGAAAAGTTCAAATAATAGCTTTCTTTAAAGAAGATCCTAGCAGTAAAGAAAGCATTTTTTCCTGTCTCATATCTGTGTATACAAAGACTGAAATACAATTTTTATCTTTTCATTACAGTCGTGATGAGGTGAAGACTCAGTGGGGAGTATCTGATTTTATTAAGGCATTTATAAAATTCCATGGCCATGTGTACCTGAGCAAGAACCTGGAGAAACTGAATCCTCTTCGTGAGAAATTAGAGGAGCAGTTCAAGGTTAGTTGTAGAAAACACTGAGCTAACATTTGTTTGAGAATTTATACTTGGTTGCCTTGTTTAAGGGACATGTAAATATCTTTGGAAGTTCCTTGTCATGTTCACTACCCCCACCCATGCCATTTTAAGATCTAGTGTAGATCCTTCTTCCATATCCCTTTCTTTATTAAAAGAAGATGGAGACATGGAGGATAATATACTCTGTCATGAGACCTGCCTTGTTAAACTTCCCATCTGGGAAATTGCAGCAAGATCTGACAACATCTCATTGTATCTTTTAAATTTTCTAAATGGCTGATGGGGTTGGAATTTTGCTACTACTGTTTCAGTCTGATTTATTCTTATTTCTTAATTCCTTTTAGAGAGTTCAAGTTTTATTTTGTTGAAGTAATACTTTCCACTTGAGTACCAGTATCGTGTAGAAAGACAGTCTAATAAATTTAACAAACATCTATCAAACAAAACATCAGGCACAAAACCCAGAAAAGTGTCTCTATGTTTTTGTCCAGTGAAGCACACACAAGTACTAATGTGCCTATTTTGTGGTCAGGTTTATGGAGTGGCTCTAAATTGCTTGGAGGGACAATTGAGATGCAAATAAAATATTTGCATACCTGTGTGCCAGGTGTCAATTCAGTAATCTAGACTGTTGGCAAAGTAAAGTAAGTGATTGCTTTCTCCATAAAGTTCTGAAATATCAGAAGTTAACATCATGCCTTACACTATGAATATGGGCATTTGAAAAGATCGTTTGTATAAGGCAACAGATTCTGGGGAGAAATTATTTTCTGCATGCTCTCTTTAGATATTGTTGCATTCCCTGCATCAGATCCCTGTCTCTGAGGGCTGGCTCATCCAGAGATAGGCAGCAGATAGCAAATCTTGAACTTATGTCAAATTTGTCTCCAAGTACAGCTGTGTCTTCCATACTTTTATAGAAAGTATAGACATATTTTGAAGGATATCATTGGGGCAAGGCTAAACCTGGGGATAGAGACACCATAGTCACCTAGAACTGAGCCTGTTTTTATATGTCTTGTCCTAATGCTATTTCTTGACCATGCTAAAGTATTATTGTTTCTTGAATATTGCAGGTAAAATATATAGTTGCTGCGTAATAGTTGTCAGAGTGGGTTTGGTTTTTGGAAGACTGCAATGTATATTATTCCTTTTCATTACAGAGGCTGCTGTTTCAAAAAACCTTTAATTCTCAGCAGCTAGTCCATATTACCGTCATCAACCTATTTCAGCTACATCATTTACGAGACTTTAGCAATGAGACTGAACAGCACAGCTACAGTCAGGATGAACAGCTCTGCTGGACACAGTTGCTGGCACTCTTCAGTAAGTATTGAAGCTAACAACTTAGAACAAAGTCTGTCCTGGTGTGCTACAAGGTTTTATGTTAGACAGCTTCATAACTAATTGTGCTGAACAGTGAGATGAGATTCTAGCCAAAGGTAGACAAAACACTCCATACTGACTGCTAGCCAACTTCTTTTGGGCCACACGAGAAGGATGAGTTGCTGCCAGTGAAGCTCTTGAAGCCAATTTGAATTAAGAGGCAGTATTAACAGCGACATAACTTTCCAGCTGGGTGATCAAATAGTTACCGCTGCATGGGAAAGGGGAAGCAGTTGTAAATTAGTTCAACCTAGGATGCATCCTATTGCTTCTAAAACTTTTAAGATTTCCCCTTTACTCCCAGAACATGTTAACTGTTTCTGAGTTGCAGAACATCTCTCATGGTGGCAAGGATAATAACAAAAATTGCAATTTCTGCCCATTCCCATAACTATTCTGAGATTCTGTTAGTACTCTTGAGAATCATAGAATCATAGAATCGTAGAGTTGGAAGAGACCACTAGGGCCATCCAGTCCAACCCC
>NC_056525.1:120703090-120705765 GCF_019175285.1 Sceloporus undulatus
GAATAAGGTTAAACTGAATATGTGGGACAGGGTAGCATACTAGCCTTGCCTCCTCTACTGCATCTCTGTCTATGGCCATCCTGCACAGATGAATAACAAGAGGATGCCAGAGTTAGCATGCTCCTCACATGTCCAGTTTAGCTCCATTCTGAATGCCTGAATATGACTACTGTTGTAGAGGAAATGAACTGGAAGCACCACCTTCTGCTTCCTATTCCTCTACAACAGCTGGAGATGCAGGTTCCCATTGTGAGAACAGCTTCTGCATCTTAGGAGGATATGGGAAAGTTGTATTCCTGCAGGATAGTGCAGATGACTGTCTGGCTCCTTATTTGCTATAGAGGTGCTTAGTGTTGGCTGGATGGCAATAGGAAAAACAAAACCTTGAAAAGAGAGAGAGAAGGAGAGAGAGAGAGAGAGAGAGAGAGATCAGTTTCTTCTGGTAAGCCTATCCAGATGATTTTAAATGTGGATTGTCCATGTGAGATTGTACATCTTCTTTATCCTTTTAAATTGATGTGTGTTTTAACTGATGCCTTTTAACTGGTGTTGTTTTTAATTGTTGTTGTTTCCTGCCTCATTCCATGGGAAGAGGCGGGTGAGAGATGGTGAAGGTGGTGATGATGATGATGATGTTCCACTGTTAAATGTGCTCACAGGACCCTACTTTTCCCCTTTCACTGTATTTCAATTGCCTTTTAGCTTTCTGACTCATGGTCAGAGATGGGAGGGTTTTATGGGGAGAGGGGGAGTCAGAACCATAGTTCCGACCAGCAGTTCACTTCGTAGAATACTGATTTCTGAACTGGATCATATGTGGTCCCCCAGGGAGTGTAGAGTGAGAAGGGCTTTTCGGTGTCTGTTTCCAGGTTGTGGAACCTCCTTCTGAGGAAAATAAGGATTATATTCTATATGTTGTCCTTCCACTAGCAGGCAAAAAATATTTTTGTTCAGGGAGAGTTTGGGCAATTGATTGCTCCCAGGCCTGCAAGAAAAGTGGGATACAGAGCAGATCAATAAGCAAAAAATAATATCTCAGCTACTGTTTTCAGTCTGATTTGTCAGACTCAGTTTTCCAGCAGATGCTGGCTGTGTGTTTGGATTCATATTAAGTACTCCAGCCTTCAAAAGTGTTTTTAAAATGTAATTTCCAGTGTAGAAAGCCAGCATGGTGTAGTGGATTGAGCATTGGACCATGAATCTGGAGACTAGAGTTCGACTCCCTGCTCATCCATGAAAACCCACTTGGTGACCCTTGGCAGGTTACACTCTCTCAGCCTCAGAAGAAGGCAAAGACAAAGGCTTTCTGAACAAATCTTACCCTGAAAACCCTCTTAATAGGTTCACCTAAGGGCAGTGGTCCCCAGACTGTGCCCTTTAAGAGATTTTGGACTTCAACATAGTGTGGGATTCTTGGAACTGAAGTCCAAAATCCCTCATAGAGCAAAATTTGGGGACCACTGCCTTCGAGACTCTATAAGGCACACAACAACAACAACAAATGTCTAGTGCAAGCAACAGTTTAGCTGCTGATGTAAACTAAGACATTTTTTGGTAGTTCAGTCTAAAATTTAAATTAAATTATTATTTTTTAAAAAATTAAAATTAATATGTGTTCACTAAACCAGATGCTTATTTTTCATAGCAAGGAATATAGTGTTTTCCCGTCTTTCCCCACAGGATTATGAAATAGACTCAGTTGACAGATACATGGTGATTGGTCTAAAAGGTCACCCAGGGTGCTTCACCTTTCCTGTATAGCTTTCAGTCAAATACTCTGACCTCTAATACTACATTGCCTCTAAAAAACTAAAATCCTGACAATGAGAATAAGACATTAGTGTATATCCATGTGTGTGGTATCACTATATCAGCAGAGACTCATATCTATGCTTCATTGTCTTTGCAGAAAGACTAATGTGGCTTCAGGCAAATGGATTAACCTCTCAGGCCTTGGGAAATTTACTGACTTGGGACCTAGACCATGTTTTTTGCATAAGAGCTTTGTGATTTTTCAATACTTGGCAGAAAATAGAACTAGCGCTATTTTTTTCTTCCTGCCCTTTTGTCAAGAAGTGCTCATTCTAACTCATAAGACAATTCCATCTGTCAGATATGCCAAGGAGACTGGTGTATAATATAGTGGGTAGATTAACTGACTGAGAGCCAAATGGGGTTTGGGCAGTGCTCCAACTTAAGCTTTGGGCTAGTCTCCCTTGACCTTTGTGTGTTGTGGCCAGCCCAGCAATAAAATTAAGCTAAATTGTTCTAGAAGGCTTTTCACTCCCTCACAAAACACAATGGATATTTTTGTAGCATTTCATGGGAAAATGAGTTACTGCAGATACGAAACTTGTTGATATGTGCTTGTTGCATAATAGCAAAATCTGAAATGTGTGCTTTTAAAAGCCCCGATGGTTTATGCTTTAGACCATAATCCTGCTGTCCTGTGTGTAAATGAGCAGTAAATGATATATTTTCCTTAGTTTCCCCCTATCTGGGGTTGTTGATCTTCCTGTGGGCTTATTTGTGTGTGAGAGAGTTGCAGCTAAAACAGCGTTGGAGTCAAGATCTAATTTTAATCCAAGACGTAGACTCTCACACACAAAGGGAGAGAGAGTTGCTTTTGTGGGAGCAAGAAACTTGATCATGATGGATCAATCACCAGTACCTCA
>NC_056525.1:120705865-120726361 GCF_019175285.1 Sceloporus undulatus
TAATAGCAGTTAAAGCAAGTCACACAGAAAAAAGGTCCCACCACTATAAATCTCAGACTTCTTTTGCTTAGGAAAATGGCATCTGTTTAACTTCACTTGAAACTTGGCACTCACAATCTATTTGATGAGGTCTGCAGATAGGGCAGATGTTAAACCAATCTGATGAATACACTAAGTTGAAAAGTTCTGGAAATTGATACATTTTACTTTTTTACTTCAGTTTTTAGAAAAGTACATCATATATTTCTGTCAAATATTGGTGCAAACTACTAATGTAGTCTGCTCAGACTTGTTATTGTTTTGATGATGGTCTGAGCAACAGATCAGAAAGTATTAAGATTTCCATCTCCATTAAAGCCTATGGCAGCAACTTCTGGCAACATTATTTCATGCATGCCTAGGTTCATTTTGAAACTAGAATCCTGCCAGTAATCCACTTTTTTCCTCAAAAGTATTTAATGACGCAGAGAGAATGTAGTTATTCCTATGTGCAACTCTTATTCCTAATCCTTTAGCTGTGGAATGTGACATTGCAAGATCATAATATGCATTACTACATGGATTGCGATCTATTGTATCTCAGAGGATTTTTTGCCATAAATAATAATAATAATAATAATAATAATGCTTTAGGACCAGGAAAACCTGGAGCATCTTTGCTGGTCCCATACACTCCATTTTTCCTATCTAGATTTGGACATAAAATACCACAATAAAGTGTAAGTGAATGGAAGTGTGTAGTACAATTCTTCATTCCAGGGCATGACTTATTAAAAGACATCAATCTTTGCTTCTAATTTACTAGGTTTATGGAGCTCTCTCTGTGTGTGTGTGTTGTCCTGGTCTCCAAATTCATCGTCCAATGCTCAAACTACTGCACTACACTACACTAGAACAGAAAAAAGCCACAAATGTTTTTAAAGCCCATTTATTTTAATGGAAGAAACTGAAGCACATCTATTTAATGGATGTGTATTAAATAAAAATGGCTACTGTTGCATGCTGGTTTTTAAAACCTAATTCTGATCTCTGGGTTTGGCCACTTCTAAGGCATTCAGCTGCTTTCTTGTAAGATTTACTCTTTTATGTAGTAATCTAATTGTTGCCTTCCTTGTAAAATAAAAAGTAGATTAGAGCATAGTTTCCTAAGGAACCACATCCTTTTCTCAGTAATCAGTCCTGGCCCTGATTTTTGCTGTTCAGAGAAAAGCAACACTTACTTCCTGAGTACTGTTTTGGTCTCAGTAGAGTTCTGGCTCCCATCTTCTTCACAGTTTGAGATCTCCAGGTTTCCATATCTAAATACAACAGGAAGATGGTGATTTAAAAAAAAAAGATGGTAAAACCATGCCTTAGAAATTAAGAATTGATGGGAATTCACTTGTGTCTGATAGCAGACAGTACAATATTTTTTAGAACAACTGGCTGACTAGTTCAAACCACTAGGTGAAGTTCAGCCTCTTCTGTTTGCCTACTC
Organism: Sceloporus undulatus; assembly: GCF_019175285.1. NCBI lineage: Eukaryota > Metazoa > Chordata > Lepidosauria > Squamata > Phrynosomatidae > Sceloporus > Sceloporus undulatus. Next base: position 120,707,343 of record NC_056525.1, read on the forward strand.
TCCCCAAAGTATTCCTCAGTCCCTATTACAGTGTGCCCTCCCCAACCGTGGGCTTGCCATCTGCAGATTTGAGCATGAAAGTGTGTGTGTGTGCATGTGCACCTTCAGGTAGTTTCTGACATGGCGGCCCAAAGGCAAACCTTTCATGGTTTTCTTGGCAAGATTTGTTCAAAGGAGGTTTGCCACTGCCTTCTTCTGGGGCTAAGAACATGTGACTTGCCCAGGGTCACCCAGTGGGTTTCATGGACAACCGGAGAAATGAACCCTAGTCTCCAGAGTCACAGTCCAACATTCAAAACACTATGCGATGATGAAAGGTGAGATACTAATAAATAATAATAAATAAAATAAAATCAACAAATAGATGCTGCAGGAAATGATGAAGTACCTATACAAGATATGTGTGTTCCTTATTCTAAAAAAGTTGTGCATATAGCACATTGTATATCACATAGATTAGAATGGAATTAAAAATACATCCTGCATTTTTTCTTCTACTTGTGTCTGAATCTGTTTTCTGACATACAGAAGCCAGGCATAATAAACATGCAAAGAGGGAGAGTGTGCTGGTCCTCTCCTTCCCTGCACTCTTTCATCATTTCATGCAGAGAATGGTTTTCTGAAGAGCATAGCTTCATCTATCCTTGGAGGCTCACCATGCAGTTCAAAAGGCTGATTCTTCAGCTATCACTTCCTCACATGTTTCATACTTTCTTAACATTACAGAGATGAACATCGGTGTGTGGTTATAATAAAGTTATAAGTGTGGAAGAACACATAAACTAGGAGAAGCTGAAGCAGTTTGCTTTTGCCTGCATCTACTAGGAAGGGCAAGATTCCCCCCACTGTGTTAACTGAGTGCAAACTCCTTTTGCATTTTGAACTCCATTTGCAGTTATTGGGATAAACTGTGGTGGACAAAGGGGAAAAGAGAAGAAGGAAACTGGGGCCTGTTACAGACAGCCAAAATAAAGCTGCTTCGAGTCACAGTGGAGGTAAGGTGTTTCAATGATGCATGCGTCCTAAGAGTCCAGAAGCCACACCAAAGCCACGCTCCAAGCTGGAGGAGTAAACCAAAATTATTTTTCATCCCCTCCCACCCCACTCCACCTACGTGCTAGTAACTGCTGTCTGATCATCCCACTTCTATTCTATTCTTCATATGACCAAGAAACAGAACCCCAAATGGGCTATTTAATAAGAACCAGCTTGATCTTATGGAAGGACACAAGCAGCTGGGGGAACCTGGCCCTACCCCAATCATGGGTGGCCTAGCTCTTACAACAGGAAACACTGAATTGACGGATGAAACAATGCCCCTCCTTTCCTTTGAGCAGTTTCAGCCACGCAGAGCCAATCGGTTTCAAACATTCCATATTTTTCTTAGGCTAATGGTATGCTTTTTCCCTAGGTTTATTTTGTGTCAGTGATATTCTTGCTACAAATGACTTCATGTGCCTCCCCAGTTTCTCTAGAGATCTTGCTGAACTTACCCAATTTGCTCTTACTTAAGATCTTTGATGCAATATGGCTGTCTTCCCGTTCAGGTACAAGCCAAACTTTAATCTTGTTCCCCCTCCCCTTGACTTTTGGTTGCCTTTTGAGCTTACTTTTTATAATTAATCATGACAAGGTTGCAATAATTCCCAGTATCAAACTCTGAGGAACATGCACATATTTATGTGGATTATTAAACATGAAAGTTGGAATTCTCTAGCTACTAAGAGAAGCCTCTGGACCACACAGCAGTAGCTCAGGAATAGAGGCTACCCGTCCTGTCCTCGGGAAGAACTATAGCAGGGATCTTGTCGTTTACCTCACTGCCACGGGTGCCCTATCTTGTGAGATAGATTGAGACAGCCAAACTTGCCTTGTTTAGGAAATTTTTGAGCAATAACTGGTCATCTTACTCCCTTATTGCTTTTGCTCTTTGTATTTTAATCTGAAAGGGATTTGTATTTCCATCTCACTCAGCCAAAGTTGAAGTTTTTTGTCACTCCAGATGTGGACTGCATCTCCAAGCTTTCTTAACATTGGTTATTGCTTGTAGCGCTGCTGAGAGTTTGCAGTCAGCAAAACATCTAGACGGATACCTTAAATTTCCCACCCATGCCTGTACTGTAGCTTGCGAAGCAATTTGCTCCAAATACAGATGGAGCTGGTAGTCTTCTTTGTTAAGGACCGCACTGGCCCTGTCCTTCTTAATTTGATATGTTAGGGTTTCACTAGTACCAGTTTGTTTTTGTTATATTAATTTTTTATTTCAGATCCCTGTGATCACAGGCAGATCTGACAGTCATATATGTGTGGTGGGCTTGCCAAAATGGTTGCCATGATTTAGTTTCCCCTTTCTCCCTCCACTGATTTATAGTATTTCATACTGTGTGTTATAGCATCATTATGGTTTTACACTCTGTGGCTCCTAGTAAGGACGTAGAGAACATTTCATGGATGATGAAGGTTTATGCCACAATTTACATTTTGTTGGCCTTCAAGGTCAAACTTAGGCTTTCCTTAACTTTTAGGAAGGAAAGCTCTAGTGCTAAAATCTATGATTTTGTTAATTTTTGGCCTATTATATATTACATTATGAAAGATATAATGTAGTATGGAAGTTTCTCACAAAATTCCCCATTTGCCCAAGAGGCTACTAAAGAATACCGCAACACAACTTTTGATTTATTCTTTTTTATGCCGGCTAGCATTCAGTCTCCGCGGATGGGAAAGGCAAACCCCTCTGAAGAAACTTGACTGAAATAGGGTCGCTTTGGGTCGCATAAAAGTCCAAAATGACTTGGAGGCACACACAACAAACAACAAAGCATTCTTAATGCTGATGTATTCTTTTCTTAATAAAACCAACAACCTGACAGCATAAAAATGCTTGATTTAAATAATAGGTTTAAAATAAAATTGTGCTTGGCATTTTCCAATAAATAAATGAATTATGGCCCAGGGGTTTTTTATGTGACTAGAATCTAATTATATCCTTAATGACATGACAAACTCTTATTTCTCATTGGCAATCTATCCAGCTACTACTTTGGATGACACCAATATTAGGCGGAGGAGTAATATCCCAGAGGAGAGGATCAAAATTCAAATGAACTTAATAGATTAGAAAGCTAAGACAAACTAAATAAATTGAATTACAACAGGGAGCAATGTAAGGTACTGCACTTCGGGTGAAAACAATTAAATGCACAGGATATAAGAACGGTGGGGGGCCCATGGAATAAGACTACATGTGAAAGGATCAAGGAGTCAAATAGACACAAAGTTGAACATGAGTCAACAGTGAGGCAAGACTAAAAAAAAGCCAATACATTTAGCTCATCAAAAGATAATGTCTAACAAGGAATAATAATAATTTTGCTTTGATCAGGCCCACACATAATATGTGTACGTTGGAACCACAATAAAAAAATAATTGAGAAAGTGGAGATGTTCCAGAAGGAAGGACACCAAAATGGTGAAGGTCTGAAAACCACCAAAGCTCTATGAGGAGGACTTAGGAAGATTGTGTAGTTTAGCTGTAGAAGAAGAGATGGTTAGGAGGTTGTAGATAAGTAAGCTGAAGGGGCGGTGTGTCATATTGCAGTAATGGAGCAAGTGCTTGTTTTCTGCCGTCACCAAATAGGGGATTTGGAGCAAGGATTAAGCTAGAGGACAAGAGATTCAACTTCAACATTAGGAAGACTTGACAGTTAAGAGTTGGCTCTATCATGGAACCCCACCCCTGAGAGCGTAGTGGAGTAGCTTCTTTGCGACGAGGGGGGTGGGGGGGGGGTCTAAACCAGAGGCGGATGGATTGGCACTGTCAGGATTGCTTTGACTGCCGTCTTCTTGAATGGCCAGATGGTTGGGATCTGGATGGTCCTTGAGGTCTCTTCCAGCTCTATGGTATACCACCCCTTCCCAGCTCCTAAATGCAGAGGTGAACCCTTATCTCTTCATGGCGTGTTTATTTTGGTGCTCTTCCTATTAGCTGACAACATGTAAAAAATTGGTTTCTGTCTTACACTGTTTTGTACTGTTAAAATAAGCTCTATAATCTCAAACCCAAAGCCCTTTCCCAACTATAATATGAGTTTGTGGTGTTGTTATAACAGGGCATTAATATGTGCACCATCTCTTAAAGTCATCTTAAGTACAAACTGTATTATTCACACTTCAGAACACATTCTGTTTCTAATGGATTTTAAAACTAAAACTTCTTTCTCTGTTTGAACGCTAAATCCACCATTACTTAGAGCAGTTGTGGAAAAGTTGAACTTTTCTCAATAATGCGATTACTGAATGCTAATGGCTCAAATTAGTGTTACTATATGGTCAGAAGCTATTGATAGGTCTAGCTAAGTCATCTTGCCTGTTCCAGACAGGCCAAAATAAAAGGCTGCTTCGGCGTCACTTTGGAAGGTATGGTAGTTCATATTATGTATGTGTCCTAAGAGTCCAAACGCCACACCCAAAGCCACGCTTCGTCCTAAGGACTGAGTGCAGCTTTTGGTTGTGGCTTTTGGACCCTTAGGACTCATGCATCATTGAAATACCATACTTTCAAAGTGGACTCGAAGCAGCTTTATTTGGCTGTCTTGTAACAGGCCATTATCTCACAGTGTTCATATGAAATTATCTGAAAACTAGCAGATGTGGAGGAAGGAATCTGAACCCTTATGAAGAATACTGTGTAAAAAATGTAGTAATAAACTAGCCTATTAGTTATTGAACAGATCAGCTTCTGCCTTTTACACTAATATTTGTTGTTGTCACTCTGGACTTGTTCTAATCTTGTTTTCAAAAGGCTGCCTTACAACAAGATCTGTTGGCTGTTCTAGCTCAGGTTCAGCAAACCTTCTGGGAAAAAAATAATAATAACAGTGATCCCCGCATCTCCCCCAAAGAAGCTCTTTGTAGCTAATGTTCCCCATATGCGCTTCAATGTAACCTATTCCTTTAATAGTTTGGACTAGAGGGTATTTTTTTTTAAATATTGCTGAGTAGCAAACCTGAAAGTATGGGGCGTTTATCAGTGTGGGTAGGGAAAGAGAAAAATAGAAATGGAAATTGGACTACACCTTCAATGGAGTCCAGAGTTGGTATTTCAATAATGGTGCCTATGGGACATTCCTGCTTTCTTAAAATGGCCTGAAGCAGGTGGTTAATCGACTCTTCCTGGCTCTCAACATTCATTTGGGAAGAAACAGAAATATTGGTAGGGAGTTTGTTATAACTGTTATCTTTTTTTGTTATAAAGAGACTGAACTTTTGTTCCGTGTGAAAATTACTGACAGCCATTTTTGCCTGAGAGGGTTGTCCTGGAGAGTTCACGTAAGTGTGCCAAGATCCAATTTTCATCATAAACACAGCCAGCGGGCATTTGCACGAGACCGGATGTGGGAGCAAAGAAAAGACTTAACTTTTCTGTGGGACCGTATTTCACATTTAGTTTGGGATTCCTTTGACCTTTCTTAGCTTAATAATAGTCCCTCACATTAGCTATGATGGTAGGGAAGCTCAGATTTATAGTCCCAGGAGCACTGTTGGTAATCCTTTTCCTCCTATCGTGAGACCTTTGTATGCAATTATTGGTTCATAACACACAGTTGCTAAAAAGGGAGGTTTTGAAAGCAGTAAATACACTTGAATGGGATGAGGGGAAAATGAGTTCAGCTCTGGATGCCATCCATTTTTGTGGTCATGGGACATCTTGCCTTAAATGCCACCGTGAGTGTGGAGGACAGCTTTGCATTTGGGGGGGGGAGTGTTCGTCCCATTTTAGTGTGGTGTGTGTGTGTCTTTTTTCCTAATGAGAATTGATCCATAAGTTTAACTTTCCAGCAAAAACCCAAGGACCCATATCCTGAGGAATTCAGACCAGCTGATGGCACCCAGAGAATTTTCTATGTCTCATCAGGCATATTCAAAAGAAAACCACACAAGAATTTGGGAACAAAAATATTACACCTGTTGCTGAGGTTTTCAGAAGATAGTCTGAACCCTAAAATGTTTGGATGATTTTTTTAAACAGCAACAACGACCCTCAACACAAACAACCCCCCCACATCTACGAACTTGTTGACATCTGGAATAAGCCAGAGTAAAAATATTCTGTAAAGTTACTGTATTAAAAACCCTAGGAATATTAATTATATTATGTTTCATACTCAATTTTGCTTTGGATATCATGAGACCTATCCACCATGAAAACATGGTTTACAGTAGTTGGGTTACAGTGTTTTGTGTGTTCTTGCTTCAATTCACGGACCCTTGCCTTGCAGTGTGAGGACTCCGCTTAAAGCTTAGTAGTTTCCCTTTTTTGTGGCCACGCTTAAGGAGTTCTGTTCATTTCTAGCATGGTGCTGGACTTTGCATCAAGTACATATTCCCAACTTTGCTAGCTTCCCTCTCTTGCTTCTTCCACAAAATTCTCTTGTTACACCCAACTTCTCTCGTTTGTCTCCTTCCTCTAAATTCCCTTGGTGGTGACAGATCCTCTTCCTTCAACATCTTCTTTTATGCTAGTTTGGAAGCCGTGCACCAGATCTTTATTCTAAATCTGTCCATTCTTTCTCCTCATTTGCCTTCAGTTTGGTTTAATTTAAGATTGTGTTTCCTCATTCTGTGACGATCCCAAACGGACCTCGCTTCCCTTTCCCTCGCACCTTCCCCAGCTCTTACTTGGCAAATTACTACCAACTGCCCCACCTCATCTTCTCTTTTTATTGCGTGCATAGAAACCAAAGGGAATATGGAATATGTTACCAATCTCGTGTAAGGGAGCTTACTAATCCATCTTTTCTTTGTAAATGTTTTGGTAGTCTTTGTGGGGCTTCTGTTCACAGTATGTAGGCAAAATGTTTATTTAGCTGCCTCATTGCCGTTCTTGTGCTCAGTGTACTAGTGTTTCTGCACCCCTTTAAAACAAGTGTATAAAGTGACTTGCCTATATTGGTAAAACACATTGACACTTTTCCCCCGGGCCTCAAACTTGTATTTGGTTGGTTTATTGGGCTTCAGGTGAGTCTGGAGCAGGGTTGCTTCCCAGCCTCACTCTCATGTCACCAATTACATTATATGAGTCCTACTGTGAAGGTAGATAGAATGAGACAGTTTTGTTCATTTTCATACACATATTGTTTCATTGCACTCTTCTTATGAATTCATGTGAAAATCATTTGGTATTTTCTTCATTTTACCCTTATACTTTAACAATGTCTGCCGCTGCCCTAAGGCTCAAGCTGGGTTACAAGGTATGTTACAGGGACCGCCATTAGGGACGTCCTGAGGAAGTCCAGTTTGAAAAACGGGCGTCTCTTCTAGCGCCCCTACTCCTATTATGGCTGACTCCATAAACAAATGGCGGCCGGCCCCGTTCATACGGGTGCCACCATCTATGACGTAGTGGACGCTTGCGTCCGCAGTGGTGCCCGGATTCGTGACCGCCGTGCTCGAGGCTGATGAGTGCGGACTAGCGCCCTCGCTACGTCTTTTTGGGCGGCCCGGAGAATTTTCCCACCACTCCTCCTCGGCGCGTCCGGGACCCACACCGTTTGGCCAGCGGCTCCTGGCTGCTGCAACCGGCACAGCCAGCGGGAGACCACCCTTTCGGCAGTGTAATCCGCCAATCAACTGTTTAAACTGAATTTAAAAAAAGACCGCCACAAAAAAAACCAAATGAAACGATAAAACAGCCAACAGAAAACAATACAGCCTACAGGACCTAGCCCGTAACATCAAATAACGATTAAGAGGGAAAAAATGTCATCTTGCAATTCATTAAAGCCCAGTGAGAGCAGGAGATAGGGACTTCTAGGGGAAGCATTTTTCAACCTTAGAATAACTGACCTGAAGTATGGTGCCTAACCATTTAAAATTCTAGTCTCACTTTCCGATTTTGTATATTAGTGGTTCCACAATTCTTTGATCTTCAAATGTTTTTAGACTAAGCCAGGAGCACCAAACCGCCTGGCCAGCACTCAGGGATACTTGGGTACTGAAGTCAACAACATCTGGAGGCCAAAGGCCAAAGAATGCTTTTTTCACTTCCTATGCAAATCTCCTTCACTCCAAGGAAGCCTTTTCTCCACCAATTAGGCGGTGCAGTGGTTAACTGCCTGTTTACTGCAGCCACTCACTCCCAACCCACAAGGTTGTGAGTTCAATTCTCTCGCCATTGTGGCTCAGGGTCGACTCAGTCTGGCATCCTTCCGTTGATACTACTACAATTAGTACCAGCTGTTGGGGCAATTGGTTTACAAGTTGTAAAACCACTTAAAAGACTGCTAGTGTGGGATAGAAGTGGTATATAAATGAAACTTCTATTGCGTGCTGGGCTTATGGGAATCTGAACAACAGGTAATGTTATAAAATTATATATTTAAAAGGTGGTTCAAAGCACAGATGTTGGATTAATAAAAGCAATTGGATGCATGGAAAGCTAATAGGATGCAATCCTATAACACTGCAAAAAGACTAGTCCCACTGAACTAGTCAGATTCACTTCAGAGTAAAGCTGCACAGGACAGCACCAAGGAAATAACTTAGCTCGAAAAGGAGACAAAGGTTCTTAATAAATTTCACCACATGTGTGGCATGTGTATTGATGCACAGAGTGTGTGTTGTATCAACTTTCAGAGGCTGAGCTGGGTCTTCTCCAGACTGGATTAGAAATAGGCCTAGTACTGAAATGTCTTTCATAATATCTCAACCATACTTTAGAGAATTGTGCTATTACAACTTTCTATCATTTAGCTTAATAGAGAACCTGGATAAAAACAGCCATATACAGATACTGTACTACTCTTTCACAATGATATCACACTAAAAATTACTAAGAATATGCTGCGGAGGTTTCTTAAACATAATTATGGAGCATAATAACTAGCTTTACATGGAATTGACACTGCAAAACTTCAATCTGGCAAAGGAACACCACAGTTCTCTTCAAGACATTTTAAAAAAAGAGATGTAACTCCTCCTTCAGATGCTTCATTAGTGGTCACATCTCTGTTACCTACAATGTTGATGTTTGATTGAGGAATGAAAGGGATTTTTAAAAACCCAGAATAATGGAAATTCAAATACATTTGCAACATATATAGTATCCTTGCATTATTGTATATGTTCCAGTTAATTTCTGTTCTTGATGACACTATTAAAATTATATGTGTCTGTTTGTCTACCTTGGGTGGTGTGTTAAAAATGCAATAGTTCTTTTTGTTACATAGCAAATAAAATGTTTTTAAAAATATTATAAAAACCAAGTTCTTCCTATATGACCTCCTGAAAATCAAAAGTGTCACATGTCCATAATTCCTAAATGCGCAAATGGAAAATAGTCCAATCCACTATAGAAGTCCCCTTTGAAAACAAACAGTAATGGTTTCTGTAGCAACGGCTGCCAGAAAACAAAACCTAAAACACTTCTTGCTTTCGGGAATACTTGACATTTCAAAAAGAGGCAGTATTGAGGAATCCAAGATTGAGCTGTTCCTGTTAGCGTGCAACTCAGCCCTCTGTGTCTTATTCACAAAGTCAGTGTAATTGAATGGTTGCTGCAAAAAAAAGTCTCTTTAAAAAGACTAAAGGCAAGTATTTGAAATAATGCAAACAAAACTAGACCCAAATATTCCATAAATAATTCAGGACATGTTGTTGTTAGTTGCTGATATGTGTTTTCCCCTAAAGATCTTAAAGCCCAAATGTGAATACTTCTTGAAGAGCAGCTACACAAGGTCCTGTTGATATGGTACTAAATGACCAGGCTCAAATAGGTGTGGAAGCATCTTAATTTAATTGGCATTTGTTGTGTGATGGGATGTATGGCTTTCACTTCTAATTGTCCTTACTTTCCACGAAACTTTGTGAGGGCAGGACTAATGAATTAAAAAGGATATTGGATAAAAATGCCTTTTGTGCTTTCGTCCGTGAAAACAAAGTTCTTGTGTTTTGTCCTGTAGGAAGACAAAAGGTACTGGAGATTAGGGGTTGAAAGGGGCCCCCAACCCTCACTGAGCTGTGAGAAACTCACTGTGTGACCAGCTACTCATTCCCTCGGACTAAAGCAGGGGGGAGGAAAAACCTGTACACGTATGCTTCCTTGAGCTCAGTGGAAGGCAGGCAGGCAGGATATAATTGTAATAAAGAAGGTAAATAAATCAGTTGATCTAATGACTCACCATGCTGATGGTAGCCCACCAGCCACATATACATCATCAAGTGTAACCTTGTGTTTTTTCTGCCGCAAAATCAGTGTGTGAGAGAGGGGAGAGAAGAAGAAGGAGAGAGGAGAGAGAGAGAGAAAACTGAGTACTTGGAAGGCAATACAATACTGGTTGAGATTGGGTGTAGCAGTTTTCTTAATATAGTGTGAATAAAATGGTAGCCCGTATAAAAACTGTTTTTTCTGCTATCAATCTTAATTCACATCTGTATTTAAAAAAAAAATGAATTATCACCAGCTGCAGCAATTCATTGCCCTGATGGGAAATCTGTGAATGAAAACTTTCAATAGAATTGAGGGAAGCATGAAACTGAACTATAGTATATCGTCTCATCAGGCAGCGGTCCAATTATTAGGTAGTGCAGCTGATTTGGGGCAGCAAATTGCTAATTATTAATTTATTGTATTTTTATTGCAGGGAGGGCCAGAGATATTTGCTTCATTGATTTTATCCCGCCTTTTCCTGAAACATTCTTAAAAATAGGTACAAAATAAAAACATAGCAAGTTATAATATTAAGATAAAATCAACTGTTACAGTATTAAACATAATTACGTAGTTAGAATAGTTTTAAAAAAATTACTTACAATTATATCAGCCCCTTCCAATGGCAATAACAAAATGCAGCCTAACCACTTTAAAAGCTGTTTTATTAATTAGTATGTTCCTGAAAATCCTACTGAGCACCCAAGTGTTTGCGCACTGGAGGAACGAGAATGGGGAGGAGTGACAGTCTGGCTCACTTGGATAGATTTACCCACTTGCATACACACACATTCCTAGATGTAATTACTACAGTAAGTGAAAGGGAAGGACAGAAGATTGTGGCTTTTTCTATATGAAAGAGCAGCCACTGAGAAGGCCCTCTCTCCATGTCTTCCCAAATCGTGTGGGATTTGTGCTCAGTCTGATGCCAAAATAACTTGTGTAGCTTAGGTACTTTGGGTAGTGATGTGTTCAGTCTGAATAGGCTTGTACTGTAGTAAAGCATGAGGTGATGTTTCACCTTTCATATAGAAAGGGCCATAGTCTTCTCTACTTCCCTTTCACTTACTGTATAATTACATGTAGAATGTATGCGTATGCAAACTTTTCCTGGCAGGGGAAAGAACAATTGGATAGCAATAACATTACACAGAAAATGGCTGTGAGTGGGTACAAAAGAGTGAAATGGAAACAGGGCTGCATTTGGACCCTCCAAAACCAGGGGTCTGTGTGTGTGTTGAGAGAGGAGAGAGAGAGCACTCTGCCTTGAGACAGATCTGTACAGTGTCTCTTGTTTCATAGGTCCAGACGCCTCCCATTCATTCCATCTTGATACTGTAACAGATACTGGAGAAGAATAAACAACATGGATCACTGGGACATCCTCAGCTGGATTACTACTCTCCATACATGTTCAGAGGTTGCTTTTCACAGTCTACTTGATGGAGAGCCCCTCTTAGGGACCACTCATTGCTAAAACAGCTGCCTGATAATGTTCCCTTTGCTCCTTACTGATAAGAGAAGATGGAGGCAAGAGTCTCATTTCAAATAGCTTGTATGTTGCAATCAACCTTTAATGCAACTTGATACCTTAATAAATGGGGCCTGAAAAAACGCCACAGATGCTCCCCTAACCCTTGCAATATTCTCTGGGGAAAGCATTGAAATAACTCATTACCATATGGTAGTTGCATATACAAGAGTGCAGTGAGTTGCATTTCAGAAATACCCATGATCTAAATGATGTTCCTAGTCCTGGTTAGAATAGACTCCTTAATTCAAAGGATTTATCTACATGTTGACTCACCATTCAACAATGAGTTGACTAGGTCACTGTAGTTAGGACTAACACAATAGAAGTCAGTCATAGACTTTGATTACGTTATTGTATTGCTCAAGGTTTTTAATGAGTAATTTTTTCTGTTTTTAAGGTTTTTTGTTGCTGTTTTTGAAAGGGTGTATTAAATTGACCTTTTGAGGAGCAAGTTTTGTTATTCTCATACCAATCCTAAGGTGCTTTTATAAGTAATATAGAGGTAATGGAAAAGAAGAAAGAAATGTTTGAGATACACAATAAGTCTGGGAGGGCCAAACAGTAACATATAACACGAAGATTATTCTGGTGCTTTGTAACAAGATACATAACAATTATTTAATTTAAAAAAACAACAACCAAGAATTGAGTAGCTATCACTCATTTTCTCTTTAGTTATTATTTTTGTTTATTTTTGTTTTGTGTGGGGTTGTTATTCCTGACGTTTCTCCAGCATTTGTGGCTGGCATTTTCAGAGAATGCTGGCATGAAGAGAGTGTGGGTATATATATATATATATATATATTTGTTTGTTGTTACTGCCTTCAAGTCATTTCTGACTTATGGCAACCCTAACTTGAACCTCTCATGGGGTTTTCTTGACAGATTTCTTAGAGGGGTGTGGCCATTGCCATCCTCTGAAGCAGAGAGAATTCAACTTATCCAAAGTCGCCAGTGGGTTCATGGCTAACAGAGATTCAACCTTGATCACCAACACTAAACACCTATCCCACACTGGCTCTCTATTTATTCTTTTATTTATTTATAAAGAATTTCTGTATTACCTCCAACCTATAAGGGCTCCTTGGGTGATTAACAAATAAAAACCAATTGAAACATGCAAAAATAAAATCATTTTTAAAAAGTACATTTAAAATGTCCTACAAGCCATCTAAAAAAAATCAGTTTTGAAACCAGTTAAAAGTTGTTCTTCCCTATCTCATGTTTCTCCGCTCCAACTCTCAAAGCCCAGTTGTTTCAATTGTGCCCATTATTCTGTGAACACATACGAAAAGCTATATTGCATGAAGACCGAGTCAAATAGCTGTTTGCAGGACACCTGTCCACATGACTTGCTCTAACAAAACCTGTGACAAGTCAGCTTCACACCATTGACTACAGCCATGCAATTGCTCACTGTTGCAGTCACACTCAGTTATAACCTCTCCTACATACTTACGCACAGAATCTCTTTCCCTCGATCACTTCCATACTCACTCTCGTTTTCACAGTTATGAACCAGGCCTGTAGTAGAACATGTCACAACAGCTACTCTGCCATATTGGACTTAGGCACTGTGGTGTTTTCATGTTGAGCCAAATCTCAAATACACTGCTTTGATCTCCAGAAGGATTGTGGAGTCCATGTATTAGTCACGTGAGCCTGGGGATGGCTTCTGTACCCTTGTCAAAATGTTGTTAGCTCACAAAAACATAGTTGACGCCTGCTAATTCACAGATGGCATCTGTAGCCTAAAGGAAATGGCAGAAACAAAACCAAGCTTTGAAAGGTTCTGTGTCGATATCCAGAAGAGATACTTATTCACCAATGGTGACCTAATGAAACAGAACTCTGAGCACTGCTGGAAATCTGCTCCTGCATCTAGTATAAATTGGACAAGGCTTCTTCTCTTCCCACTACAGTTCTAAAAAAGGAGCTCTCGAGCCTAGAACCCTTCAGAACCAGGTTTTGAGTGACTTCTTTGGGGGCGGAGAGGGAAGGAAGTTATGTGCATCTGTGTTGAGGATCTTAATGGACTGAACACTTGTGGCTAACAATACAAAATGAAACCAGAATTTGAAGATACATAAAACAAAGCAGACATTTAATTGTGGACTTGGAATACAGATGGGGCATCCATAGTCAACTCATCCCAAAGAACTCCCCGCGTAATTTGTTTGTTACATTTGTATCTCAGGTTTCGAATTGACTATCTAGAGCCTGTCCAATTAAATCGCCATAGTTTTACAGTTGTGTTTCTTTCAGTCTTTTCTGTTAAGAAAATATGGTATTATAAACCTTTGGTTGCCTGTGCTGATTTTGGCTTCACTTCATACTGTACATGCAGCCAGTTCTGCTTTTCCTTAAGTTTAGTTTCATTTTTGGAGGATATGTGAGATTGACTTTTTCCTGGTGTGAAGATAAAACTCTGTAGCCTTGAGGAGGAAGTGAATCCATGAACCATTGCCAAGAACAGCAGCCCTGGCTAGGAATGGTTTTTTTTAACCAATATGCAAAGAAATTTTGTAGTACCTTTGAGCAGCTGGGAGAAAGAGGTTGGTAGCATAAGCTTTCATAGACTGAGCCTGCTTCATCAGCTTAACCAGCTTTAAACAGGTGGGCCAGCTGTGGTTCTGTTGAAAGGATGGACCTCGCTTCACTGATCCAGGTAGTAGTAGAGGATCGGCTGTACACTAATTTTGTTCTTGTAGGAAGCAGTGAGTAATTTACCCATTTTCTCCTTGCTGTGGAGAAAGTATTTGTAGTTTTGATGGGAGTGGATCCATGATGTCCTTAGAAGGTGAACTGTTCATGGAGTCTCAGTTTAATAGAGGCAATTCACTGTTTTTTCTAGAAAAATGGTTAGGGGGTGCTATGGGTGGGAAAAATAGCCTTGGAGGCTGCATGCAGGCCCTAGACTGCACTCAGTCCCCTAACCATGTGGAAAGCCTTAAACAATTTGGAACCAATCTGCTTTAAGCACTGTCTTCCTCGTGCCATCTGCCAAAGTACTATCAGCTTGCCCTTGGTGATATCTATATGAAGAGTGTTTGTTTAGAAAAAGTTTATGTAACTTTAGCTATATAAAAATATCACATGCAGATTATAAAAAATATTTCATATACACAAGGAAAGCACATATCTGTTGTATATCAAGTAAGTCAGCACACGCTGATGTATAAAACTACACAGAATATTTCTTATTAAATATTGTAGAAAAAATCATCTTGACTCAAAGGATGTACTGTTTTGAATCTACTATTTAGTATGCTTACCATTCACCGGTTGAGAGCAGCTTTCATATGATTCTGGTCCATCCATAATCTTGGTGTGTCAGACTCCTTTGTTCACCTATTAAACCTGCAACAGGTACATTCGGTTAGAGCTGCACCATCTGCCTTCAGACCATTTCTCTGCAGATGCCAGCAATTCTGTGAAAACTATCTTGGTGCAGTTCTTTTTTGGTAGCAGAGATTATGCTCCCTTTGTTTGTTGTTACATAGGTTGAAGGGGATCATTGCCTCCAGGTCATACTGTTAGCCAATATGAGACATGTAAGATCAGGACAATAAAAGCTGGTCTCTGAGAAGCTTGTGGGAACCTACTGACAGCTTTTTGGGGACAATGACTTCACCTACATCAGCATATTTCTGTCAACATACAGAGGCTTGAATCCACAAAGAAGTTCTGGAGCTGCTCCTCGACAGGTAAGACAAGACCAAGTGCCTAGATAAGAGACACTGTTTAAGCAACTGTCCTATTAATTACATGAGAGAATAAAGTGGAGAGTGGTGTTTGCAGACTTGTTTGAGAGAAAAACTCCCCACCTCCCTGATTTCTGCTAATATGAATAGCTTTAACAACATATGGCTTAACTATGCAGTCTGTTATTTAGCAACCTGATAATATCACCTTTTTTTCCAGAAAAGGTATAGGCTTCTAATTTTCCTTGGTAAGGGAAAATGGTAGCATGGTATGCTCTTGAGATGGAGCTTTATGGCTCTTTTAGTAGGTACAGTGGTTCTCTCCTTATGTGGGGGATCCGTTCCGGATCCCCCTGCGTAAGGGAAAATCCGCCCTCATGTCGAGCCCCATAGGAATAATGGGGCACATGCATGTGGCAGAGCGGCATTGTTTCCCTCCCCAAGCAGCTTCCGTGTAAGCTGGAAGCCGCATTAAATGTGTCCATGCATGGTCGCCGGTACACTGTACTATTTCCTGTTCCCATATCCATCTATTCTTACATTTTCATTTTTTAAGCTGGTGGCACAAAACTAATTTTAAAGAGAGAGGATAGGCCATTATAGACAAATCTGTATACCTACATATTCAAAATGTCTGAGTTTGGTTAATATGAGTAGGCAGCTGTAAAGTTAAAAACAGTGGGTCAGGTATTTTTGTAGATGGACTGTTATGATTGCAGGCAGTTAATATTATATACATATGCTCCAACATTTCACGATGAAAAATGAGACATGTGACAAAGCAGCATCAGAGTATGCTCAAATGATAGTCATCAATGAGAAGAGAAAACACAAGCTAGGAGAGGCTCCAGCAGCTTGCTTTTGCCTGGAGGAGATTATCACTGGGGACGGGATAAGGATGGGATTACTCCCCTGTCTTATCCCATTTTTGACCGCAATCCCATAGAAGGCTTTCAGATTGCAGTGTTATTGTCCCATCATTGAAGTGGCATTGCATTGAGTGCAAAGTCCATAATGCAAAATGCCAGGCAATGCTGCTTCAGTGACAGGATCTGTGCAGCGTCGTTTTAAAGTCTTTTGCTCAAATCCAACCAGTTGCACTTTCTGTCAAGATAATGTCGGATAAGAGCAACGTCATATGAAAATCTTCTCTGATCGCGCTATGAGAACGGGAAAAGAATGGGACAAGGACGTTTCATCCCCCTTCCGATAATCTCCTGAGTCTACCTGGGAGAGTAAGGAGTCACCTCTTTCACCCCTGCTGATCTTAATAGGTGGGAACTATTTTTGTACTTGGAATTCAATTTGCACCAATTGAAGTAAGCTAAGGACAAAGGGGGACAGGTGGGAATAGAAGAGAAACTGGAACATTTTGAAAGCAGCTGGAAAAGTGGGACAACAGAACTTAATCAGGACAGTTGGAAATGTGGTTTTGTAGTGCAATTAGGGCCTGTGTCTCCTTTAACAGTTACTGCAGGAGCTGTTATGTCAAAGATGCACACCAAAACTATTTTATTCCATTCACTTGTCCTTGGAAGCAGACACACTTCAGTTCCCTGGGCAAATTAAATTTCCTCTTCATACAGTCTGCTTTGCTAGTGTCACATATCCTGTGATTTTCTACCATTTGTATTGTAAATCCAGAGTTGAAAGTGAACAATAATTTAAAATAAAACATTCAGCAATGAATGTCTATTTAGAGGAGGCCAGGACTAATTGAGTGTTTTTAATCACAAATGTTGCAAAGCAGGGGGAGTAATTTGTAAGTGTCCCACGCAAGGTTGATTTTCCTGTGAGGAGGTCTGCTTTAGTCATTGCTGGCTGGCTGAGGCACAGAACTGGGGTGGCAGAGGGAAGCTTGTACTGCAGCTGTTCATTGTTTGTTCTGCTTTGTTCTTTAACAAAGAACATCAGTTTGCATGCTGTCAATCCAGCACTTTCATAAAACACAAAGCTAATATAGCATGTTCACTCCCTCCGTCAGGGGGCTTAAGGACTGTTGTTGAGAAGATGAAAAAGACCAGCACTTTCCCAGTTAACTAGACAGGAACGCCACAAACCACCCAGCAGCTGTGGTTTTGATTGATTGGGTGCAACCAAAAGTTATAGTATCTGTTACTGGGTTGTTGTTGTTGTTGTTGTTGTTGTGAGCAAATAAGATGAAGTTGTGTGTTTAGGATGGGGGTACAGATGCACAGTCTCTGCTGGCAGAATTAAAGGCTATTTCATGCTAACTATTGAGAAAAATAGCTTGCCTTTGTTGCTGAGTCCACAGAGATTACATCTGCTCATGTGATCAGATAGAGCTCTACATAGAGTTTGTTATTTTACATTATTTATGTTCTTTTTCTCCATTTTTAACAGCATACATTATGTGCAATTGCAACCTTAATCTAATAAATAAATGGATTTTAGCAAAACCAATAAAAGAAAAAGAGAAAGAATGACAACAACGTAATGCAATTTGCTGTTGCAAAATACATTAAAAGTCCTTTCCTGAAAAGTAAAATTTAAAAACTATAAAAGGAAGCTTATTTTAACCTTGTGTAGAAATTATGGCATATAACATTTTATAAAAATATAAACTTTATATAAATAATGCCTTTTTTCCGATATAGCATGAAAATGTATACTTTTAACCCATAACTTGTTCTCTGATTAAGTAAAGGTACAAATTAATATTTAAGGCTTGAAACCTTACAATTTAACATAAGTATATTGAATGAAATATAACTGATGCTTGAGTAGACACAATATGCAGGAAAGTGAACCTTAATTTGAATCTATTCCATAACATTTAATGAACAGCTCGTAGTTCGATGTTGCCTTAATATGGTTTTAATGAAATATCAATTAACAACACTGCTAGAGAGTTTTGTAATGGTGCAGTCTGTGCAGTAAATACTAATTAAGGTAGTTCTTCCCCACAGGCTGGGCGCTGGACAAAAAAAATAGGGAAAGGGAGAATGCCACAACAGGAAAGGAAATGCTAGGAAATTAACTAATGGGTAAAAGGCCGGAGGAGGAAAAGGACCAAAAGCAGTGAATGTTCTGATTAAGGAAACAGGGCATTCCCAAGACAAGATGTTTGGGGGTGGGGTACAAACAATGGTAACGGATGAGATCTGACAAAGAGTCAAATGTACCTTAGAAAGTGGAGAGTAACAAGAGAGGAATAAAGATAACAAGAGAAAAGATTCTGACGTATTTGTACCATTTAAAAAATCTGTGTTGGATTGTGCAGGGAAATGAAACGAGAGCAGAAATAAGAGGGAAAATAGATAATGTGAATGACAAAACGACCCCATCGAACTGAAGACCTGGTTAATATATGAGCTAGGCAAACATTCCTAAGAATTGGAGTGTCCATCATATAACAAAACATCATTCCCTCAACTGCCTTGATTAGCAGGGACAGTCCTGGTTAATTCTCTGCTATCTACTTTTTCAGCTGCTTTTAAAAATGTCCCAGGCCTGTTACAGACAGCCAAAATAAAGCTGCTCGATCACAGTGGAGTATGGTGTTTAATGATGCATGCGTCCTAAGAGTCCAGAAGTGCACAAAGCCATG